>NC_069657.1:251595284-251910839 GCF_027244095.1 Hemicordylus capensis
AGGAGGCGCCTATACCCTATAAGGTGAACAAATGAACAGACCACTTCTAACAAAAATATAATCCTTATGACCTCTTGTTCTGTGCACTGAACAGAGTTCAAAGTTCCATACCAGTCCTCTAATGGTTTCTTACAGTGTTCTTGATCATACTTAAATATTTATGAGAAAACCAAGTGTAAAAATTAGAGATGTGCAGAATGTTTTGCCAGTGAAACATTTCAACTCAAAATGGGCCATTTCGAGCTCAAAACAGAACACCCTTTAAATAAAGGGCCTGTTTCGACAGAAATGTTATGAGCACCATTTTGGATGTCTGTTTTTCCCTTGCTGATTGGTTTTCTGGCACTGGTTTCCGATCTCTTTGCTTCTTGGTTGGCTTGTTATAATACAAATCAAATGTTGTCATGGGCAACTGTGCTCACATTGGCTGCGGGGGGAGGGAGGGGAGAACACTTTTGGAGAAAATTTCAAATTCAAAATGCATTCAAAGGGTCTGAGAAGCACAGAGAGAGAGAGAGAGCTTATACTGTGCTTCTCTTGAAGATATACCAGGAGAAGAGTTTTGTTTGTGAGATAGTATGTGGCAAGTAATGGACATTGGCAGCTCTCTCTCTCTGATTGCTGTGATGAGCTGCAGGTCTGGTCTTGAGACTAACTTGTGCTTCACTCACTGCTCTGGTCTGTTCTGCAATCTGCATTGCAAGGTGGACACTGCAAGGGGTTTGGGGGAAAGGTTAAAAATTTGTTAAAAATCATCCAGTTGCCCATTCCTTTTGTGGGTTGGGTGGTAGGTGGCACCCATCATGCCTTGCCAACCCACTTTGGTGTCCCTAGGTGCTAACCACTGGGAACAATGGGGCGTTTCGAGTTTCCCTATTGTTCCCTATAGCCAAAACACCCAAAACATTTCAGGTTAAATCGAAACAGGCGGCTTGACTGCCTGTTTCAATTGAACTTTTTGGCCGTTTTGCATTGAGTTTCAAGCTCGAAACATTAACGCAAAATCTGTTTAGTGCACATCCCTAGTAAAAATAAAAAGCTTTAACAAGAGCATTTGGAAATCTCTACCTTCAGTAAGTCAGAGAGACGAGTAAGCATGTCAGTAGCTATTGAGGGGATGTTGTCCACACACTGGCAGTACTCAAGGATTATTCTAATTAGCAGTAACACTGTTCTGCAAGAGAAAAAACCAAATATGTAACTTCAGATCATATCACAGACTGCCCAGACATTAACATCACATCAACTTCACTTAAACCTTAGGTATTTCCTTCTGCCCTTTGTCAATAACATGACCTGTCAATCTCTGCAATGGCTCCTGAATTTTACTTTCCTAGTGAATGCAGTCCATGTGCCATTCAAGAAAGTGGTGAAGTTCCCATTGATTTTAATGGAGATAACTAAATGACAGAGACCACAGGCAGAATCCAGATTAAGTTAGTTATGTTAGACTAAGTAACAAAGCAATTGTACGGAAGCAATTGTGTAAGGAAGCAACTGGTAAAACCATGAGTGTTAATTGTACTATATACTGTTATATTGTAAATGGTGTTTTGTAGGAAAGTACTGGCAGAATCATGATTGCTTGAGGTTACTACTTATCTATTGTGTTGTATTTTTGTCTGGTCAATGACCGAAATAAAGATTCCATTCCATTCCATCTAGTACTTTAGCATCACAGCCCAGAAAAATCAGGTAACAGTATATACAAGCTGCATTTGTAGATCACATAATTTTTGTCTTATAAATATTTCGACTTTTGATTATACTCCTATTATATTCCCATTATAAATATTTCTATCATTATTAACCCATCCCAGAGGATATGACATGAGATGTAACAATGGCAAGGATAACTTTGGCCAGGTCTGACTGAGACAGAATGGATGCCGCTGGCATATCAACTGAAGTTGTGGATCCTTTGGTTCATATCTGTTATCTGATCACTCAACCCAGGATAAAAATCATGTTCAGAAGAATCCCCAAGCTGTAAAGCTGTCCCTTCATGAGAAGCAACCTCATCCAGAACAAGCTCACATACCTTCACTGAATCAGTTCTCCTGACCAGCAGTGCTTCCATCTTGTCCAGATTTAATTTCAGTTTGTTAATCCACCCATCTAGCCTTTTAGTGGCCCAAATGATGGGCAGCCATCCACTCCCATAAAAGAGCTCAATTCTTCTGACCCGAGGCTGTTCTAAACTCAGCTGATGTCTTACTGAGAAGCAGAGCAAATGTGGGTGAGGGCAGAGGTGTCTTTGCTTATTCCCTCTGCTCTGTTCAGTCTTTGCCATCCAAAAATATGTTCCTGAGGATCCTGCAGCCCTCAGGAACATATTTCTGAATGGCAAAGGGCGCAATAGGGGTAAGGAGAATCAGCAAAGACTGCTCCACATTCATCTTGCACACGCTCTGCTGATCAGCAAGATATCAGCAGGGCTTGGAGCAGCCTTGGGGCAGAGAAACAGAGCTCCCTTACAGCAGTGGATAGCTGTCCATCATGTGGGCCACTGATAATAAACACCAATTAAAAACATTACATGTTTCTTCAGCTGGGGATGGCACAGTTATACTGATTACACCCCACACCCAACTGCCGGATGACTTCTCCCAGCAGTTTTATGTAAAGCATGAATTTAACCCTGTGGATATCATAGACCAAAAACAAGTACTGAGCATACGTGACTCAGCACCACATTCTGGAAATGTCCCTACAGGAAGAACCAGAGCCACTATATCAGTCCCATTCCTGCAAGGGTATAATACCATGACGGAGGGTACTGAAGTCTGCTGAGAGGTCCAGCAGACTCAATAGCGAAGCACTCCCACTGCCCAGTTCCCAGCATACATCGTCCACCAAGTGAAAAAAAGCTTAGAAACTGGCCAACAGTTATCACACACCAGTGGGTCAAAGGACAGAATTTTAGTGTCAGCCTGGGCAGAACAACAGATCAAAAAAAATAATTTAAAAATGATTAACATTTGATGAGGTGTTTTCTTTAAAAAGTTAATCAGATGCAGGAGACTTGCTTTGGGATCATCTTTATTTTTACAAAACCAGTAAACCTTTTAATATTCAAAATGCCAATTCAAAACACAAACCAGATAACTTATCATGGCAAAAAACTTACCCAACTACAGCATATTTTTGCCCATCAACAAGAAGGAAGTCAGTTGGTTTTCTTTCCTCAGGTGCTAGATAATTGAACAAAAAGAAGAGATAAACAAAACTAAAGACAACCTAAATAATGTCTAAAAAATAAAAGCAGAGAGAGGAGAACTGAGGTGAAAATCACCCCATTTTCAATTTCCCACTTTCTATCTGCTTCTGAGCAATCACACCATTCAGTCTATACCCCCTAGAGTCAACATTCCTTGATCACATGCATAGGTTTAAAGGACATATACTTTATTCTCAGCCCTCTCTTGATGATTGACAGTTGCCTTTTTTTCACCACTCCTGAAGGCTACATATAGTGTGTGGAATAACCACTGTTTGCATTGTATCCTCAGGGGCATGGTTACTATACCTCCACAAAAATTTGAAAAGCTAAGGAAAAGTTAGAGAGAGAGAAATGGGTGAGGGTGGTTGAATGAATTACCATATGCCTGGAGGCTACAAACAACCAGTTTTCCAAGTGGCTGGAGCAATCACATTAGAATTCTAAGTGGCCACCATGCAAGAAATCTGATGCCACTCATCTACATATAAGCTAATTTTGTAGATCCTGTCACACCAAGAAACTGAATGTGCGATAGGGGGTGGATGCAGAGAGGATAAGATTTTGTTCTCAGAATTCTCTTTGTTGCATGAGAAAAGGTGAATGAACTGCAAGTTGAGAGGAAACTAGATCTGCCCCTTGTATCAGACATCCAGTGAGATTTCCCCCCACCTCAGTAGTGTCCTGATGTGCACCACTGTGCTTTGTTTTTCTTATGGGCAAAAGGCAAGTGTGGCACTTGACACAGTGCAGCTGCAGATGACTTTGCGATACCCAGGCCCTGCACTCCACATATACCCATTATGACAATGGGCGTTTTGTGTTTCTGGTGACAGCACGTCCACATGAGGAGCAACTCTAAGTGAAGTGTGAAGTCCACAAGCTTGCTGACTGGCTCTGACATTCTGGTCTTAACTATGTGGATGATCTGGATATTTATGAAAATGTAGCCCTTCTGGTAGGATCTTCTGCATTAAACATAACTTCCTTTTGCTTTCTAGCCAGTGAAGTACTTCATTTACATCTCTTCAGACATTTCTCTCTGCAGATCAGGTAGAGAACAGCTCCAGGATGTGTGCAGCCTGAGGATGGCACTAAGACTTGCCAGATTTATAGACTTTTAAAAAGTTTAAAAAAGTGAAGTGACTGGTCAGAATGAGAGCAAACCAGATTTTTAAAATTGGCCTTTTGCCAACAGGCCCTAAGGTAGCTAACAATGTAGGTGAAAATACAAAGCAATACAAAAAATGTAACACAACACAACAAACAGTCAAAAGCATCATCAAGGCCACCTTCCATGCAAATCCTATGAAGCCCAAATTCTCCCAGCAATCATATACCATAGGCTTGACAGAATACATGGGTCTTTAAAAACACACTGGAAGGCAAAGACAGAAGGAGCCATCAGAATCTCCTGTGGGCAGGAGTGGCCTAAGATACTGTGGCACCTGAGGTGCAAAACACTGCCTTGCCCCATATCCCTGGGAGGGAGCTGGGCTAGGCCTCTTTGAAAACCAGCCCTTGCAAGCTTTGAAACTACACAGGGAACAGGAAAGGTTGCCAGCAGCCTCTTCTCCTCGTGCTTCTTGCACATTTTGCAAGGAGTGTGAGGAGAGGCACTACCAAAGCTCTTGGGTCCTAAAGAGCTGCTTCGATGACAACAATGGGGCCATCTTGCTGCCTGAGTTTTGACTGCTTCACTATGCCTCATTAAAGGGCCACCCCTGCCTGTGGGAATGAATTCCAGAGCGTGAAAACCCTGTTCTGCATGCACATCAGTGAAGCTTCAGGAAACGAAGGAAGAGTAGAGGCTCTCCCAAAGATCTCACTGGGTGGACTTCAGGACCGTTCCTGTAGTCCCCTCTCCTTCCATGCCCTTCCTCTCACTGTTCTTTCTGGTCTTGGTCAGGAATAACACAGCTTTTCTTGGTCACCTTCTTTCAGCCAGTCTCTGGCTCTCCTGCCCAACTGCCACTTTGGTGATTCTCATTTTCCTAGGTGGTGGCTTCTGAGCTGCCCTCTCAACCCTCTCATCTTCTATATTCACCTCAAGATACCCTCACATAGACTCCCTGCAGACTGGAAGATAGGTTCCTTGATTCAGCTTCTGACTTGCCTAAAATTTTGTTTTCTCTTTGGTTTAACCCAGGCAGCTTTTAGCCTAATGATATTCATTTTTACTTCCCTGTCCAATCCAAATCCACCCACTTTCAAGGCATCAAATTTGCATATGTGTATTAACCCCAAACAAATGCTTTCCATAAACTATTACTTCATTTCCCCTAATAACTGAAAGCTCAAAAAATGTATCTTTGCTTTCACTGTAGGTATTTACTTGTCATTTCTCTGACTCATGCAGACAACAATCATACAGTACTGTAAACAACAAATTAACTCTCTAAAGGCTAAGCCAAAGTGCATTTTCCACAAAACACACATGAAAGTAGGGATTCCTCAAAACACTCAGGGTCCAAACTGTACCGGACTTTAAAGATAATGATTGTGAGCTAAATAATGCTATTGTTAGGTGGATTCACAGCTGGTTGAACAACTGTACCCAACAAGTACTCAAGAATGGCTCCACATCATTCTAGAGAAGGGCTGCATAACTCTGGCCCTCCTGCACATGTTGGACCACCACCAGTACCCATAATGCCTGACTACTGGCCACTGTGGCTGGGGATGATGGAAGCTATAGTCCAAAAACAGCTGGAGGGCCAAAACTGTGCAGACCTGTCCTAGAGGGAAGTATCAAGTAGACTGCCACATGGCTCTGACCTGGGCCCAGGGCAACATTTTCATAAATGACTTGGAGGAGGGAATAGATCTTGTCACATTTTCAAATGACAGAAAGCTGGGGGGAGAAATAGCTAATACTTTAGAAGACTGAATCTAGACAGACTTAAATATTGGGCAAGAACTAATGAGATAAAATTACGCAGAGACCAGGGTAAAGTCCTGCATTTGGGCAAGAAAAAAATCAAATTCACAAATACAGACTGAGGGAGACCTGACCTGGAAGCAGTACATATGAAAGGGATTTGGGTGTCCTAGTGCACAAGTTGAACAAGAGCCAGCAGTGTGATGCAGCTTCTAAAAAAGCTAATGCACTCTTTAGAGTGCATAAAAAGAGAGATAGCATCCAGATCATGAGAAGCAATTGTTCCATTCTGTTATGTGCATCACTTGGAATATTGGGCCCTGCATTTTAAGGACATTGACAAAATGGAATTGGTATAGAAGAGGGCAAGAAAGATGTGGAGAGAACTGAAAATGAAATCCTATGAGGAACAACTAAAAGAGCTAGGTAAAATTTAGCCTGAAACTCCTCCAACTAAGGGTGAGAATATGATAGCAGTCTTCAAATATCTGAAGGGCTGTCACATAGAAGAATGAGCAAACTTGTTCTCTGTTGCTCCTGACGGTTAAGACTAGAATCAAAGGCCTGAAATTACAAGGAAGGAGATTTAGGTTAGGCATTAGGAAGAATTTCCTAATGGTAAGTTCAACAGTTGAATAGTCTGCCTTGTGCAGTGCTGGGCTCTCCTTTGCTGGAGGTTGGCACCAATATGAGCACTTTTAATGCAAATTGTTGTGCAAATTGTTCAAAGGGTCATCCCTGGTCTCCTTCCTCTGGAAACATTAGAATAACTAGAGATATTGAGACTAGATACTTACCTCCTGGTTTTTTTTCTGGCAAAGCAATTTTGCCATTTGATATAGAATCAACAAGATCCTGAAATTCTGCCGGAACATCGGCTTGCTTCCAGCGCTCATTATCTAGAAGAAGGCTATTTATAAAGATAAAAGGAAGGAAGTTACAAAAATAATTAAAACACCATTTCCAAATCTCTTATGCCTGTACTAACTAATTTAAGATTTACTACTAGGGTTTTGAAATCACACAAAAATTCACTTGATTCAAAGAGAATCTGTGGGAGGCAGATTCTCATGAGAATTGCACTGGCAAAGCTTTATTGAAATAGACAAGAACGGGCAGGATCCAAACAAAGCACTATTGGAATAAGACATGACTAACGTAAGTCCCATTAATTTAAATGGGCTTAGTTATGATTAACTTTCTCTCCACCATAAGAGTGCCTTTAAAGGGAGCACTCTTAAAATAATTTACAATGTACAAAACAAGGGGTGTGGGTATTAAAAAGTTATAGTGAACTCTAAGACATTATAACATATATAAGGAAACAGATACCTGAGTTTGGTCTTTCTTTCCTCATGGAATCGGTTTACAAATCTGTTTGCTTGACTCTGAAGTGCACCACGCAATGACATACTCTTCCTACCACAGATCTGTTCCGTGTCTAGGATGAAGGTTTCCATCAGTCGTGAAAGGGCAACAAACTCTGTAGAATTCAGTTTCTCCAGGAATCCATCCTAAAGGCAAAGGAAAAAGTGATGAAACTGTATTATAATGATTTCAACTTTAATCAAACAGAAATTGATTAATGCACACCCCTAGTTCTTTGGCTCTTTAGAATTAGAGTATGATAAAAGCTTGAACCAAATTGGAAAAACTCAAAATGATTCACTGAAAACAGCTGGCTTGGCCAATGCCTCGACAGATCAACCTTGAATCACTTGGATTTATTTGAGTGATTCGAGCACCATTTTGAGACCTATTTTTCCAAGGAGAAGAGGAAAAACGGGCCTCAAAATGGCGTCATTTTTCCAGGGAGATTTGGTCTACCAATTGGGGTCAGCAAGTAGACCAGCCCTCTGCTCTGGACTTAGCATGCCAGCCCTCCTAGGAGGTCTGGTCTACCCAGATAGACCAGTCCTCCAAGGCAGACTAACATGCTAAGTCTGGAGTGGAAGGCTGGTCTACCTGCCAACCCCAATTGGTAGAACAGCTCTCCCCAGAAAAATGGTGCTAAAATCTCTTGAATCGATTAGGGTCAAATCAGGGGTGAGTCTCCTTGACCCCCAATCGGGCCCTCTATTTTGAGTGTGAGTCTATTTGAGGTTGAACCCCCAAATCGACCCAAATAAATTCATCCATACAAAGGGATTCGAATCGCACATCCCTACAAAGAACCATACAGTAAGGAAAGTCCAATTCACATGTTCTAGGAGCAAGCTTTTTAACTAGAGAGAGAACCTCTTTTTAATTTATTTATCCATCCAATTAGTATCTTGCCTTTCCTATAGTTCAAGGTCCTGTACAAGGAGGATACCTAATTTTATCTACCTAATAACCCTCTGAGTTAAGTTGGGCTGAGAGTGGTAACTTGCCCAAGCCTACTGTCAGTCAGCTATTGGCTAAGTGTGGATTCTAATCCAGCCAGGTCCACTACTCTATTTACATTTTCTATTTCACCTGAAATGTACTAAAAACACTTATCCCTACATTTTTTTAAAAAATAATCTTTATCCGTACTGAGCCTGACCCATCTCAAAAGGTAACCAAGAGGGCATTGATCTACAGTGCAGAGGAGTCTCATCCCCCGCTTTCCAACTGATTAGTAAACTGCCCAGAGACTTGCATTTTGGATGGTATACAAATATGTTAATGAAAGAAAGAAAGAGAGAGAGAGAGAGTGAAAGAAGAGAGGTGTACTGTTGAGTCCTGGGCTCTAGAGTGTTTCTGTTATTAGGATGAATGAGGGTTTTTTTCAAGACGTATAGGCAACATTATAATGTATGGGGTGGAGGCAAATGCTAGAACAGGACCTGGAATTCTAGCAGGATGCTGTGTTCCACAGCAATACCACAAACTCTATAGATATAAAAATTGTCTGGATAATTCAACCTTCTTCATTAGGACTATGTAATCTGCAGTTGTACTGGCCAGAATATTCCCTTGGCACAAACAATGTACACACACTGGATATCATGCATTCATGGAGGCCTTTACACATGGGTTTCAATCGTATCAATCTGTACGTCATAAAATTCAGCATATAATTCAGGTCTAAGCATGTAAGCTTGTGTGCAAATATGATACTTAACATGGTTAGGACTTCACTCACATATAGTTAGAACACCTGCACAGAGCTATTGCATGAATTCATTTGGATTCTATTCCAAATGTAAAACTCATCTTATCTACAGTAGGTACATTTCAGAGTTCATACAAACCCTCTTCAGAAGTTATCTCCTCATGTTCAGTGAATGAGAGTGGGATGGGGGAGCCTTCCAGCTAGCCAAAGCTTCCATGCTGACATGCTCCCTGAGGACATGTCTCCGGGTATACCTGTATTCTTCTTCTCTTGTCTGCAATGCAAACACTGAAGGTGGGGGCAGTCAGGGTTCTAAGCTGCAGAGAGAAGTGTTCACATTTGCCAGACAGGTGCTGAATGTGGGGGAGTTTAGTGGGCATGATCAGGGAATGAGTTGATGACGGGGCATAGCCAGCTGGCATGCTTCTACTTGCCATCTCCCCGTTTGAATGCAGGGAGATAACATCTGAGGAGGGTTACAATCAAGCCTGTATTGCTGAACCTGACATCTATCTTGAGGTGACTTAGAAATGGTTCAGATGGTAATACTGAATAACAGTTATCTGAATAAGTCTGACTGGCCCCTCAGGGTCACATGTTCCCTTCTTCCACCTTGCCTTGCATACACCAACTTCCTCCCTCCTTTCTTGATCTGAGGCAAACCATAGTTTGAGTTTCATTTGAACTGCCAAACTATGGTTCTATGATCTTTCAAAAGAGGATCAAAAACAGGGCATGGAGGGAGGGAATCGCCTTATGCAACGTAACACATGGGGGTGGGATGCAACATAACACATGAGCCCTAAGGCTTGAGCATATGAAGCCAAACAATGAGTTAGTATTACGTCTGACTCTGAACTATCTGTTAGTGCTCTCAAAGGAACCACTGCTTTTAGGCAAACACAGAGCTTCTATTCAACTTGGTACACAGTAGTTCTCCAAGACTGATCACTGGTAATTGCAAGAAAAGAAAATGGCTTGTGGTTTCTTCTGGGATGCAGACATGTGCAGGGAACTTACTTTTGCTCTAGCCATGAGGAACTTGACAGAACGATCATGGCAAATATCAGAGGCACTGTAAAGTAGATCCTGGATTTTATTTGCCAATCTACCGAGTTCCAGTTCAGACAGCTTCATGTCCTCACCAATCCTGAAAACAATCCAATAAGAGTTTGTTTACATATTACATATAAACTAAAAAAATCCAGTGTCCTACTGGTGTCCTGGAAGAATTATTTATAAAGTGTCCCTACTGATATTCTGGAATAATTGTTTGTTTATTTACATAATTTATATCCCAACTTTCTCAGTTTAAAATGGGTAAAAAGTGGTTGAGAGAATTCACTCACAATTCTACATACCGTGATTTGACATAAATTACTTTCAGATATGGAAGATAAGTGAATCTTTGATTGTTGTGCCAAATAATCTGTTAACTAAACACTACAAAGCATATGATAGCAAATTACTGCTGATAGAAGTCTTTAACACAGAGCTTATAATGATTTAGAAATACATAAACATATTTATACATCACATCACAAAAACTTGTTAACTTGTACACAAAGCAGAGCACTGCTATGTGTTGTGCTTAATTCTGGTTTGTTTTAACCAACTAGTTATAATAAGCCACAGTTCCCCAAGGAGCATAGTAAGGTCAGAGTGGGCCCTGGGACATAAAATAAAGATGGGCCTCTACCTCCCTGCCTTCTTCAAAGAGGTGTGAGAGGGAGAGCAAAAAGCATGCTTTAACTCAACCGGTGGGGACCCCCTCCCTCAGAGGCACAAGGACATTTATCCCCTCTAATTCAATTGTAGCTACACCCCAGGTTCCCCATATATGTATGTGTTACAGAAAATTGGTTTATTCAAATGTGAAAGCAGAAGCTTTTACTCTCTTTCGCTCACACGTGGAGGATGAGATCAAATGGGGAGTATGCGAGCCTAAAGCCTGTCCTGGCTCATTCAAAATTATAGTTTAGGTGAGAATCTGATCTGAAACACACACACTGCACAAATACTCATTTGAGAAAATTTCATATTAAAACTGAAACAAAAAAAAATTGGGAGGGAGTGACAATTTCCTACTATATTGTGGGGAGTATCTGTTCAATTTACATTGTCACATTCAAAGGAGAAACCAAGCTAATGGCTAATGTTATGAAGCTAATGTTTGGT
Organism: Hemicordylus capensis; assembly: GCF_027244095.1. Taxonomy (NCBI): domain Eukaryota; kingdom Metazoa; phylum Chordata; class Lepidosauria; order Squamata; family Cordylidae; genus Hemicordylus; species Hemicordylus capensis. The sequence continues at coordinate 251,606,643 of NC_069657.1, forward strand.
AGGGCAATTCATGTAAAGAAAGTGAGGTTTGTTTCCACCCACTCCCCACCCCACCCCAGCGCCCAGAATGTGCACCTAATGCATATTTTGGAGTTCAAATTTTGAGAGTTTTTGTGAATATTTTCCTTCAAATCTTCAGATTTGCAAGCAGTGAATTTGCACTGATTTTGTTAAATTAGTTGCAGCTAAAGTTTAAAATACGGGGACCCACTTCAATTGTTTGGACCAGGGCCAGGATTAAGGATCTTTACTACATACATCATCTCAATTCCACCAGGTGTAGTACTGGATGAAGTCTGTTCCTTGCTTGATGAAGAATCAGTGGTACATTCAGGCTCAGATACAGAGTCACTGCTGCTGGGCTCACTGTCTGGGGAAAGGTTTCTCTGAGAGACAGAGTCACCTGCTGAAAATGGAAGGTCTCCTTCATTGAAGGCATCACTTATGAACATGCCCTCATGAGTCAGATAAGCCACTTCTGTGTCTATGGTACTGTCCTTTGCAGAATTTTTCTGTGCAGAAGTAGCCCCCAGCTCCTTGCTCTTCACAGTCTTGTCTAGAACCACGAGGACAACTCTTCGAATCACATTTAGTGTTGCCTAGGGTAAAATATGTGTTAAAAATGCAGATTATGCTGGATTCCTTGCAAAAGACATATTTTAGCAAAAATATTTCTATTTTAAATATGGCATAATCTCAGCATACACCCCGGATAGTTAAAAAAATCATGTTCATCAATTTTACAACATTTATTTTGCCTCAGAACAGATTTCACTTTAATTTATGAATAAACATGGTGGAGAATGCAAACAATACCCAAAGCAAGTGAAGGTATTTTAAAATGTTAAAATCTTAGATTTATTATTGTCATTGTGCTCTGCATGTCAAAGTAGTAATATTAAAAATAATGGCTTGGATCCAAAGAACCATGAACACTGCAGAAGGAGAAAGTACCATATTTACCTAAATACAAGACTCTGAATTGAAGCTGAGCCCCTTTAAAAAGAGAGGTTAATTACAGGTTTTACCCTTATTTACCCCCAAAGAAGAGGACTCTGAATTTAAGATGACCCCCGATTTCTAACATCAAAAATCTTGGAAAAAACCTAGTCTTGTATTTGATCTAAGATCGTAAATAAACAACAACAACAACCTAGTCTTGGATTCAGGTAAATACAGTATCTTAGTCCTGTTCTGTGAACTCTTGTGTGAGTACTAGCAGAAGACTTCTCACTGAGCAATACCACAGTATATCGGAGTTGCATTACAATATGAGAAACATGGTGAGCAAGGCAGATATAGGCTCACTGAAACTCTATTGGGCCCTTCAAAGGTCTTGAAAAGAGACTGCCTAAGTGGAAGAATTTATTGGATCTGGAATAGCTTTTCTTACACAATGCTCTTCCTATACATTAGAAACAGCCCTTCTGTGAATGGACTTTGGAACCAAGTCAATAATACAGGCAGACCTCACTATATGTTGACTCAACATCTGCGGTTTCGCATATCCACGGTTGACACCCGAACTCGGCATACGCAAAAAATAACCGGCCAAAATTGGGTTAATTTCATGTGTCTGCTGTTTAGAGACAGCCGGATATTATCTCCTTTCCGGCTGCCATTTTGTGGCTCATTTGGGACAAACACCCCCTTTTCTGTGAAAAATCATCGAACAATGCAGCAATGAGGATTTTAGGGGGCATGGCTAAACAGCAGGAGGCCTGTGCAGCATGTTAGAGCACTTTATTTTGCCCGTTTTAAAGTTTTTGGGCCATTTCCCCCACAATTTTTGGGCCTCCATGAACCTTCCTTATCTGCAGTAATTGCGGAGAACGGAACCCCTGAAAATACTGAGGTTCATCTGTATTTATTATTTATACAGTGCCTCAGAAAAGCTAGGCACTGTACAACAGTTACAGTAGATTATTTTATAGAATTCACAAAAGTGCTTAGGTATTATGTCATTTGTATGACTCAGGTGAACAGTAGCTAGCTTTCACTTCCACTTAAACTCCCCCAGTCCCAACAAAATTAAACAAGGGGGGACCTCCAGATGAGGTTTGTACTGTCTAAGCACCACTGACATAAAGGAGACAAGTTAGTCATCATGGCTAAGTCTCATTCATTTCTATGGCCAATACCCAGAGCAACAAACTATACCTGGGAAGATGATGATGGATGGCCATCCTCATCTACTGGCTTAAACTATCCTTCAATCCTCAGGGTCTGGCCCCCCGACACTGCAGGATAAATTCAATCCTCCTAGAAGCAGTTCATTTGGACTAAAATGTTGTCTCTCCTCCCCCCCACCGCCTCCACTTCTAGTAGCTATGGGTGATGACCAGGCAAAAACAGCAATCAAACAGAGGATAGCAGACACAGAGCACCAAACTGACTTAGCCGGGGTCCCAAACTTCCTTATTTTGGAAAGATTCCTTGTCTCCCCCACCGCCTATTCAGCCCAATTGGAAGACCCCCAAACCATAAGTGCCTTCTCCCTTGCCCGATGTCATGCACTCCCCTCCACTGTATTAGAAGGCAGGTTTAGAAAGATCCCAATCACAGAGAAACTATGCCCTTGTGACACCAGGCAGGTCAAAAACACAGCACACATCCTTCTCTACTGCCCCTTCTATAGAGATAGTCATGCCAATTTCATCCTGCCGCTACTTCTCAAGAACCCTGGTCGTCCGAGCCACTTTAACACCAGGTTGTTGCTTTCAGATGCAGATCCTGCCATCCCGTATAATACTGCCAAGTTCTGTGCGGCAGCGTGCAGGATTTTTTGGACCCTAACAGCCACCAGGCTCTGCCCAGAGAGGTAGCTTCTCGCAGCCCTACTACAGCACCACATGAACCTTCTGACCATTCAGTCTTCAGGGTTTTTTTAAAGCTTTTATAGTTTATGCCAGTAGTACATTAAACCAAATTTTAAGTCCATGCTTGTGTTTTTCTCTTTTTAACACAGTAATCTGTAGTCAGCTTTTATTATAATGTTTAATATAGTAACACTTTATATCTATTTTATATAGATAGTATCATTTGTATAATTTGTATATAATTTTATACAAATTATTTTATTTTACACAATTTTATAATTAAGAATATAAATATAGTATTAATTTATAATATTGTATCATTTTAATACTCTCTCTTATAATAAGTTTTAATATAGTTCTATACCTGGTCAGATTTTAACAATGCCGCAGCCTTATAGCCTGTATATTTTATAAGTCTACAGTGTTTTATGTGCTTCAGTTTATAGATTGCTATTGCTTATTTATGATTATGCCATATACCCTTTTGTATTGTTTTATGCTGTTCTAGGACAGTAATAAAGATTGACTGATTGCTTTGGGAAATGATGTACTCCATCAAGAGCTAATAAGGAAATTAGAGGATACACAGACCATTGACAGAATAAATACTGACAGAGAATAACATTGACAGAGAATAAATAGATATCCTTTTGGGACATAAGTATTATCTCCTCCATTGGAGAATTGGAATGTTATGCATTTTTGGTAAGCTTTCATAGCCTTTGGTATTTTGGTTCCAAATCAATTTAAGACGTTAAAGAAAAATAAGTCTAGTGCATCTTTTGAACTTCTGTGTCGGTGTTTTCCACACACACGTGGACTGTAAGTATAATTGGTCATTTAGACACATGGTTGGATAAGGATTACATTCCTGGTTATTAATGGGAGTGAAAACATCTGGCAGATGACATATGGTATATTAAGCAGCATCAGTATCATCTGAAGTTAGAACAACCCTATATCTGGTAGGAGTTCTAAGCTGAAACCACTGGCAAGTGCAGAGGCATTTTTGAAGAGATAAATGTAAGTAGCAAACAAACAAGTTAACTTTTTGAGTAAATACAGCAATTTGTTGAAGGTATTTTTATGCTAAAATGATATATGCATTATTGTGATTTGGTTCATTGTAGATTTCTCCTGAACTCCTGCCTAAGCAGGAAGAAACAGGTTAAAAGTTACCTAGAATACCTGTAGAGTAACAATCTGGAGTATCATTTTGAGCAAGAATCTGCGAGAGCAAAGACCTATCAGGACTTTGTGGGAACCATAAGGATTGCCTTCATATTTATTCCATCAGGATACAGTAATCCATATACACAAAGGAACTTCTGAAACATTTGACCTTCAAGCAATATCATTTGGGACTTATGGAATAGAAATAATCTCTCTCACAATTCCTTCAATATTTTGTGTGTTTCATTATTGTATGTAAGTTTATCACAGGAAGTTCAATTGATACTTGTGTTAAAACATTTATATATTTGGTTAATTATATATGTTATCAGATTCACTGGATTGTAATTTTGGTAAACAAAATTTTGGCATATCGTTTATGCAGAATTATCCTGTGTGGTGTGTGTGTGAACAGATTATTATACACGGTGCATATATACATTTCTTTATGTATATGGTTTGGCTCCATCAAGAGCTTGCATTCCAGACTAGCACTGCACAACTGTGGCATGCCTCATTTGTCTTAATGGGAACTTTTGCACAATAGTGCTCTTGTGCAAATCCCCATTTTTACTGCATCCTCTTGCACCAGCACAGCAATGCTCATTCTGAATGCAGTTCCTTGCTCTGGGTGTCAGCCAGTGAGATGTAGTCATGACTAACTTAGTCTGGATCCTGTCAAACATTCACAATTTGCTCAGTGAAAAATGAACTCAAAGATCACAATAAATTGAACTGAGCTTAATATTTGGAGAGGAGAGCTGGCCTTGTGGTAGCAAGCATGACTTGCCCCATAGCTAAGCAGGGTCTGCCCTGGTTGCATATGAATGGGAGACTGGATGTGTGAGCACTACAAGATATTCCCCTCAGGGGATGAAGCCGCTCTGGGAAGAGCAGAAGGTTTCAAGTTCCCTCCCTGGCTTCTCCAAGATAGTTTATATAAAATTCATCCAAATTGCCAGGGTATCTAAGAACGAGAGGAGCAATATATTTGGAATGACAAATAGAAAGCTAAAACCATCTGAGAGAGATTCCTGACTGCAACCTTGGAGAAGCCGCTGCCAGTCTGTGAAGACAATACTGAGCTAGATAGACCAATGGTCTGACTCAATATATGGCAGTTTCCTATTTGTACATTTTAAATCTCATATGCTTTTGGACTGTGTATTTGATCAAATACACAATCCAAATAAAGGAAACCTTAAAAGGCAGATATCAATATAATAATAATAATAATAATTTAAAAAAATAATTCGATTTCTATACCGCCCTTCCAAAAATGGCTCAGGGCGGTTTACACAGAGAAATAACAAACAAATAAGATGGAACCCTGTCCCCAAAGGGCTCACATTCTAAAAAGAAACATAAGATAGACCCCAGCTACAGTCACTGGAGGTCCTGTGCTGGGGGTGGATAGGGCCAGTTACTCTCTCCCTGCTAAATAAAGAGAATCACCACAGTAAAAGGTGCCTCTTTGCCCAGTTAGCAGGGGTAAACATATACATGCATATACACAGTAAAATCTGTTACATAGAAGATTGAGATTAAAAAGTATAGGATAAAGCAAAATTTTAAAAGAAAGAAAAAGGGACAATTAAAATTGACCATTTCTGACACACCATGAGAGGATTTTAATCGCAGGCATACAGAATTTGGCTTCTGAGTGTGAGACGTAAGTGTGTTTATCAAAAAGAAATAAGTTTATATAAAATTCATCCAAATTGCCAGGGTATCTAAGAACGAGAGGAGCAATATATTTGGAATGACAAATATAAAGCTAAAACCATCTGCCACTGTTTGTCAGGTCCATCCACTGTAATGTCATGGGATGTTCACAGATATTTTAACAGATCAGTGCAAACATATCAGTAATGGATCAAAGTAGACATGTGTACGAAATATTTCGTACATGCAGTGGGGCAGGGGCGAGCGGTCACTTTAATGAGCAGATAACCGGGTCCTTATCTCCTCCTCTGCTGCTGTTACAGTTGTGGTGCTGCTCAAAAAACCCATGCACAGCTGCTTCCTTGTTCCCAGAACTCTGTGCACATTACTGCCATGTATATGTGATCTGCCCGTGTGCTAGCATTCACGCATGCACGGATCACAGGTATGTGATGACTACACGTGCAGGCTCCTGGGAACAAGGAAACACTGCACAAGTTTTTTGGGGAGACACAGCGCCGGAACTGGAATGGTGGCTGGAGTGGAGGAGCAGGTAAGAACCTGCTTACCTGCTCCTTAAAGCGATCATTTGCCCCCAGCTGAAATGTTTCGGCTGTGGCAATATGAATCATTTTGGTGCCTCGAATTAGAGGCACCAAAATGATTCATGCACATCCCTAGTTCAAAGTCAAGGTGGCTGAAAGAATAGGGACAGAGCAGACAGCGGAATCAGAAGCAGGGACCTAAAATCAAGATGGGTAGAGAGGCAGCAATGAAAGATGTGGAACAAAGAACCAAAAAGGCAGTGCAGCTGAGGAAAAATGTCAGCCAGGGCTTTGGGAAAAGAAGGAATTGTTTGCTGTCATCAGCAAAAAAGCAGGCATTCACAGGAGCACTGGACAATGAGGACTGTGGGCTTAAGAACTCAAAGAGCTGGTACAGAGATACTGGAGAAAGGGTATGATATTTTGGTTTGAATTAACCAATCAGATATTTATCTGAAGATCTCTGGCTTGAGGTTTGTTTTGAAGTCCAGGCTAAAAGAAGTTCAACTCAATTGAATATGCCAGTTCCTTCAAAATACATAATACCCTAACAACCCAATACTATGATACATTATAGGACAATAGTTAAAACACTGATTGAATGGCAATCCTGTTAAAAATAAAAATGGTACTGTACTGAGACGATCACACACACAATTTATTTTGGAGCAAATTAGTAATCACATAAATCACATACATAGGTTTTAATTTCAATAGCACAATAATAACCTCTTTACTTTAATGAATTAATGAAATAAAATAACCAATCCCCCTTCTATTAATAAATATTAATGCTCTAGACTGGGGGTAGCAACCTTAGCTCTCCAGATGTTCTTGAACTAGACCAAGTTCTGAAAGATAAACATCAGCAGACTATATCAAAAATAGAGGAACATGCTGTAGAATAATCAGAAATTTCATTACGGAAGAATCCACTGTACTTTCCTACTTGCATAAAACCTGACCCACATCTGTTACAGTGAATCCTTGGATTATGAGTTACAATGGTAAACAAGGATACAACTTATTTAGGAATCCAGAACAAGCCAAGGTACATTACCAGATGCTAGTTTTGCTGGTAATAGTATGCAAAATACAGCATAAAGCCAATACAGAAAATTTGTGTCTTACCTTAATTCTCTTGAGAAAAATAATAAAATTAGAAAAAACATTCTTCAGTAGATCAAACCACTGTGGGAAGTTCATCATCCTCATTTGATCTGCAAGTCTGTGAAGAACACCACGATAATACAATCATAATTTAATTTTAGCTCTCAGCTTGAAGGGGCACCTTGGATAAGTCACTTGGCAACCCTACCCTCAGCTTCTCAGACTCAGTTTCCTATCTATAAAATGGGACCATGATGGAGATTAACATTAAATGGCATTTTCCTAGTTTACATTTTCTGGTTTCAGAATCTGGAGGGGAGGACAAAATCAGAAAAAATCAAATTACCAGCATATTGTGTCTGAACTGTGACGGGATTGTTTAGCATTTAAAACTTTCTTTATAAATAGAATATATCAATTTGCCTTCACAGCTTTAAAAGCAAATAATTACAGCTCTCAAGTAGAACAAAACAACTGAAGCATATGGGGGTTTTCTCCTGATAGGAGTCAAGACAACAACAAAAAAGACTGCTAAGATGAAACAAGTATTTCCAGTACAGCCAAAACACACTTCTGTAATTATATATAAGTAATTATTCTATGATGAAAATCAGTCAAATCCATTACTAGAAAAACACAGAATCCCAAGAAGTAAACAAAGTAATAGACAATTAGCCTTTCAACAGAATTATAGCCAATAAAGCCTCCTTATAAATCCTCTTGAGTACTTGAGATTAACATTTCATGATTTGAGAAAACATTTTCAAAAATTATACAATTTAATTGTCTCCTAACCACAAACCGAAAACAGCAAAGGATTCTGCTTCCACTTTTCTCAGGAAACTAGACAACAGATCTAATTTTGATCAAATGGTTGCCTAGAATACTAGCCATGACACTTGCTTATGTCAATCAACATTCTTTAGTTTGTAATAGCAAGCCTCCCTCATTTCCTAGTCATGCCAGAGGTTTTGAGAATCAGACAAGCTACTCAAAATTCAAAATTTAACTCAAAATGAGTTATAATACTCATTTTATGAGTATTATAACTCATAAAATGAGTAAAATGAGTTATAATACTCATTTTAACAACATTTTCCTGGATGCAAGATACACAGGATTGTGACAATCACACACACACACACACACGCGTTGTAGGAACCCTCTTCCCTCACTCCCCTCATTATGTAAGCATCTTAATATATTTAACACTTGATATCATGCTATTCATAGTTTTATGAATATGAATGCTATTCATAGTTTTAGAAATGATGCTAAAGCACAAGTGATAAAAGCATGTGGACTTATTTGACAGTTCTTAAATTATTCACAAATAAAAAAGCAAACAACAAGAATCAGCTGTTTACCAAACCAAGATAAACTTTATACTTACTTAACAACCACTTCTGTGTCTATTTCTTCTATCTGTGATACTGTATTAACCACACACTGTAAAAATAAGAAAAGGGTATTTTAGTTTCTTCCCTAACTTTAATTATTTCACTCCCTGAATTATTTGAAAATTCCCCATTTAGCCTAATGCTGAGGTTTATTTATATTTGGAATAACAGCATCAAAATGCTGCAAAAGGGAAAGATGAAATATGGACCATGCATATATTCAAACATCCACAGATTTGCTTATTTTGCAGTATTCTACTTCTGTTAATTATTATAAGGAGATAAGAGGTATGCACGAGACTGAAGCCTAACCCCATTATCACTTTTAATTCAAAACTGCTTCTGGTTTCTGAAGGCCTTTTCACAGATTGCACTGTAGCAAATCTGAGTTGCTCTCAGGGACATATTCCTGGCAGCAAATACAACTTCTGGAGGAAGGGGGAAAAAGTAAGCATAGCTTTCTCCTCCCCTTCTGCCCATGTAGTGCTGCAGAGCAAGGCTTCAACACAATCAGGGTTTTAATTGTTTTGATAGTTTGTTTTTTAAGATGTTTTTAAATTGGTGTTTATATTTATATTTGTTTTAATTGTTTTTAATGATTTCTGTTTTTAATTGTAAACTGCCCTGAGCCAGCTCGGAAGGGTGGTATAAAAATCGAATAAATAAATAAAAATAAATAAATTAGGCTCCTGGCACCCTGAAAGGGCAGAGCCCTTCTTCCATTCTTGTTGTGGAGATATATTCCATCCTTGTTGAGGAGATATAAGCAGGACATGCAAAACCTTTCAAATGCTTGGATTAAGTTAATTTAACATCAATTATATTCCACCTCAAACAGAAAGGCTTGTGTGCAGTGTTCCCTCTAACAGGGATTCCCAGATGCTGTTGACTACAACTCTCATAATCCCCAAGCAAAAGCCATTGCAGCTGGGGACTCTGGGAGTTGTAGTCAACATCTGGGAATACCTGTTAGAGTGAACACTGTTTGTGTGGTTTCATGAAAAGCTAGTGTGGCTGTTCTACAACCAGACATTTTAAAGGCAAGTGAATCCAGTTGTTTTTAGATATGATATTTATCAGAGGGTGTCTAGATAATAATATCTTTAAAATGCTAACATTTGAAGAGGATGAGAGAGAGCATTTGCTATAACATCAAAAGTGGAAGCCCTGCCCCCAGTGCATCTCATGCAGGGTGTCCAACGCCACCCTCCTAACATGTATCCTCTTTCCATGTCAAATGCTCCCTCCCTCACACGTGTACTTCTGCCACTTTCTTCTTTGCAGTAGCATTAGCTGCCACACACTGCATGCACACTCCTCTGCCTCCTCCCTCGCATGCTGCTAGACTGCGGATGTAAGTGGGAAGATGTGGAAGAGGAAATGGCAATAGAATACTGGAGATGTACTGATCTCCACATGCAGGATGGGCAGAGGAAAAGAAGGGAGAGGAAAAGGAGCGTCACAGAGCTGCTCTGGGGAGCAGCCGAGCAGAGGGAGGCAAGTGACGTGGCATGTTGCTATCCTGCTGGTGGCCCAATAACTCACCACTGGAGAAGAGTGCCTCCCCTCCCCTCCTTCAAGGACCACCCCTTCTAATATGCACTATACTCAGGTGCGGGGGGAAGAATCTAATGGCCAATTCATACATGCACTTCTGAAATAGCAAAATCCTCATACAATGATGTTATTTTGGTTCCTTTGGGTGGCTTTTTTCACAGTGCACCCTTTACAGGCTTTTGGAATGTAGTTTTTCCTTGGACGTGTGGCACATTTCACAGTGAGATGATTTAAAGCAAATATCACTATGGCAGACTATACTGTCGGTTATACTATATTACCTGTTTAGGATTACTAGGTTCCATTTTAAAATGGCAGAACTCCATTTTGTATATAGAGATATAATCAGCCTTACATGTGTTTTTTGTCTGTCACCTTGGCAAAAGAGCCACACTCTTCCCTCTTTCTATCTGCTCCATTAGCCTTAAGTGTCTTTGAATTGTTCTAAAAGGCATTCCTCAAGAATGGTCAAACTTGCAATTCCTGCTAACCAATAGAAAATCCTATGAGCGCAAGCCCCTCCTCTTGCCCAGCTCTGGGTGACCTGGGGCAGCAAGATTTAATGTGGTTACCAAGGAGAGGTTATGGAAGGGGGAAACCCAGGAATACGGCTCTCTCATCCTGTTTCATTCTACCAGAGGCTTATATGAAGACACATGCCTGGAGCTGAAGCCTGAAAAATACATTCTTGGAGCCATTTTCGACTTAGTGCATCGAAACAAAGAACTCTGGTAACACATACATTTTGGGAATCCTGCTGGGTAATCCCACCTCTGCCAGGTAATACTGAAATGCTCTCGCTAGAGACATTCGTCTTTCTTGCTCCCCTCCACCGATGGTTTTTTCTCCATCTTGTGAAGACCCTTCTGTTCCAACAGGCTAGAGACATTCCAGGCTAGAGACTGTTCCAACAGGCTAGAGGCCTGTTGATTTGAGAGTTTTAAAATTCTGTCTTCCTTGAATTTTATTGTGGAACAGCTGCTGCCTCTTATCTTGCATTTATTGTTCCAATTGTATTGTTTTTAAAATTTATTCTAAGCTGCCTAGAGCATCCTTTAAACAGAAAAGCAGTATATAAACATTTTTATGATTGAATGGAGTAAGTTCTCTGTTCCTTGCTATTTTTAAATCTATTTTTGTCTGTTTCTTCTCTATGACATGCTGCATAGCCTTATGAGGACAGAGTAAGAGTTCCATCCTTACAAGGAGCGACTCAGTTTGCAGGGATTGCGTTGAAGCCCTGGACAGGCAGAAGGGGAAGTGAATATGTCCATGAGAATCACACAGCCCCTATGGACATATTCCTGGACACAAAATTGGCTTTTGCAGGGAGGTGAGAGAAGAAAATAATTTCTCCCCCCTTCACCCACCAGCGTTGCAAAGCAAGCCTTGCATGTTGTCAGTTAAGTCATCAAGAATGTCACTATCTTTGTTTAAATAAGAGTTTTGTCTAAAAATGACACTTATGCCTATGTTTTAAGAAAAAAGCTACAGACAATTTGGTTGTACAATCTCTTGAAAAGGGTTTCATACCTAGATTAGCAAAGGGAACCCAAAATCATGGTGGAGACAGTTACGGCATATTAATCCTTGCCTTTTGCTCCTTGAATAATGATCTATTTTCCCTGGAGCTCAACCTTGTTTCTTTGGGACCATACTTGTCTCTGACTACTGGACCCTGATCTATCTTTTTCTGAACGCAGCATTTCCTGTTCTGGACCATATCAGTGTCTCTGGGCCTTGGGTGAACAACTACCTCCTCTGGTTCTTGGCACCTGATAACCTGTCGCAGTCCTTATTACTGTTGATCTGTTCAGCCAACGTGGCACTCACAGAACTATACAAGCTACTCTTTCTGTCAGGTCACTAGTCTTTCACCAATCTCATTCAAAATATTTGCAGAAACAAGCCTGGGAACAGCTGGAACATAGCAGGCATTCTGATTCTTAGCTTAAAATAATTATTTTCTATGACATTGTAGAGGCGACCTAATCTGTGTAGAAAAATGTTCCAGAATATCTAACACATCTAATTAACTTGTTTTCCAATCAATAGCCTATACAGAGCTGTACAATAAACCAATTATATATGGTTTTCTGTAACATTTTGGCTTTCTGTAACACAAGATGGATAAAGTCACCTGGAAATATCAGATAATCTGAAGAATACATATGTAAATTATCAGTTAAAATGTGTGTGTGTGGGGGGAAGGGGTAAAAATCCATCAAAGAAACAGATTACCTGCTTAACTATATTCTTTGCTGTAATAATAATTTCATCTCCATATATTTCAAAAAAATTCAGCTTCCTTTGTTTTAGAAGTCCAAAAACTAGTGATATAAGCCTTTCCTATTTAGAAAGAAAACAAAAACCAAAAGAAAACATTGGAAAAAAGGTAATTGGGATCTAAAAGTCAACCAGAAAACCCAAAATAGCACAAACAAACTAGTGCACTAAATAGCAAACTGGACAAGACATGTAGTAATAGTCAGACTCTGTGCTATTATCTAGGTCAAGGTTTGATTCTGGACTGGCAAAAGCCATGGAATTAAATGGGATACATTATCTACAAGTGTTATTACTGTAGAAACTGTAAAAAAAGAAGAGTTGTCAAATATTTACATGTGTGAAAACTAAGGAAGGCTCATCACAAACGTCTTGATACAGGGGGAATAAATAATGGAAGTTGTATTCAGAACCCAGTATTGTGTTTTAGTCCAATACTGTGCTTAGAATACTAACTGTACCAATCCTGAAATGGAAAGAAGAATTTGCAGGTTCCTGCAAATTATTTAGAAATGGTATGGGGAAACTGCTAAAGCAGCTCTTCCAGTATACATGAACTGAACCAAAGAACAGAAAAACAGGTTGATTACTTGTAACAGCTGATCTCTCTGGTGATCCATGTTCACTCACAACTGGGTCTTCTGTGCCTGCTCAGTAGCTCCATGGAGGAATCCAAAACTCTAATAGGCGCTCTCCAGCATTCTGAGGTGTGTGGACAGCGCCTTCCCTCTCAGTTCTTGAATGGGCCGCTGTGATGTGACTGAAGATGAAGTATGATAGAGTCCAAGAAAGACCGGTGAGAGCAGAATACTATGGATGTACGCTAGGAGTGGGGTTGGTTGGGCAGGTGTTGTGAGTGAACGTGGATAATCAGAGAGATCACCTGTTACAGGTAAGCAACCTGTTTATCTCTGAGGTGATGCATGTTCTCTCACAACTGGGTGAGTGACTAACTGTGGAGATAGGAGGTGGGATGTAGCGTGTAAGAGCACTTTCTTGAGAACCGCCCGACCAATGTTGACCTCAGCAGCTGAGTGGAGATCCATAGCGTAGTGCCTCACAAATGGCAAGTCCAAGAATGCGGCAGCCTTGCAGATGTCAGAAATGCTGATCCCTGACATGTGGGCAGCATTAGTGGCCATTGCCCTGGGAGAGTGGGCCCGGACTCTGGCTGGAGGCTGGACCCCTTGCTTTCTGTAGCAGGAAAAAATGGTCCCACTAGCCAATTCGAGAGTCTCTGTCTACAAACTGCAGACCCATTGTTGGAACAATGAAAAGGAGATGAAAAGCTTGTTAGATCTCCTGAAGAATTTTGTCTGGTTCAGGTTGTAAAGGAAGCATCTACAAACATTCAGGGAATGCATGGACTGTTCCAGAGGCGTAGAAAGATTAATAGATAGTATTATATCTTGACTGATGTGGAAGCTGGTAACCACCTTGAGACAGAAACTGGGGTCGGGGTGAAGCACCACCTTATCTGGGTAGAATTTTGTGTAAGACAAAGACAAAGAGTTCACTAACTTCCTGGCCAACATAATGGCTATTAAGAAAGCAGCCTTGAGGGTGAAATGCTTTCGTGAAGAGGAGAGCAAGAACTCAAAGGGCACTTCAGTAAGTTATGAGACCATCAGAGACAAACTCCATGGTTCAACAGGTTCCCTCACTGTGGGGTAGAGATTATTAATTCATCTTTATTAATGCCCTTAATAAAGATTATTAAGAAAGATTTATGTTATTAGTAATGCCATTAAGAAAGCGTTTAGAATCCTGGTGGATGAAAACATCCCACCCTGGGTGACAAGCAGAGATAGCCGATAGGTATGCTTTCAGTGAAGTGTTGGAAAGTCCCTCTCTTTTGAGGGAGGTCAGGTACAGGAGGATCTGACGGATGGAGACTGAGAAGGAGTAAAAGCCACATGCTGAGGCATGGGATGTGAGACGTTTCCACTTACACATGTATTTTTTTCTTCATCTCATTGAGGAAGATTTGGTATAGTATTTTAGCCTCCATGTCATCAGATTGAGGGTTCCTAAGGCGTGATGAAAAACTTGTCCGGATTCCCAGGAGAGGAGGTTCTTTCTCAATGGGAGGCAGCGATGTTGGCCCTTAGAAAGTCTCAGAAGGGTCGGAAACAAAGGTTGCTTTGGCCACTAAAGGGAGATGAGGATGCACAGAGTCCCTTCTTGAAGGATTCTGTTTAGAACCTTGGAGAGCAGAGGGAAAGGGGGAAATAGATAGAAGAGGCCGTAGATCCCCATCCTACACCTGCCCTTGAGCAGAAAAGCTGACATTTGGCATTGTCCTGAGTTCCAAATAAGTCCACCTTGGGTGTGTCCCAGAGTTGAAAGAGGTCCTGTAGGAAAGCATAGTTCAGTTCCCATTCACGAATAACGGAGACTGAGAGGTCCTTGCTCAGAGAGTCTGCAAGGATGTTGTTGACCCCCTTGATGTGTAGAGCCATAGGGTGAATACCTTTGGTCAGACACCATTCCCAGAGAAGTAGAGCCAGGTTATTCAGGGATCTCAACACTGTGCCACCTTGGTGGTTTATATAGGCAAAGGCTGTTGTATTGTCCAAGTGGATTTGGACCCCACAGAACAGGTAGGAAGGCTTTTAAGGCCAGAAAGACAGCCAGGAGCTTGAGGAAGCTGATATGGAGTCCCTGTTGCTGGATGTTCCACAGGCCTTGAGATCTCGGAATGCAACAATGCCCCCCCTCCCAGGCCTGAAAGGAAGTGTCCATTTTCAGTGTAACTGATGGAGAGTGAAGGTGGAATGCAATGCCTTCAGATAGAGAAGGAGTCCAACACTTCAGATAGTCTTTCAGATAGTGGAGTCCAACACTGAAGGGACTGCATGAAATGAGGTGGAATTGTCAGCCACTTGGTTTGTTTGTCCAGGTTTGAGTGAAACATGGAGAGGAAACACAAAGAACTGCAGCCTGTACATCTTCAGGCAGGTGTGAGCAACTGTGGTTGTGCAGGAAGCCATCAAGCCTAGAAGGTGTACGATGGAGCGAGCCCTCTGCTTGGGAGCAGCTTGGAAGACTGAGATCAGGTTGTTGATATAAGTTTTCCTGTTTGAGAGACAGGCGTGTTTTGAGACCACATCCAGGACAGCTCCAATTCAAGGTAGATGACATTGAGGTGTCAGGGTGGATTTCTTCAAGTTGACTGACAGGACCAGATCTTTGAGAAGAGACAGAGAATATTGAACGTCAGAACATAGGGTGGTTTCACATTTCCCAGTTATGAGTCAATCATTTCAATAGGCGTAAATAAAGATTCCCTCCATGCACAGATGGGCAATAACCACACTCATGAACTTAGTGAGGGATGGGATGCCGCAAATAAGCCAAATGGTAGGATCGCATACTGATAGTCCTGAGAGTCCAGACAAAATCAGAGAAACTGACAGTGACGTGGATGGATTGTTATGTGAAAGTAAGCAGCCTGCAGGTCTAATGTCACAAACCACTCCTCCTCCGACAGGAGAGGGAGTATGGCTTGTAAGGAGATCATCCGGAATTTGCTCACATGAATGTATTCGTTAAGCTTCCCCAAGTCCAATATAGGGCAAAGTCCCCCATCGTGTTTAGGAACCTGAAAGTAGCTAAAGTAGAAATCATTTTGCATAGCCTCAGTTGGAACATGCTCAACGGTACTCTTCTCAAGTAGAATAACACCCTCTTCCTCCAGAGTAGGAGCTGAGTGGGTGTATTTCATACCTGTAAACACAGGTAGGGAGTCAAATTCAATGGCATAGCTGGAGGCAACTACGCGCAACATCCAGGTATCAGATGTTATGTGTCGCCAAGAGGAAAGGTAAGGGGCAACATGGTTAGAATGGTTCCGGGGGTGGGTGAGGGGTGTACAGTACTTTCAGGGCCTCATAATTTTAAAAAAGGCTGTTTAGCCTGGTCCTGTTTGCTTTGCCTTGTGAGGCTGGCGTTGGTGTTGATGGAAGGACTTTTGGGGTAAAATCTGGAGGTGTGCCAGAAATCCCTTCTGTTCTGGGGCTTAGATTGGTATCACTATCTGTTGTATGTCTTGTATGACTGCTGTGAAGTTGGCGCAAAAGCCTTCACAGTGAAACAAGACTTTCTGAGTTTATCCATCATGTCATCTGAAAAGGGACCCTCATCATCAAAAAGTAAATTGGCATCCAACACAACCAGGCATGGCAGCAAAGAGCCAGAGCCAGTCAGCACCCTAGACTGTTTCAATCAGGTGCTTGGTGGTGCTTAAGTGTTGGTGTGTTAGGTCAGCTGATTTAGACAAGGCCGCCATGTATTTGGACTGAAAAGAGTCAGGAAAGTCCGCCTTTAAATCATCCCATAAAGAGCAATGGAATTTCAACATGCACACCATGTAGTTGGCGATCTTTAGGGACAGGCAGGAGGCAGAATAGAATCTTCTGCCCATGGTGTCATGTTTGTGGCCTTCCCTGTCCTTGGGAGCTGAGTGTTTTTATCCAGTTTTCAACTGAAGATCACAATCCACTACAAGAGAATTTGGGAGCTGGGTGTTTAGATAAAAAGGGGCAGGAAGCCTCCTGCACCCTGTAGAGGCTCTCCAATCTCTTTGAGGTTGTCATGGAAGTAACTGGAACATCCCATGAGATCTTTGACACACCAACCCAAACAGGCAGCATGGGCAGAGCTGCTGACTGGGCAGTTGTGGATGTTGCAAGAAAGTCATAGATAAGGTCACTGACCTCAGCAGTTGGAGTCTGTATTTTGAGGCCCAAGGCCTTGGCCATCTTAGACACCTGAACCAGATAAGACCTGGCTTTTCAACAGGTGAGTCAGATGGAGCATTCATTACTTGGTTGTCAGGTGAAGTACCAGACAGGATTTCTTAGTTTGCAGTGACTCCTCATCAGATAATTCAGAAGAGTGACATTCACCTTCTGAGAGGGGTCATTCTTCTAGGTTGGATAGGGTCCACAGGTTGTTCATGCTCCCATATTGGGGACTGCATTATGGGTGGGCAGCCAGAGCTGCAGGCGTAGCAGGGTGCTTGAAAGAGTGAGATGAAGTCTTCTCCTTAGAATCAGGTGTCCCTGGCTCAAATAGGTTTCAGTTTCATGGTCTTCTACCAATGGTAGTCCTCAAAGTCATAAGGAAGATCAGGAGAGGTAAAGCACATTTGACCTCCATATCAATATCTTTATTATGGTACTTGGCCAGATTTCAGCATTATAATGCAAATTTAACATTTAATGCAGTTGGTACAGTCTCTAAGATATCACAGTAACATTTAGGTAGAGAAAGTTTATCCAAATCAAGGACATATCTTTACCTAACTGATGGTGGGGGGGCCTTCACCATTGCTTGACAAATCTTGTAAGCAATGGCGCAAAATTTAGCCACACAAGAAGTAACAAATATAGTCTTATCTGCAAGAAGACAGGTCACATAAAAATCCATTGGTCTTCCTTGTAAGTTCTCTAAAAGGGGTAAAATCTATTTGCTATGTGGAGTGCTATAAAATCTACAAGTAAGTAAAATATAAGCCAAATTTTCAGCTTTAACTGAACCACCAGAACACTTGCGCAGGTGATATGGTATCTTTTTATATCTCCCCTCCAGCCAAGCTGATGAAAACATTATAATGAGCTAAGGTGAAGGCTCTCCGATGGGTTGAACATGTCAAATTATAAAAATAACTTGCCAGAGCTAAAATTGAGGTGACCCACCAATTCTTAATACAGTTAGAGAGTTTACTTCTCTCTTCTTGTGATTCGATATCTAGAAGACGTTCTAGGATTCTATTGGCTATATAACCCCACAGCAATTAAAGATTCAGAAGAGAGTCTGACCATCTAAAATTTTCTCATTAACTTGGATAACCACTTAGAGTGGGTCTGATTCTCCAGAACTAGGGAGGGAGCAATCCACTTGGTTGAGATTTTAGCTTTAGCCAATACTTAAAGATTGCCAACCACACTCTAGTCTCCAACCTTAATTCACCCCAGCCTCCAACCTTAAGGCCAAGTTGGATATGCCTTTTGGTATTTGAAGAACCATTCTTAGAAATTTAGTTTGGACAACCTCGTGGGGGTAAAGTTCGAATATGGGCCCAATTGAGCTCCAAAGAGCAGCTGGGTCATTGAGGTGGCTTGAAATAATAGCTGCTGGGACAAATTGTTCCCCTTTGGAGCAACAGAACCTTGAGATCATAGTAGAACTTTGTTGCACTGTTTGCATTATATATTCTAAGGGCACCTTCCTCTCTCCGGAAGCATGAAACACCACCCCCAAGTACTTAAAACACTTTACCTGTTCAGTCATGTTGCTATTAATTCTCCATCTGTGAGATTGGGACTCTTGGCAAAGACCATTACTTTAGTTTTTTGGTAATTAATTAGCAAATGGGCTTCTAAACAGAACTGAGAAAGTGCCTTTAGTGCTCTCTAAGGCCAATGGGTATCAACGCTGAAATCACTGCATCATCAGTGTAAAGAAGTATAGAGATCTGCCTACTTGCTATCTTAGTGGGGTGCATGTCTACCCTATTTAGATATTTAACAAGTAAATTAATATAGAAGTTGACAGGGGGGCTAATAACAGGAGGGCTAAAACACATCCTTGCTTAATGCCAGTGCCTGTAGGAATTAAGTTAGATATATCACCTTTGGGATTATGTCTTATACAAAGAGATGTATTGCTATATAATTTATTAATCAGAAATAATGACATTTGTCAATTGAGGATGCACTGAGCTTGGACCATAAAAGATCTCTTGGAATAGAATCAAAAGCAAATTTGAAGTCAACAACGGCAGCATATAATAAGGAACCAGGTTTACTGCATATTTTCCCACAAGATGTTGGAGTACTAGGCTTCGATCTATTACAGAGTGGGCAGCTCGAAAGCAAGCCTTCTCCTCAGTCAAGATTGATTCCTGCTCCAAACAATCTTGGAGCTCCAATTGTAGGTGTTTAGCATAGTTTGCTGATAATGCTCAATAGACTTATAGGCCTATAGTTTCCTGGGTCATCCTTCCTCCACTTTTTGAAAATATGGACAATTAAAGCAAGATCCCAATCTTCAGGTATTTCAGCAGTTCTGTCTCTGTGTGTGAAAAGGGATGCCAGAATGTGGGTCCACATATTTGACCCCTGTACCTGCCGTGTAAACGAACATGACCTGGGTGAAGGAGAGCTAAGGTAGTTGAGAGGACGTACAGGTAGATGAGAGGAAGTACAGGTAGTGCTCCTTCCAAGGGTAGACTGGCGAGCACCTTGGTGACTGATGCACATTTGAGGCTGAAGGAGTCTTAGGCACTGCAGAAATAGAACCAGCATGGTCGTCATCCAGGCTCTCTATCAAGGGGCATCCCTTGAAAGTTGAGGCAGATGGAGTGGTGGTATTTGATCCCAACAGAGACTATAATCAGTGTTGTGAGACAACTGAGGAAACATGTGACGGGTCCACTAAGGAGCAGCAGTGTTCCTTGTCAGGTCCAGAGTCACCTCCCCAAGGGGAGTGGCCAGGTGTCGAAGGTGGTGAGATCACTGTGGGTGAAGGTGGCTTGGAAGGCACCAGAGACGTATGCACCGTCGATGTCGAATGTTGCACAGGCATCGACGCTGAGTTGGTTGTAGACAAGCGTGTTATCGACAACATCGGAGGGATCTTCTTAATGGAAGGTCTCGATGTTGAGGTAGTCAAAGTGAACAGCTTTGGTGTCAAAGTCATTGACCTGAGCCATTTTTGGAAGGGCAGTATATAAATCAAATCATAAATAAATAAATGTCTTTGGAGACTCTCAGGGTGCCAAGATCGCCAATGTTGAAGTCTTAGAGGAAGTCCGATGAGCTTTGATGTCAAAGCTAGAACCAGCCCAGGCGCTGGAGAGAATGTTCCTGAAGGTTGGGTGGTGGATAGTGATGGGGTATGCAATAAAAAAGCAGCTGCCACTCCTGACATAGACTTTGATGTTGACTCCGAGGGATGATGATGCTTGGACTCAAATTAGTCTGGAGGAGCTTGAGTGATCATGCTTTCTCTTCTTATGGGCATGACAGCTACCCGTTTTTTGAAGGTCGAGTCATCATGGTAGGTGCTAGACATTGAAGCAGTCAATGCCAATGATCCTAACATCAACAGTTGAGGGTTGATTGGAGCTGGTGCCTATGACACTGACAGATTTAGTTTGGGAGACGGGGGTTGGAGTGTGGTTTTGTAAAGAGTGGCTCTTAGTCTAAGTTCTCTGAACTTTCTCATCTGCCAGATTTTACAAATATTATCATTATCATTACATTTATATCCCGCTCTTCCTCCAAGGAGCCCAGAGTACTACATACTTAAGTTTCTCTTTCACAACAACCCTGTGAAGTAGGTTAGGCTGAGAGAGAAGTGACTGGCCCAGAGTCACCCAGCAAGTATAATGGCTGAATGGGGATTTGAACTTGGGTCTCCCCGGTCCTAGTCCAGCACTCTAACCACTACACCATGTAGTGATTCATGTTGCGATTCTCTCCCAAATATATTCGACATTCATCATGCCTGTCAGAGAATGATAAAGTACCTCGACAGGTCTTACAGCACTTGAAAGTTTTCTGAACGTCCATGAAGCAAAGAGTAGTGCAGGCCAGGCAGAGTCAAAACTTTAAAAAACCCCACCCTCACCCCCACACTGAGATGTCAAAATCAAGGGGCGATCCAAAGCGGGTAGTCATGGGATGAGTCGAAGTAAAAAACCTGCAAAAGCACAAATTGACCAGATTGGAGGGTCCTTCTTAGAGAATAGTGAAGAGAACAGTCAAGCCAAAATATCAAACTCATTTCTTTCCACATGAACAAGCAAGCGGAGTAGGAGCAAAAACCATCGCAATACAACTAGCTCGGAGGACAAGGAGGAACTGAGAGGGAAGGCGTTTTCCCACCTACGTATTTTAACTGACACTGTCCACACACCTCAGAATGCTGGAGAGCGCCTATTAGAGCTAACTATTCCTCTGTGGAGCTACTGCGCAGGCGCAGACCGAGTTGTGAGGGAACATGTATCACCTCAGAGATCTACATTATGTAGCTATACACAGCTTCGCAAGAGTATACCTGAGAGGCAGAGTATATATATTTAAAATAAATAAAATAAGAAAAATACAGAGCTGCTGCTGAAAATATTTTGTGAAGTTCTCCTGCATCCCTTCTGTAACATATAGTATTCTATGATGTACATCATTATGCTACGTGCTTCCTTACTTCCATTAGAGAATTATGTGGATTGGGAGGACTCAACACACATAATCTAATGACATTAAGAGTCAGGATAAGTTATACTACATACAATTGGAGTAAGTTCCATGTTTATCATTATATAAAATTCTACCCTGTGTACTTAGCCTTAAGGGTCTAGAGGTAACATATACTTTGACAACAGCATCCAGATGTGTTTGTTTAGCCTTGCAACAAACAACATGTCTAGAATAAGTGCTACATTAGCACCCAGACCTTATAATTCATTCATTTAGAAAAAGCAGCATATCAACAGTAAAATGTCCTAACTGTTCAGTTTCATTGTTTCAATTATAATTATATTCATATTCAATCATTTCAAAACATCAGAAGTTGTAACTGTGGTATTTTTAAAAAGCAACCACACTCTTCAAAGACAAGGTGACATCCTGATACCAAGCATTCATTGATCCCCAAATCCTGCACAGAAGCAAGAGCTATTGAGACCAACAGAGTTAACCTATTAATGAATACTAATAATATTACCACTAATAAATCACGGTGAGAGTTAAAGATGTGTTGGTGCAAACTGACATTTTTGGCAGTGAATTTGAATATGTGTCCAGAAAAGGGAGCTATCTGTAATTAAGTCTATTCAATGATGAGCACTGTACCTCTTCCAGAACATGACACTCTTCCTCCAGAGATCTAGTTAAGTCATTGCGAACATAGGTAGAAAATTCTGCAATCATCATTTTATCTATGAGTTTTTCTAGTTCACAAAGCTGTGATCCAAGATGCCTGTTCAAGGAAAAACATGAGAAATGAAAGTTAAACAATGAAAGCTGATGGAGAAAGCCCAACCCTTCTGGTTTTACTATTGCAATGTGGTGTACACAGAACTGCTCCTGAAACATGCTCCAAAACTGCAGTTTGTTTGCTTGCAGCTGCTGGGCTTCTGAGACCAGTCATTGGGAACACATCATGCCAGTTTTTATGCAACTGCACTGGCTCCCCTAACTATTTTCCAAGCATAATCCAAAGTGCTGATGCTTACCTTTCAAGCCTACATGGCTTTCTAACTGGGTACCTGAACATCTGTCTACTCCCACATTAGCCTGCTTACAGACATGGACAAATGTGTTGGTACCCATCCACACAAAAAAGAAGAACTCACAATTGTCTCTGAATTGCCAAAAAGCTTGAGTTTTGTCTCATCTGTCCAAAGGACATTCTCCCAGAAGCATTGTGGCTTGTCAATATGCATTTTAGCAAATTCCAGTCTGGCTTTTTTATGACAAAACTGGAGCTTTTTGGCAAGTCACATCAGCTCTATGTCCACAGATGAAAAAAAGGAAGCTTTCAAAGAAAAGAACACCATACCTACTATGAAACATGGAGGAGGCTCGGTTATGTTTTGGGGCTGCTTTGCTGCGTCTGGCACGGGGTGCCTTGAGTCTGTGCAGGGAACAATGAAATCTCAAGACTATCAAGACATTCTGGAGTGAAATGTACTGCCCAGTGTCAGAAAGCTCTGTCTCAGTCGCAGGTCATGGATCCTCCAACAGGATAAGGACCCAAAACACACAGCTAAAAGCACCCAAGAATGGCTAAGAACAAAATTGGGCTATTCTGAAGTGGCCTTTTATGAGCCCTGATTTGAACCCTATCGAACATCTACGGAAAGAACTGAAACATGCAGTGTGGAGATGGCACCCTTCAAACCTGACACAGCTGGAGCAGTTTGCTCAGGAAGAGTGGGCCAAACTACCTGTTGACAGGTGCAGAAGTCTCATTGAGAGCTACAGGAATCACTTGTTTGCAGTGATTGCCTCTAAAGGTTGTGCAACAAAATATTAGGTTAACGGTCCCATCATTTTTGTCCATGCCATTTTCATTTGTGTTATTATTTGAAATATTCTGTTGCATCAAAACTCTAAAGTTTTCACACCCCACCTTCGCAGGGGCAAGGGACCTATTAGGATGGTCTGCCCGAGAAGGTTATTGGATCCAATCGGATTTCAAGAAGGCTTGGAGAGATTTAATGTTGGCTCTGCTGGTGATCCTGTTGATGCCCTGGTGGAGAACTGGAACAGCAAACTCACCGGGGCAGTAGACATGACTGCTCCTAAGCGTCCTCTCCGGCCCGCTTCAAAATTGGCCCCTTGGCATACAGAAGAACTAAGGGGGCTGAAGCGGCAAGGTAGACGACTGGAGTGCAGGTGGAGAAAAACTTGGCTTGAATCTGACAGATTGCAACATAGAGCTCATTTGAAGATCTATGCTCAGGCCATACGTGTGGCAAAGAAGCGATTCTTTTCTGCCTGTATTGCATCCGCAAGTTCACATCCGGTGGAGTTGTATCAGGGTTGTGAGAGAGCTAGTATGTGTCCCTCCTCCCTTGAATCAGATTCTGGAACCATCGATTACCTGCTGTGATGTGTTTAATGAATTCTTTGTGGGGGGAAATCTCGTATCTGGGCCGACTTAGATTCTGTCTCCACAATTACTTCAGTGTCTGATGTGGAGGTGTTCAGTGACTCCTCTTATGCACTTAGGTTGGATCAGTTCCAGTTTGTGACTCCTGAGGATGTGGACAAGCTGATTGGAATGGTGCGGCCCACCACCTGTCCTCTTGACCCTTGCCCGACATGGCTTATACTATCTGGCAGGGTGGTTGTTGTAGAAGGCCTGGTAGAGATTATAAATGCGTCTCTGAGGGAAGGTAGGATGCCTCCTAGTCTTAAAGCGTCTGAGGGGGTTGGGGGTGAGAGGTACTGCTCTGCAGTGGTTCCGCTCCTACCTCTTGGGCAGGTTCCAGATGGTGTCCCTTGGAGACTGTTGTTCTTCAAAATCTGAACTTTTGTATGGTGTCCCTCAGGGCTCCGTATTGTCTCCGATGTTGTTTAACATCTACATGAAACCACTGGGAGAGATCATCAGGAGATTTGGTGCAGGGTGTTACCAGTATGCTGATGACACCCAAATCTATTTCTTTATGTCAGCATCATCTGGAGAGGGCATAACAAGCCCTAAATGCCTGCCTGGAGTTGGTAATGGGCTGGATGAGGGATAACAAACTGAGACTGAATCCACATAAGACGGAGGTACTCATGGTGCCGAGTCGAAACTCTGGAGACGATTTTGATCTGCCTGTTCTGGATGGGGTCACACTTCCACAGAAGGAATAGGTACGCAGTTTGGGAGTGCTTCTGGATCCAAGTCTCTCCCTGGTGTCCCAGGTTGAGGTGGTGGCCAGAGGTGCCATCTATCAGCTTCGGCTGATACGCCAGCTGCATCCGTTTCTTGAGATAGCTGACCTCAAAACAGTGGTACATCTGCTGGTAACCTCCAGACTGGATTACTGTAATGCGCTCTATGTGGGGCTGCCCTTGTACGTAGTCCGGAAACTACAGTTGGTTTAGAATGCGGCAGCCAGGCTTGTCTGTTGGTCATCTAGGAGAGACTATATTGCTCCTGTATTGAAGGAGTTACACTGGCTGCCGATATGTTTCCAGGCAAAATACAAGGTGTTAGTTATAACCTATAAAGCCCTAAACAGCTTGGGCCCTGAGTATTTAAGAGAACGTCTTCTTTGTTATGAACCCCACCGCCCATTGAGATCATCAGGAGAGATCCGTCTGCATTTGCCACCAGCTCGTCTGGTGGCCACTCAGGGACGGGCCTTCTCCGTTGCTGCCCCAAGGCTTTGGGATGCACTCCCTAGTGAAATAAGAGCCTCCCCATCTCTGACAGCTTTAAAAAGGTCTTTAAAGATGCATCTGTTCACCCAGGCTTTTCACTGATTCTGTTTTGATTGTTTTTAATGTTGTTTTAGAGCATTGTTTTAAAATTTCTTAAATTGTTATGTTTTAAATCTCTTGTTTTTGTTTTTAACTAATGTTTTAATGTTGTTTTCATCTGTTGTAAACCGCCCAGAGACATAGGTTTTGGGTGGTATAAAAATATGCAAATAGATAGATAGATAAATCGAAGTCTGGTGTTTGTTAAATGTGGAATAAACAATGATGAGTGCCAAGTACGTTTGTCAGTTTCAAGTTATTTCAGAGACAATTGTGGACTCTTTTTTTGTGGAGGGGTACCAACACATTTGTCCACATGTGTATGTACCAAGATCATCTTTGGAGGTCCTCCTCCAGAGGCCCCTGCTCTAAGAAGTGATGTAGGTGGCAACTGAAAATAGGGCCTTTTGCATTATGATGCCCTATTGATGGAACACTCTTCCCAGAGAGGGTCGCACAATACCTATACTAATGTCCTTTTGACACCAGATGAAGAGCTTTTTATTTTTCCAGGCCTTTCCAGGATATTATTGCTGCTATTTTTGTTCTGATGTTTCATTGGTGTTCGTGTTTTTTGTTGTTTCTAAGCATTTATTGTTTTTATATATTATGTGTACTGCCCTGGAAATATTAATAGAAGGGTAGTATCGAATTTTATTAAATAAATACTGTAAATTAATAAATATGGGAAAATAAACAAGCTACCATTGACATTTATATGCAGTAACTAACACTATACAAGTGAGCATACAGAAAATCCAAGAATGTTTATGTTACTTCTTCCTTTGAAGCAAAAATGTCCACTGTTATACTGGAAGTCAAATGTTCATCAAGGGGAGAACAATTTGCTGAAAAAGATGTTTTTCATGCTTGTTAACTTTCTTCAATATAAACACTCATTTGAATCTCAAAGACTGGCTACCTGAAGTACAGGAGAAAGAATCTCGAAATGATTTAAGGTATAGAGAAGCCAGAGAGATAGTTATAACTAATTAAATTTACAAGCTAGACAAGTGCCAGACCTGAAGTCAGCTACTGTTAGAAAACATACAACCATTTTTGAACTGGCAGCATTTAAATTCTGAACTCCTGCCAACTTTTAGCCTCTTCTGCAATAAATGTATCACAGTGTTACATCCGCTTACTCCAGGCACCTCTAGTCTTTATATCAGTATTACAGTGAAAAATTCAATTTTACCCAGTGTATTTCTGCTCTTCTTTCCTGAGGAACTGGAGCAATTATTAGAGCAAAAAGAAAGCCTGTTTTGATGGCTGCTGGGATTCTTTTTGTTGAAATATTTGGGCTCAACCACTTTGCTTTCTAAACAAAGGGCTTCCACAGTAATATCTAACAGCAGACATGTGGGCTTTCTGGAAAAATGGAAAATTTTCTCAAAAATATCCCCATGCATGTTTTCCCTCATCTGCATAAAATTTGTATTATTATTTTTCCTCAGAAAATTTTACTATGCAAATTTTACTGATGCCCTAAATAGATTGTGATCTCATTTGGCATATTATTTGACCTATTTATTTAGTAAAACAAACAAAACACCATATTAATTTCCTATGCTGTCTCTCAAAGGTTTTTCAAGCAGCCAAGTAATTGAACTGCAACACTTGATTGGGGCAGGGAGGGAGGAAATCAATACAACATTTAACATGGTTTAAACATTATACTGAAATAAATTCAAAGCTTTAGGTGGAAAGGATTTTTTATTGGAATAGGTCTATAAAACATATATGTATTCTCTCACACCTCTCCTAGGGATAATCACCCAAAAAACACCTGTGACAACTTTAAAATTGCCAAGATTCACAGGGGGTGTGAATGTAATCAGGGCCTCTCATACCCTCCACGGCTTGGTCTCTGACTGACCCCCACTACTATCGAACACTATAGAGACTGAATCCTAACACATGGAGTCAAAAATAGACAGAGCAGATTGTACTGGAGCCACACATGCTCCACACCTTGCATTTATTATTTATTTAATGAATACCACATTTTACGCCCCCAAACCCTTAAGCAACCACACAATTCCTGGCTCAGCAGCAGACAAATTCTACTGCTATGTTCCACAGGCAGGGCTGGGCGGGGGACATACTTCCCTGCTGGAACAGGAAAGAGTATGCAAAATTATGGGAGATCCCAGTTTCCCAGGAAGTCTTGGCTTGCCTCTCAGATTTGAAAGGTGGTCCATCATTGTGTTGATCACCTTTCTGCCTCAGCATCTCTGGTATCTTCTGCTCCAGATCATAGTCATTTAAAATTACTTTTTTTGATAAGTTCAGATAAAAATGATTGTATAACAGACAAAAGTTATTAGTACCAAGGCCAAAGAACAAGAGTTCACAGACTAAAAATTGAAACTGATCAGTAGATAATGAGATTTGCACATCATATCCCAGTTACCTCTAGAAACCAATTCACCTTTTCTGCAGAATTCAAAAGTGTAACTTGTCCTACAGCCTCCAAGTATGCAACTGTTATTTGAACAAAGAAATAACTTCTAACTCTGAGTAAATCAGCAAATCACTACTTACACAAATTAACTTCCATTTCACATATAAAACTTAATAACTCACTAGTTAATGTTTTTCATTATAAACCCTTTTCACTCCTCTGAATTCCCTGCAGCCCAAATTTCACAAATGACTGTGCATTTATGTGATATACAGGTTTAGCACCACAAGATTTCAGCTTATATCAAGGATATGGTTAAGGCTTTATTTTACTCTTATCAAGAAAACTTCACCGTGCTCTCACAGATACATTCCCTATAGAAAACTGAACTACTAATTGGAACTACCTGGGAAAGAACATGCATTAGAAAAGATACAGTTTATCTGAACAAACATAATACACTAACTTCTTGAAATTGATCATCATAACTTGACCCATGATTCTGAATTTCTACTGGTATCTTAAGTGTCACCTACCGGAAACTGTGAATACCCTGGAGTTCCTGCTGTAGCACCTCCTGAGTTGTTGATATTAAGTCCAATGCTCCAACAAATTCAGAAGTGGATAACAACAGCTGTACAGTAGGTTGTGTTTGATGCACAGTTGCCATTAATTTCAGCTTATTATATGCTCTTATACAGTTATTTCTTGTCAGTGACAGTCTTAACACTTTAAGAGATCCTTCACACATTACTTTATCAAATTGGCCTATTTTATCTCGTAGCATTTTCACAGCTTGGGAGGTTTTCCTGAGGTAGTCTTGCAGTTCATGCTGGGAGGTCATTGCATGGAAAAATGCTTCTGAGCGGAGGGAGATCTGATGAGCAATGTTTACTTCAACAATATCCAGATAGTGACTCAGCTTAAAAAGAGTAAAAAGGAAAGGAGAAAAAACAACACTGTTGTAATACAGTGGTTGGTCTCGTCTATCAAAGGCAGTGGCCAACATCCTGATTAATGCTGTGCTAGTGCAAGGCTACTGTGTTACCTACAGTGAGGGAAATAAGTATTTGATCCCCTGCTGATTTTGTCCGTTTGCCCTCTGACACAGAAATGACCAGGCTATAATTGGAATGGTAGGTTTATTGTAGCTGTGAGAGACAAAACAACAACAAACAAACCCTCAAAAGCCCAGTGCCCAAAAGTCAGCGATGGATTTGCATTGTAGTGAGGGAAATAAGTATTTGATCCCTTCACAAAAGATGTCTTAGTACTTGGTGGCAAAACCCTTGTTGGCAATCACAGAGGTCAGACGTTTCTTGTAGTTGGCCACCAGGTTTGCACACAACCCAGGAGGGATGTTGTCCCACTCCTCTTTGCAGATCCTCTCCAAGTCAGAAAGGTTTCGAGGCTGATGTTTGACAACCCGAACCTTCAGCTCCCTCCACAGATTTTCTATGGGATTAAGGTCTGGAGACTGGCTGGGCCACTCCAGGACCTTCATGTGCTTCTTCTTGAGCCACTCCTTTGTTGCCTTGGCTGTGTGTTTTGGGTCATTGTCATGCTGGAATACCCATCCACGACCCATTCTCAATGCCCTGGCTGAGGGAAGGAGGTGCTCACCCAAGATCTGACGGTACATGGTCCCGTCCATCGTCCCTTCGATGCAGTGAAGGTGTCCTGTCCCCTTAGCAGAAAAACACCCCCAAAGCATAATGTGTCCACCTCCATGTCTGACGGTGGGGATGGTGTTCTTGGGCTCATAGGCAGCATTCCTCCTCCTCCACACACGGCGAGTTGAGTTGATGCCAAAGAGCTCGATTTTGGTCTCATCTGACCACAACACTTTCGCCCAGTTCTCCTCTGGATCATTCAGATGTGCATTGGCAAACTGCAGACGGGCCTGTACATGTGCTGCCTTGAGCAGGGGGACCTTGCGGGCACTGCAAGATTTCAGTCCTTCACGGCGTAGTGTCTTACCAATTGTTTTCTTGGTGACTATGGTTCCAGCTGCCCTGAGATCATTGACAAGTTCCCCCGTGTAGTTCTGGGCTGCTTTGTCACCGTTCTCATGATCATTGCAACTCCACGAGGTGAGATCTTGCATGGAGCCCCAGACCGAGGGAGATTGACAGTTGTTTTGTGTTTCTTCCATTTGCGAGTTATCGTGCCAACTGTAGTCACCTTCTCACCAAGCTGCTTGGCGATAGTCTTGTAGCCCAGTCCAGCCTTGTGCAGGTCTACAACCTTGTCCCTGACATCCTTCGACAGTTCTTTGGTCTTGGGCATGGTGGTGAGTTTGGAAGCTGAGTGATTGCTTGCTTCTATGGACAGGTGCCTTTTATACAGGTCTGTAACAAGCTGGGATTAGGAGCACTCCCTTACAGAGGGTGTTCCTCATCTCAGCTCATTACCTGCATATAGTGAAAAGACACCTGGGAGCCTGAAATCTTGCTGGTTGATAGGGGATCGAATACTTATTTCCCTCACTACAATGCAAATCCATCGCTGACTTTTGGGCACTGGGCTTCTGAGGGTTTGTTTGTTGTTATTCTGTCTCTCACAGCTACAATAAACCTACCATTCCAATTATAGCCTGGTCATTTCTGTGTCAGAGGGCAAACGGACAAAATCAGCAGGGGATCAAATACTTATTTCCCTCACTGTACTTGCGCTAAGTCTGGGGCTTGTGTTCCAGACTAGTGTTGTGCTTGCACTACAGGTGCACAAACTGTAGCATGTTATATGTTTTCGAAGGAACTTTAGCACAATAATGCAATTTTGAAAATCTTCCTGATTTAGTGCAGCCACTCTGCTTATACAGCAAGTGCAGTGTTAGTCAAGATACCAGCCAATGTTAACAATTTGGGGGAAGTAGGCATATTGCCTTTACAAACAAAATCCTATCCTACCCCAAATCCACCTGGCATTTTTAAGAAAACTAGTATCTGGGGGGTGAGGGACACAAAGAGTCTCCAGCAGCATGAAGCTAAGGATGTGCTTCCAGCTCTCTGGATATTCTGTAACATACTTAAAAGTTAGCATACTTCAACAACAAGAGTTTCACACAGAGACTCCAGCATGACTCTGCCAAGCTATATTTCACTTGCAGATTTGATAAAATCAGACTGAGAGTAGCTAGCTGGTTACAGAAAGTAGCCGTCTCTCTGTAGATATTCACTTACACTAGGGGTTCTCAAACGTGGGTCCCCAGATGTTGTTGTGGCTGGGGATTATGGGAGTTTATTTATTTTATTTATTCGATTCCGAAGGACATCATCATCTGGAGACCCAAGTTTGAGAACCCCTGACTTGCACTATCCTCTTGCATTTGCCAGTTTATGACCTGCTGAGAGTAGATAGTTGGGATTCTGGCTTCACTTTATAACAAGATTCCTGCCTTGCACCTGCCTTTCTTTGGTATATCCATTTAGGATTGGTTTTTTAGGTGTCTATTAATCCATTTCAATGTTTAGTATCTTTTTTTGTCTGATTTTTGGAAGACTTTTTTTTTTTAAAGCTTCTGAGTGAAGCCTTGAAATTGGCACAAAGGACCACCAATCAACATTCTTTCCTTCAAAACTGGAGGAACCATTGCTCCTAGGCTCAATTCATGTGAAAGTTTGTACATCAGTTCTAAAGGATGTGAGTTTAGCATAGCAGTCTCATTTCTCATGGTGCATACATCTGTCTTGGTGCTATATCTGTCCACTAAGAATCTTCACTCTTCTGGTCAATGGGCTCTGACTCATGAAAATTACACTTAACAACTGTGTTAGCCTTTAAGATACCATAAGATTTTTTGTTTCTTTTTGCTGCAACAGAATAACACCCCCTGGAGCATCTGGAGAGTTTTCTGAAAGAGCTCAACCAGAATTACAAACTAGTCAAATGTGCATAATTTTTACTAAGCCCCCACCCCCCAAAAAGGTTTTGTGTATTTTCATTACAGAATGCAACCAATCTTACTGATAATAAATTAACCCCACAATCAAATCAGTCCTGAACTATATCCATTAACATGATGTTCTCAGCTGTCCAAACTAGGGCCGATGGAGACTGGAACATGCATCATCTGGAGCTTACCCCTTAATTATTCGTTACCACTGCACTTACTAAGTGAAAACATATTGTACAAAATATTTACCTTCTCCTGAAGTAACTTTGAAGAAGCTGCATCACGATTTCCTTTCCCTCCAGCAGTATTAAAATGGGACCAGGGTAATACTGCATTAAATGTTAAGGGATCTTCCAAGGCAAAATCTGGTTTCGTAAAAATCTGAAATAATAAATCAATCCCAATTTGCTACCACACACCACTACTGTTTTCCCATTTACAGATATAATGAAGTTATTGTCCAATACATTTAACGACAGGAAATGAATTTCATTTTTTAAACAAAGTATATCCTTTGTGTACACATTAACTTATACATGTAATCCAAAGCAGTTCTGGCTTTATACATTGTGTATGCAACAATTCAAGGCACTGGTTTTAATCTTAAAAGCCCTAAAAGGCTATCTGATAGTTCGTCTGCTACCAGCAGAATCTGATCACCACACAAGATCAGATTGGGGTCTCTGCTTTGGTAGCATCCCAACTAGTAGTTGTATGCATGGAAAACATGAGGGGCAATTTTCACCGATTACTTTCCTCTGCAGTCTCTGAGAACATGTCCTTCAGGATATGATATACAATGTTACTTGTTTTTAATTTGTTTTGGCTATTTAATTGGTGTTTTATGATGTTTTAATTGTTAATTATTTTATGTAGTGTTATAATTTTGGTTTTAATTGTTAATTGATTTTAAAGGTGTTTTAATGTAAACTGCCCTGAGCCTTTTGGAAGGGCAGTATAAATTTTTTAATAAATAAATAAATAAATAAATAAATAAATATTTTCGGGGGGTGCAGTAAATTGCATTGGGAAAGGGAGACTGGTGAAAACTGGTGAAAAAGGCCCTTTCCCTCCTTGACAAAACATACAGGTTTCTACTGTTTCACATATTTGTGGTCAGGTAATTGGCACCCAACTTCAGTATAGGTGGGTGGGGGGGAAATGGTGTGAAAGGGTTAGATCCGCATATCCGTTGATCACGGTGGCTGGAAATGACCTCCAAGCTAATTTCTGGCCTCTATTTTGTGAACAGGAGCCATTTTTGTGGCTTGTTTTTAAAGAAAAAAAATGTTAAAACCCCACAATTTTCTGTCAAAGAAATAGCAGAATTGAGACACTTGGGGGCACTGTGGGACTGCTGGGGACTAGGGATGTGCACGAACCCATCCACAGGCCATTGTAGAGGCCTGTGAAGCGGTTTGGGGGGGGTGTCGCTTTAAGGGCGGGGTGTGTGTGTGTGCGCTTACCCCTCCTGCCGCTTATCCCCCTCCGGCACTCCATTTGTGAGTAAAAATTTCGGGGCAGCAGTATTCCTCCCTGCCACCCCTGCCCCCTTGTTGTCTGCCTAAATTACGGGAGTAACTGCAGCGCATGCACCACAGTTACTTCAATAATTTGGGCAGACAACAAGGGGGCAGGTGCGGCAGGGAGAAACGCTGCCACCCCAAAATTTTTACTCACAAATGGAGCGGCGGGGGGGGAGCAGCGGGAGGGGTAAGTACAACCTCCCACCCTTAAAGCGACCCCATCCAGCGTCGGACCGCTCCTCCGTGGTCCATGCACACCCCTACTGGGGACCCATGGAGCATGGTAGGTCACTTTCCCCCGCATTTCCAGGGCCATTTCCACTGATTTTTGCCTTTTATTATTCATTCATTCATTATATTTCTATACTGCCCTATCCTTTCAAAGGCAGTGTTGCCTTTCTCTGCCTTTTCTGAGACCTTTGGGAACCTAACCCCACTTTCCACATTGCCCCAATGCCACGGTTTGTAATGCATGCTAGAACCAGAGAACCAAATCCCCACCGATACAAAGGTCCACCTTATTTCTAGGGATATGCAGAACGTTCAGAGGTCGGAACAGAAAACATCTAAAAAAGGGGTCCTGTTCCAAGCCTGGAAAGGAGCATCCCATTCAGAGGCAGAATGTCCCAACCCCAGTCCAAGTGCCATTTTGGATTTTAAAATGGCCACTGAACATATGTGGCCACCATTTTTGAATCCAAAATGGCAGCAAGAACAGTCTGGTGGTCATTCCGTTGGCTTGCCACAGATGGTGTTTGCCAAAGCACCATCACTCAACAGTAGAGCACATGCTTTGTTTGCAGAAGGACTTTTATTTTTATTTATTTTATTTTTACATTTTTATACCGCCTTACATTAAAAGAAAACCCCAAGGCGGTTAACAAAAATTAAAACATACAATAAAAGCAGTGAAAACATCAAGCTAAAATCATACATAAAAACAAGACAGCAGATAAAAAACACACAAGAACAGCAGTAAAAAACGATTATGTAAAAGCCTGGGTAAAAAGCCAAGTCTTTAAAAGCTTTCTAAAGGGGACACTCTGTGGCATCTCCAGGTAGGGCTGAGGGGAAAACCCATCTCAAATCCTGGAGAGCCACTGTCAGTCAGTATAGACAACACTGAACTAGATGGATCAATGGCCTGACTCATAAGGTAGCTTTCTAGGTCTGTCTGAAGTTTCACATTGTCATTTCACATTGTCTCATTGTAACTCTTCACTATTAGATTTTATTTTCACTGTGAATCTGTGCCACTGCACACACGCACCTACACTCTTTTCTAATTTCATTTGGTAGCAGAAGCTAAAAACTACTATTTCAATTATCTCAAACATAGCTATTTCACAAGTTTCTTCCTGCTCCTATTCTCTGCCTTTCTGTATGCGGAATCATGTTCATCGGGAAGGGTATTAATTAAGTTGTACAAATCTAGAATCTGTTGTTTATTTGTTTTTAACCTTGTCATTCCAGTGGAAGAGTTTATGTTTATGAAACATGTAGAGATTATTTCCTGGGTGGCAAAAGTAAAATGAAATGAAATGAAATGTGACAACAGTGCTGGTATGAACAGTCTACGCCTATAAACTAAGGAATGTAACCAATGGAAGTTGTATTTTATCTTCAAAACATGAAGAAATATAGGGAACATAAAAACTGTTGTGAATTATGCATCTTAATAAATTCTACATAAATTACCATATTGGCAGGATAAGGCATCTCTCTCACACCCCACACTAAAATAATATGCAAGCCATTTTAGCAGAATATTTCTCCTTACTATTGCCTATGGAATACTTAAATCATACCTTAGGTACTTGCTCCAGATCTGTCCTGGATTTATCTAAAAATGGTATGAAATAAAAATAATGTCATGGCAAACACGAAATTTTATTAAATACTTTTCACAGTGAATATAACAAAAATTTGATTTTCAGTGCTCATGAAATACTAGAGAACCTTATTAACTTCAAGACATTTCATTTCCTTATAGACTGAATACATAGCAATGAAAGGATTCTGAGCTCAGCTTTTTTAAAAGAGATGAAAGTATTCTAATTATAGAGAAAATTCTCATTTAAGAAATTGGTAATGGGGCAGTGAAGACTCCTGTTGTGCAGCCCTCAAAGACATATATATTTAGCAGAGCTATTGCAGGGAGGGGAGAGAGGCAAAAATTGCATCTGCATCTTTCTGCCTGTACACAAAACCAAACCAGCAGGGCAGCTAGTTTACTCACTCCTTGCAAAGGCAAAACTCTTGCTCTGCCTTCATAAGAGTATGTAACATTGTCAGCCCCCGAGAGTGGGCAAAAGTAATATCAGGACTTTCCGTTAATTATAATTTACCGAAGAATTTTGGGGCATATGGCTATTCGTGAGTAGGATACTTGATACATTTAACAGGCTAGTAAAAGTTTCAATCTTTCTTAAAGATTTTGACCCCTGCTAACTCGGCAAAGAGGCACCTTTTAAACGTGGTGATTCTCTTTACTTAGCGGGGGACAGTAACTGGCCCTATCCACCACCAATACTTCCAGTTACTGTTGCTGGTGTCTGCCTATGTTTCTTTTTAGATTGTAAGCCCTTTGGGGACAGAGAGCCTTATTATTATTATTTATTATTTCTCAATGTAAACTGCTTTGGAAACTTTTGTTGAAAAGCAGTATACAAATATTTGTTGTTGTTTTTAGTACAATGGTATTGTATCATCTTGAAGTCTCTTATGAAGCGAATAACAAATGGAGCATAATTTATTTAGCATTATTAAAGCACCAAAGGTAACAAAGTCACCAAAAGTAACAAAATTCATGAATATTTCCTCAATACTATCTTTGCCATAGCAATTTCCACAAATGATGAGTGAATGATGGATGGAAGAAGCAGAACAGAAGCGGATTCAAGGCATAGCACTAGTTTATTGTAAGACTAAGGATAGTTAAAAAGGAGAACATTTGAACCTTCAAGGAAAATTAAGAAACAGTATCATGACTTCTTCTACCTAAATATAATAGCTCCCAATTATTTCTGTTACATTCATTGGAGTTATTTTGTAAAAATGGTGGGATATGGCTGGATTTTTCATTGCTCAGTCATTATGCTACTGATGATGTTTTTGATACAACTAGAGATCATGTGCATGTTTCATTAAAAAGAATGACAAAGGTTTTTTTTTAAAAAGAGAACCCTACCGTGAGTCTGTAACAGAGTCCTGTCAAAAGTGTCTTTAGGAGAACAAATGGTCTTGCATTTCTCATGAAGCTTCTCTCTCTAAAAACATGACAATTAACAAACACATATTTTAGTTTAGGAACATACTAAACTATTTCTTTTACAATATGTTCAGGTTTCCTGTGCAAGGTAATAGCTTTTGCAAAATTACTCAGAAGAATAGAAGCATACAGTGGATGCAATATGTACCTATAATTCATAAATGCAACCCTATTAATTACACACTAAATAATAAAAAAGAATACAAGCAAACCTTGCCATTTGTGTATCCGACATCCACGGTTTTGCGTATTCCCAGTCGGGTAATTGCCAGCGGGTGGGGGGGTTCACAAAGGGTTAATTTTGCATATCCGTGGGTTTGAGGTGGCTGGAAATGACCTCTGAGGACATTTCTGGCCATCATTTTGAGGAGAGGACCCATTTTGTGGGTCATTTGTTTTTAAAAGCCCACTTACCCCCATGATTTTTTGTGGGGAAATGATGGATTTGGGACATTGGGGGAGGCATTTCTGGACAGCTGGAGACATGCTGACATTTCTGGACATAAATTTTCCGCCCTTTTCTCCAGCCTCCAGGAACCTAACCCCCCCCCCATCCCACTGTCGCAATACCCCATTATCCGCGGTTCTGTTAACCGCAGTTGTAGCAAAGAGAACCCCTGCAGATAAAAGGGTTCAATTGTACACTAAACAGCACTCTTATCAAGCCTTTAATCAAGCCTCTATTTCATTGTAAGGTTTAATACTGAATTTCAGACAAAATAGTTTTTCATCACATTTCTCAAAAATAGTGATTCAGCTGAGGATGCCATTAAAGTGAGCAATAGGCATGTCTCCTAAATCTCATATAGGTTCTTTAGTAGTACAGTATTACCCCATTAAGCAGATCACCAATAGACAGTGTTGCAATTTTCTTGGTCCTACACGAAGTAGTTTGTTTTAAAAACCTGATTCATACTTCCCTGGGAGAACAAGAACACTCTCCCATTAGGTGACAATTATGACATCAATACTGTTCAACCTCCCTGCTTTCTCCTGTTGCATGTAGATAGACTGACTGAATTTTAGCACTGTTTGTGACTTGTTTTGCACTGATTCATTATGAATGGCTAAGAATTTCATAAAATCTACCAATAAAAATTACACAAATGAGGGAAGCCGAGACCCCAAGGTTAGTAGTAGAGCCGGTTTTATAACTCAACACACCCCACTCCCCGCCATCACCCTCCTTTATGGCATGCCAGTATGGGAATATTTCCTCCCAACCTATTAAAAAGGGAATGACTATGCAGAGAAGGGAATGTCCCTTCTCCATATAGTCAGTGCTCCCTGCTCTGTGTTTTGCTAGTCCTGAAAACAGCGGAGAAAAGCTTCTGTCAGGGCTGGTGACATCTGACTCAAGCCTGCCCTCCCCCACCACCCCAAAAGAGAAATGCATTGAAAATAATGGGCAATCATGTATTTATAATCGCCAACCGCGAGAGTTTCCAGGAACGGAACCCTTGTGGTTGGCGAGGGACAACTGTATAACCAACCACTACTTTGACCTTACTGGGTGGAAATAATGTTGTGTCTGCATCCAGCACAGTGTTCAAATATGTAATTACTAAGGAAGTCCAAAAGTATATTTTTATGAGTAGAATCAGCTATAATAATTTTCAGCAGCTGATATCCAGACTAATGTTGCACTGCCCTGTATGGCTAGCTGCTAGAACTACAGCCTAGATCATCATCACTCTCAGTCTGGATTAACCCTGCCTACCCAGGCTGGCCACTGGATTCTTCTGGAATAGGTAGGGTAAGCTTCCTGTTTGGGCTGAGGATTTGCCTGAGCAACCAAATCTTCTTGGCTCTCTGGTACATTCCTGTGACTTCTGGCCTGTTTCCTTGGCCTGACTCTCAGTTTGCTTCTCTTGTCTTGGCTGTGACTTGCTGCTACAGACTTGACTTGTCCTCACCCCCCCCCCAACTGGTTCTAATTTCTGACTCCTGACTCTGCTGTAGTGTTCCTGAAGCCTGGTAGTGACACCTGGAAATTCATAGATAACAATACAGAGTACATCTAGCATGCAAATGAAAGGTTAAGACCATTTTAATCAGATAACGTAAGTATAATGCATAGTTGATGAGAAAATATTTAACATTAATAGAAGTACTCTGTAATAAATGTAACACCATGACATGAGCCAACTAATTGGAACAAAGCAATTTGCAGGTAGCAGCAGAATCAGATCGGGTTTGAATACCTACAATAATTAATTTGTGTTAGCAGATTTACAAGTGACTAGTATATGCATGCATAGCTTATTCTTTTTACCTGAACAGCTTCCTGTTGGTATGTTGCAAAATGTTCCTTGTTTATCTGTGGGAGGTAGAGTGAAGGCACGACTCCAATGTCTACAAAATCCTGTCCCCATGTCTTTGTAAAGAAATCGGATTCCCTTTTTGCTAATCGAGGATCATTTAGTGCTGCTGGGAGATTTACTTTGGAATGATAAATAGTCCACCTATGCTGATCAGCAACTAAAGATGGGCTGTCACATAAACTATTAGGATCACCTACAAGACAAAATAACCGATTTTAATATAGACAGACAGAGGTATAGATATTATCTGAAAGAAATATGCTTTTCTCTTTAAGATAAAATAATTCTTAAAAATAGGTTATAGATTATGGATTTGAACAAACAACATCTAAAGAAAGAATTGCTTAGCAATATATGCCAAACAATACTTGATATACACCTCAATTGTTCAAGTCAATTT
Source organism: Hemicordylus capensis (assembly GCF_027244095.1). Taxonomy (NCBI): domain Eukaryota; kingdom Metazoa; phylum Chordata; class Lepidosauria; order Squamata; family Cordylidae; genus Hemicordylus; species Hemicordylus capensis. The sequence continues at coordinate 251,646,016 of NC_069657.1, forward strand.
TTAAATATGCATTATTGGACATGATGCTTTTGCTTTCAGTGGCTACTGATATTATTATCTGTGCTTGGAGAAGAACAGAATACTCTGAACCATACGCATTCATTGAGTGAGTGAGTGAGTGAGCGAGCAAGCGAGCAGGTAGCAATCCCTATTCAGTGAGTTATTTCTGATGGCAGAATTGTCTGGCATGAAAATGATCTTTTTTCACCTTTGAAAGTTCTGTAAATAGCCACAATGCTAAACACTACAAATTGCAATATTTTATAAATGGCAACAGTTACCATGTAGTTTACTATTCTTTGTGTCTGTGGTTTGCTATATGCAGGGAAAATCAACAAGATTACTCAAAATCAGAATAGCAGAATATAAAATGAAGAACAGAACACTATAAAGACGCCTCTTTAGCACATCATTTCAATGATCCCATGATCCCCAACAAAGATAATATTCCTTGGTACTATGAAAAGATATCAAGGAACTAATGTAGTGGAAAGAGCCTAAATGCTACTTTGCCCAATAATCTAGTTAGCATTTGTTTAAAACATATGCTATCCTGACTTTTTATAGCAACCAAGACAACTTATGAACACATATAAATTACAATATATACAGGAAACAAGTGCAAGTTATATTCTGAAGATAAATTCCAAGCTTAATTTTGTTACAGGCATTACCTGTGGGTTCCTTGGGACATACATCTGGCAGTGACTGCATTGGTTGAAAGCGTTTAGCAGCATCCACTTCCTTTTTAAAGAAGATATCACTTGTGTTTGACTGAGGCACTGGTGAAGACCTGTGGCTTGAGGCCATTGCATAAAGTCACCACTAGATAAGTACTGGATTAGAAAAAATAAAATGTATTCATGCAGATCAGATAATATATTCTGACAGAACGGTTATCTATTTAACCACCAAGTTATAGGACGAGAAATTCTGTTACAGCAACGATAACAGAAATAACCACCAAGGAGACAGATAACTAGTTGTCCACAATTCTACTTGCTTCATATGCCCTTTGCCTCTGGGGATCATCACAAACCTCTACCACCCCTCCACTGAGCTGCATGCTCCCTTCCCCTCAACCTACCCACCCCCTTTCCTAACACCAGCCATTGCTGGGCATGGGAGCCTCCTCCTCTCTTCTCAGCAACTCTTACTACTCACAACAAAAGCTGTTGTTGCCTGCTCAGCACATCCCCACTCCTTTCAAATTGAGTGGACCGCAGCATCTGTATGTGCGGGCCATGAACAGTGACAGTGGTTTGTGTGTGAAGTACTTCCTAAAGTAGAGAGGTGCTGGAAAGGGAGGGGGTGGCTTGCTTCTCAATCTAATGGGTGAAACGGGAAAGATGGCAGCCACAGCAATGGGTGGGTGGAGGGGTGGGAGGAAGGGAGGCAATAGCAGTGAGGTTCTCTCACCTCTTCCAAGCTCAGGAGTAGGGCAGCAAATCCTTTGCAGGATGCTGTGCTTTGGAGGTGCTCTTTGAAGTACGGCACTGTATGGAAAATTCCTCCTTCACACTGTCCTCCCCCTCGAGCACCTTGAAAGTAGCAAGTGAGGAGCTGTCAGCACTGTTGTGCACCCCTCTGTACTGCTCCACAGATTGGACTAGAAGAGGGCTGGGATGTAGGAATGTGCACGGAACCACAGAAGCGTGGTCCGGCACTGAGGGGAGTGTGTCTTTAGGGGGGGTGATAGTACTCCCCCCCCCGCCGCTCTACTCCCTCCAGGGCGCTGGAGTTGCCAAAAACGTTCTTGGGGCGGCAGAGTTCCTCCCTGCCGCCCCTGCCCCTGTCGTTGTCTATAAGGGTTAAAATTAGAAAGAGCTGGTAGCGCCCATGTGCTCGCCGCTCGCGCCACATACATCAGATGAGCGCATGTGCCATGAAGGGCGCATGCACGCTGCCAGCTCTTTCTAATTTAACCCTTACAGACGACGACAGGGGCAAGGGCGGCAGAGAGGAACTCTGCCGCCCCAAGAACGTTTTTGGCAACTCCAGCGCCGGGGGGGGGTAAGTACTACCGCCTCCCCTTAAAGACACACTCCCCCATCCTGCCGAACCGCCAGAATTCCGGACCGGTCCAGAGTCCTTTTCTATGGCCCCGGATAAGCTATCAAGAATAGAATGCAGAACATCAGCCTTTGTGCATTGTTCTGCAGACTGCCAAATCAGTCTCATTGGGATCCACCCAAGATAAATATTTACTTTACTCATCCCGTAACAAATATATGGAAAGGGTTCTCTAACAGAGAGAAAGGAGGATTTGGGTAATCCTTATCACTCATTCACGTGTCAATTAACATAGTCTATGACTTTGCTTTTGCTTAAGTTGTGGGAATTCGCTCCAAAACCAATGTACAAGTGTGTAATAACAAAGGATCTGAAGTCTGGTTAAAGACAACGTCAGCATTCACTTCTAAGGAGGCAACAGGCTCAGAGACAGACTGGTGAAAACAAAGGAACAAGCTTATTGAGATAACAGAAGCACCAACCAAAATGGAATGACAATCAGTGCCAGGAATAAGACCAATTCTGTTAAGTACTCAAATACAATTAGGAATTGCTAAGTGAGCAAACCAAAAGGGCAAGGTAGAGGGAAGGGGGAGATAGGGATAGAATACAAAGTACAAAGGTAGAAGGAAAAAAGGACAGATCTGTATATCTTTCCCTGAATTCTAACCATCAGGGTGCTGAAAGTCCCTCTGGCAGAGGACATTTACCTGGCAGAGGACATGAGCAAGCAGTGGGGTGTAGGTGCAGTACTCAAGGCTGTCGCTCTGCATTTGCTCACAGCAATCTGGGGGAGCTCCCAGGGTCCCTATCAGTCAGACCTCAAATGCAAGACTCATAGCCAACCCAGTCTGGGAGAACTTTACCTACAGAAGGATTCTCTCTGAGTTTTCCTGTTTGTTTATCATATATGTATACAATTGTTCAACCACTTGGTGTCACTGTTGACTTAAACTGGATGCCTTGATTTTAAAAAAAGCAAAACAAACTTAGGATGATAAACTGTATAACTGAATACAGTTCGGCTATCAGTGTGATTTGATTTGATTTGATTTATAAATATATGCACCCCAATTTTTTTCCACTGACTCAAGACAGTTAAAAATTAAAATACAACAATACACTCATAAAAGCAGAGCAGCAGCAGCAACCATTATAAAAACATTATACAGACAGCATAAGACAGCATAAAAATGGGAGCAGAGCTGGTCTTGTGGTAGCAAGCATGAATTGTCTCTTTTGCTAAGCAGAGCCCACCCTGTTTTGCATTTGAATGGGAGACTACACACGACTGCTGTAAGATTTAGGGGATGGGGCCACTCTGGGAAGAGCACCTGCATGCTTGCTTACAGGAGGTTCCAAGTTCCCTCCCTGGCATCTCCAAGATAGGACTGGGAGAGACTCCTCTCTATAACCCATGCCACAGGAGAATTAAGGTTGTCCATTTTAACATACAGTATGCAGCCAAGTTCCATCTTCTCATAGAACTTTCTAAAATGCACCTTTTGATTATAAAAACATAAATCAACCCTCTGAGTATTAATCAAAAACCAACATACTGGGGAATAGGCAGGTGAGGTAAACACATCAGATATTCAGAACCATAATGAATTTTCTTACAACTTCTTTCTCTGCCCCCTGTATAAAGATAACCTTATACCCTGCCTAAGGTGCAAGGTACTGAATGCTGTGTACCATTATTCCAGTAATGGAGCAGACACATGACATAACAGAAAATTTCACTCTCTAACAAACTGACTTCAACGTGAAACAGAGGCCTCCTTGGTGAACTGCAATATGATGCTGCACTAAATTATTCATACCTAACAGCTATTAGACTATAGTCATAATTTAGGAGCTTATGGATAATTAACAGCAATGAGCCACTGCATTTGCAATCTATTCACATTCCCAAAAAGGGTAAGTCACAGAAGAGTCCACCATGCCTACTCATATCAGTTAAATAAGGATAATGATCTATGGGGAAAATATCAAAATGTGCTCCCGAAACTCCTCTGAATTTCCAAGGGGCAATTAGTCAGTCAGTAAGGGGTAAAAACCACCTTAAGTGGTGCAGCAGGGAAATGCTTGACTAACAAGCAGAAAGTTGCCAGTTTGAATCCCCACTGGTATGTTTCCCAGACTATGGGAAACATATATCGGGGCAGCAGCAATATAGGAAGATGCTGAAAGGCATCATCTCATACTGTGCGGGAGATGGCAATGGTAAACCCATTATAGGTTTACCTCTAGGTAAACCTATAAGCAATTATAGGCCTGTTTCCAACCTCCCATGGGTGGGCAAGGTAATCGAGAGGGTGGTGGCCTCTCAGCTCCAGATGGTCTTGGAGGAAACCGATTATCTAGACCCATTTCAAACTGGTTTTCGAGTGGGCTATGGGGTGGAGATTCTCTTGGTCGGCCTGATGGATGATCTCCAACTGGGAATTGACACAGGAAGTGTGACTCTGTTGGTCCTTTTGGATCTCTCAGCAGCTTTCGATACTATCGACCATAGTATCCTTCTGGAACGTCTGAGGGGGTTGGGGGTGGGGGGCACTGTTTTACAGTGGTTCTGCTCCTACCTCTCGGATAGATTCCAGATGGTGTCGATTGGAGACTGTTGCTCTTCAAAATCTGAGCTGGTGTCCCTCAAGGCTCCGTACTTTCTCCAATGCTCTTTAACATCTACATGAAACCGTTGGGAGAGATCATCAGGGGATTTGGAGCTGGGTGTTACCAGTATGCTGATGACACCCAGATCTACTTCTCCATGTCAACTTCTTCAGGAGCTGGCACATCCTCCCTAAATGCCTGCCCGGAAGCAGTAATGGGCTGGATGAGGGAGAATAAACTGAAGCTGAATCCAGATAAGACGGAGGTACTTATTGTGCGGGGTCAGAACTCTAGAGATGATTTTGATCTACCTGTTCTAGATGGGGTCACACTTCTCCAAAAGGAACAGGTTTGCAGTCTGGGAGTACTTCTGGATTCACACCTCTCCCTGGTTTCTCAGGCTGAGGCGGTGGCCAGGGGTGCTTTCTAACAGCTATGGTTGATACGCCAGCTGTGCCCGTTTCTCGAGATCAATGACCTCAAAACAGTGGTACATCTGTTGGTGACCTCCAGACTTGACTTCTGTAATGTGCTCTATGTGGGGCTGCCTTTATACGCAGTCTGGAAACTTCAGTTGGTTCAGAATGTGGCAGCCAGGTTGGTCTCTGGGTCATCTCGGAGAGACCATGTTACTCCTTTACTGATGGAGCTACACTGGCTGCCAATAGGTTTCCGGACAAAATACAAAGTGCTAGTTATAACTTATAAAGCCCTAAATGGCTTAGGCCCTGGGTATCTAGGAGAGTGTCTTCTTCAATACAAGCCCCACCGCCCATTGAGATCATCTGAGGAGGTCCGTCTCCAGTTACCGCCAACTCATTTGGTAGCTACACAGAGACGGGCCTTCTCGGTTGCTGCCCCAAGATTGTGGAATGAGCTCCCTGCTGAGATATTTTTTAGGAAGCTGAGAAAGCTTGGGAGAAAAGATGGGTTTTAAGGTGTTTTTTGAAAATTGCCAGAGATGGGGAGAATCTTTCTTATTTATTTATTTATTTATTATAAATAATAAATAAATAAATAAATATGATTCTCCCCAGCTCTGGCAATTTTCAAAAAACACCTTAAAACCCATCTTTTCTCCCAAGCTTTCTCAGCTTCCTAAAAAAATTTTTTTTTGTTTTAATCTCTGGTTTACTTTTAAATTGTTTTAAAGTTTTTTGTATATGTTTTAAACTGGTTTTATGTTATTGTTAACCGCCCAGAGACAAAAGTTTGGGGAGGTGTACAAATTTGATAGATAGATAGACCCCTCCTGTATTCTACCAAAGAAATCCACAGGGCTCTGTGGAAGCCAGGAGTTGAAATCGACTTGACGGCACGCTTTACCTTTAAGTGGGAAAAACCTTCCTGTCACATATAGCCCTCTACAGTACCCAATCATTTGCTAGACATTGCCACAGCTTATTCAGCAAGGCAAACTTCCTTATATGGCAATGTTAAATATTCTAAATTAGAATGAACAGCAGTCATTTAAACTTAAAAGATTCCTTCAAACATGCAGCAGTGCAGAGGTCCATCCATTTAAAAAACACAGTTTATTGGTTTTTTAATGTTCAAAGACAACATAAACATTAACAGTCGTCACCATCTCTAAGTCATCAAAAAAAATTCTTTATTGTTCGCTTCACACATATTCACATAGGCCACAAACAAACAATAAATCCTTAAACTTCCTCCCTACTCTCTCACCAATGTCAAAATTAAAAGGATAGTAAAAGGAGGAAAAGGGGGGGAAACACACAAAAAAGAAGAGAGGGGAAGAAGCATATTTAGATATCAGGTGCTACTAAGGTCAGGCAGAGAAGTCTCAAAGCAAAATCAACACAAAACAAACCCATACAAGAAAAGCTGAGCTATTGCCACTAGAAAATGTTTTAATTGCACAACCATGAGAGAATTCTGTTGCAGAAAAAGTATCATGTAAGCAGGCACTGACATAGTTGCAGAAGCCAGCGTAGATAAAAAACTAAAAAATAGGGGCTGACATCCCATGCAGAGTAATGCGGACATCTAAAGCAATGCCTGTAGTGTTGCACAAGACCATTCTTATGCTAATACATAAAATTGCGTAAACGTAGATGAGGAATGCTTTGTCTAATGGAAATAATGGACATAGCATTGTGCAATTGCATTTGCACAATTTTAGGTCTTAGACCTTAGTTTAGGTCTTGAATGAAGACCTAAAATTGTGCAAATGTAGAATCCCTCTTGCACAATACCACAGGCAATGCTTTAGATGCCTGCATCAGCATGGGTAATTGAGAATAGCCTGTATTACTCTGCGTGGGATCTCAGCCAGGATTTTTTTTTAAACATTATTTTAAAATGTAAATAAGATTTTAAAAAATAATATGGCTAAAATTTAATCTCATCACAAACATGCTACCCCTACACTTAGTCTTTTAAAAATGAATTACTGGCTCTCTAACACACACTGGGTTACTTACCAATTAAACACGGGCATTCAACTTACTTTCATCTCATGAAAGTGGCTCTTGTCTGCCTAGCACTGCCCAGTAACTACCAGCTCTCGCGTCTGGAAATTTCTGAGTTTTCATTTCTAAAAACAACCTGAAGGCACACGTGCAAAGACACAGGCTGGATAGTAGGATTCTTGTTTGTGATGGGGCTGGGCCAAGGCAGAGAACTTAATTAAAACAATATAGAAAAAGGGGCAGAGTAGATAGAAACTTTAAAATAAATTTATAAGTTTAAAGGACAGCCTAGGTTACACAGGAGATGGCCTCAACTACAAATGTGATATTATATTTGCATATAATATTTCAGATCATTTAGTTTAATACAATATAAGTGCTATTTTGTCTGAACATGATTTCTTACCATTTTTAATTTACTGCTGCTGCAACTGCAGCATAACACAAATAATGAACAAAAGTATCCATCACATAAAAAGCCAGGTATTATGTACTATTTCCTAACTGAAAAACTGAGACTGAAGACTGAGACTGAAAAACTGAGACTGAAAAACTATTATTATAGGTATTATGTGCTATTTCTTAACCGAAAAACTGAAACGGAAAACAGACAAACTGAATCCAGATAAGACGGAGGTACTTATCGTGCGGGGGTTGAAGCTCAGGAGATGATTTTGATCTGCCTGTTCTGGATGAGGTCACACTTCCCCAGAAGGAACAGGTACACAGTCTGGGGGTGCTTCTGGACACAAACCTCTCCCTGGTGTCCCAGGTTGAGGCAGTGGCCAGAGATCCCTTTTATCAGCTTTGGCTGATATGGCAGCTGTGTCTATTTCTTTAGATAAATGACCTCAGAACAGTCGTACATCTACTGGTCACCTCCAGACTTGACTACTACAATGCGCTCTATGTGGGGCTGCCTTTGTAAGCAGTCTGGAAACTGCAGGTGGTCCAGAATGCGGCAGCCAGGTTGGTCTCTGGGTCATCTCGGAGAGACCATATCATTCCTACCTTAAAACTTCTACACTGGTTGCCAACAGGTTTCCAGGCAAAATACAAGGTCTTGGTTATAACCTATAATGCCCTGGGAATTTAAGAGAATGTCTTCTTCGGTATGAACCACACCGCCCACTGAGATCATCAGGAGAGGTTGTTCTGCAGTTGCCACCAGCTTGTCTGGTGGCTACTCAGGGACGGGCCTTCTCCATTGCTGCCCCAAGGCTTTGGAACACACTTCCTGCTGAAATAAGAGCCTCCCCATCTCTTACAACTTTTTAAAAGGCAGTCAAGATGCATTTTTTCACCCAGGCTTTTAATTAGACACTGTTTTAACTGTGTTTTAATTGTGTTTTAATTGTTTTACATTCTAATTGTTGAAATGTGTTAATCTTTTTATTGGTTGTTTTTATTGTCTTGTAAACGGATGATCTTCAGATTAAATTACCAACCTTGCAGTTCACACTATGGTCCACTAAAAAACCTCTAGTTGTATAAAAAGGCAAAGCATCAGAATATAAATTCATTTTTAATGCTCTCTTTTGGGTTTCAAAATTACATGCTTACAACCACAGTAAAAATAAGAGCCTTTCATAGCAGACAGACAAGTCTGGAGTATTGAAAACCTACTCTCTATTCCATGTCAACACACCAACCTGATGAGTTTACATGCTAGTCACTTACTTCACAGAAATTCATTTTTTGGTCTTTCAGAAAGCAGTGAGAAACGTTTGTGCTGACATTCGCTGTTCATAATACATGCAGCAAAACGAAACATGAAGACACATGGCCACAATCAGCACACACACAAAAATTCAAAGAGCACAGATTGAAAAATGGAGGGCTCAGTTCTGTCCTATCATGGGTGTAGAATCTACAAAGGGATCCCTCTGAGGCTAGAGGGGGCCCACAGCCCTCCGACTGGTAGCCATTGATAGACCTCGCCTCCATGGGGTTTGGATAACTTCATGGAGGAGAGGTCTATCAATGGCTACCAGTCGGAGGGCTGTGTGTCACCTCCAGCCACAAAGGCAAGATGGCTTTGAGTACCAGTTGCAGGGGAGTAACAGCAGGCGAGAGGGCATGGCCTCAACTCCTGCCTGTGAACTTCCAGCAGCATCTGGTGGGCCACTGTGCAAAACAGGATGCTGGACTAGATGGGCCTTGGGCCTGATCCAGCAGGGCTGTTCTTATGTTCTTAAACCACCCAGACAACTTGTGTTTGAGGCGGTATATAAAATGTGTGAAATAAAATAAATGAATGAATGAATAAATGCCCTACTGAGTTTGAAATTAACATGTTTTAGTTATCAGATCTGCACCATTATTTAGGAAACACTCAAAGAAATATCAGTGGGAAACTTGGTTTAAATCGACCATATAAGCCAGGTTTAACTTTTCGTGATTTAAATCATAATTTAAATCACTTATTTAAATAGTCTTGATTTAAATCAATCCACCCTGACAGAAACAAATCTGTTCTGAAAACATTTTTAAACTAGTATTTTTACAATGCAGCCACCTACCATCACCCAACAACATTCATTACATTTGCATTGAAATGCTCTGCTTTCCCTGCAGGCTTCTACAAATTCTCACTTGCTATACTTCTGTCCTTCAAGCCCATTCTGAATCTGACTTTTGCTTTCTGATGGTTCGCCTTAGTTTGGTAAATATTCTACTGAGCAAGAAGTATGGTCTCCTCCTCTCCAGTCCTTTCCTTTGGCAAAGCATTTTCCAACTTTAACCACTTTTTCTTTCATATCAGAGCATATAACTCTTACACAGCAAGTCTCCATTCATGCAAATAGGTGCTTTGGTTCAGCAAACAATTAATTTGCTCTAATTTCTGTATTGCTATTGCCTGATAAAAGTGATAAAGTGAGAAAAGGGTAAAAAGTAGAAGTATCAACTCCCCTTTGTAGAGAAGTAGACACACTTACTCCTCAATTATTTGCTCACTTGAACGTTACTATTAAAAGTATATTTATATACCACTTTTCAACAACAACAAAACCCCCAAATTTTAAAAGCAGCTTTTGTAACAAAAGGAATTATAACATCATGGTTCCCTGTCCCAAGAGGACTCACAAGCTTGCTTTCTTTCTTTTTTAAAAGACTCACAAAGGAACACCTGCAACAGCTTTGGGAAGAGAAAGTGTTCGGGGATAAATAGAAATAGTTGTTCTTCCTCTGCTAAATATAACAGAACCACCATTTTTAGCCTAGATAAATCAGGGTAACCAGCGTAACATTCTGGTACTGTACTGCGCTTCCCGCGGTGCATCTATGCACTGTAAAAAGAACTACAGAAGGTAAAGCAGAGGACAACTCAACAACTCTCTCATATTGCTTCATTTAACCTAACCCTTCCAGTGGGGGATATACCTGTGCATAAAGAATGTGGGAACAATATTCAAGAGCAAGAGTTCTCATCCTAAGATAAGTGACTGTGTGAACAATAGTAGATTATCTCAGATGGGTTAATTCACAGTTCCATTAAAAAACCTGTGCCTTCTGAGTGAGTCAACAAATGAAGGGTGGCTGAAAGTCATCTGAATAAACAAGTCTTGCCATAGCCAGCAACATCCAGTTTTTTTCCAACTTGGCCAAATGATTAACACACTTAGGAAAAGCTGGCCTCCAGAGTAACATACAAGTATGGACCCAGGATGAGCTGCTATCTCCATTAAACGATGAATTGATTACAGGGATAACTAGTCATTAAGCTCAGGTTGAGTACCCAGAAGACAAGCTCTTTTCTCCAATGTCACCTTTTACGAGCTATAGCTCAAACCAAGAACTGCATCTGCAGCCAGTTGCAGTAGTGGTCGGTGTTGAACACAGAATATCACTAATCCAGCTACACAGGTAACATGCTCTCATTCTATATTCTAGTATTTAAGGATAGATGTAGAGCCACACATGCAGCTGTCTCAGCACTGTCTTGTGTTGAACTCTGATCCAGGTCTATGTGCAATGGGTAGTTTATAGTCTAACAATTTCAATTCAGTGTATTACGATCAAAGATAAGCACACAGATCAAATCCAGATACAAGAGTCCCAAAAAGTGAACATCAGGAACAATGCATGCGCATATATATATATATATATATATATATATATATATATATATATAAACATACACATAAAATATACAATTAAGAACTATTACAGCAAATATAAAAGGAATAAGATAACAAAATAAAAACAAAACAAATTAAGAGCCTGAATTAACCATCTCCGACACACCGTATGCGGGTCTTAATCGCAGCTGTACAGAATTTGGTCACCAGATACAAGACATTGGTATACGTATCAGAAAGAAATAAGTTTATATAAAACTCATCAGAATTATTTGGATATCTATAAACAAGAGGGGCAATAAGTCTAAGATAAAAGATCACGATAAAATGAGCAATACAAAAGCACATGACCTACTGTTTCAACATCGCCATTCCCAAAAGGATACAATCTCTCCAAAAAAGGAACCCTCCTAAATCTACCCTCTAATACCACAGAGGGCAACACATCCATCTGGGCTAGCATCAGGGCTCTTCTGTGGGTTGAATATGTCAGATTATACAGATAGTTGGCTGGTTTTTGCAAGGGCTTAACTGCTCCAAACCACCTGTAGCTTGATGCCTGACCTAAATCTATCTGGTGTCCCATATCGATAATACACTGCTTAAGGATCATTCTGGCATTATCATAGCCCAGGGGGAGAAGAAATTCTATTGCAGTCCATATACTTTTAATTTTTCAGTGATTAAGAGGGTCCAATCAGAGGGGTGTTCATCCTTAAAGATTAAGCAAGCTAAACCAGAAAGGGGGGGGGGGGCAGAATCAATTTCAGCCAGAAGCTGAAAATATAAATCCAGGCAGAGGACTCCAAGTTTAACAAACCAGTTTTCAGTCGCAGCTTGATATCTGACACACAACAGGGGGTTGAAAAAATAGCCTTGAGAAATTTGGACTGAATTCTTTCAAGTGGACAAAAGTCACGATATATGCAAATCTGTGAGCTATAAAGAAGCTGTGAGATTACCTTAGTTTGAAAGACCTTAATGGCAGCTGGAACATATCTGCCCACTGCCGAAAAGAAGAATCTCAAAATCACAGTAGTAGACCTCAGGGCGTTTGTTACGGTGGCCTTAGTTTGCTCTTTCCAGCTACCTGTCACCTGGAAGATGACCCCCAAATATTTGTATTGCAATGTCTGTGCTACATCAACCCCGTTAATTTGCCATTTATGCATAATAGGTTTCTTGGCAAACATTACGACCTTAGTCTTCTGGTAATTGATGGAGAGCAAGTTTTCATGACAATAGTCAGCCAAAACTCTCAGCATTTTCCTCATCCCCACCAGAGATGGTGATAGAAGCACATAACTTTATAGTCTAACTTCAGAGAGCTGGCAGCTCCTGAGGGCTAGAAATGGGAGCTAATAGCAGCTATACATCACAGCAGTGGTGAGGAAAAGACCACCACCACCACTGAGTGGAGCAGAAAGCAGTAAATTACCCCCTAAAGAATCATTTGCAAGATTGCAAGCAGGGGCATAGCTAGGGGAGAGGTGGCCTGTGTTCATCCTTCTCTCTGGCGGCCCCCTAATGAAGAAAATAGAGGGATGATCTGGAGGGCCCTCAGGAGCTGGGGGCCGTGTTCTTTGAACCCTTTCGCTCAATTATAGCTATGCCCCTGATTGCAAGATTGCATAGAGAGATACTGATACTAGATGGAGAGAGAGAATATGAAGATAAAGTTCTTGCTGAAGTCTCCAAAAACAAAAATAACACTCTCACACAACTGGGGAACAGTAAGCTGAAACTCACTTAGAGGAAATAAGACAAAATACTCAGTTGTCAGCACTTTCAGTTTTATTATAATCTGCTTTTTGCAAGTTTTATGATCGGAAGGGCACCAGAAAATACAAGAACCCTGAAAAATGCCAGGAAGAACTTTATTATATGTTATATCCTACCCATCCTCCAAAGAGCTCAGGGCAGCATGCATTATTTCCCACCTCACCCCAGCCTACTTTATCCTTGCAACAATTCTGTGAGGTAGTTTAGGCTGAGAGATATTGGCTGGCCCAAACCATCCAATGAGCTTCACAGCTGAGGGGCGGATTTGAAGTCAGGCCTGGCTTGTCAATGTCTAACATGCTGGTTCTCCAGAAGTCTTACAAACTGAAATGAAATTTTTGAAAATTGTGGATTGTGGGGTGGATGGTTAGGACTGGGTTCTTCCAGAGTGTGTTACATCATTGTTATGTTCTGCATCATCTTGCACACAGCATGTCAGATGAAGAGTGGAAGAAGTTGAAAAGAAGAGGAAAAACAACATTTACCTCAACTTGCAAAAGCTGTCTGGTTGCCTGGAAACAGGACCCAAGGGTGTGGAAAACAGGTACACACTTTACCCTAGAATGCCCACCTTTGGCTGCAAGCCCATTGCCACAAAGAACAATTTAAACTAAACTGGAGATCAGGCTTGATATTTACGTAAATTTGCTTTCTTGTATCTATGCTATATGGAGTTTTCAGGTTTTGTAAGATTTGCTGGAGCTAATGAAGCAGTGTTAGAAAAGAACATGCAACACTCTAAACAGTGAGCTGTTGGCCCAAACTCTACTCTAACACAGAGACAGACAAAGAGAGCCTGTACAGGAAACTTTGGAGACTGTAGTTGAGTAACAGAGTGACGTATGCTATCCTATACTCTCCCTCAAGAACAAAAAGACATAAAAAGAAAAGACATCTCAGAGTTCCTTAGTTCCAGTTCCTTTTTCTGCTGACACTTCCCATACACAGAGAGGAGGAACCAACAGGGTGTGACAACTGACATCAGGAGGGAGAGCCAAACACTGAAAGTCAGGGGCATAAAGATCCCAGGGAAAGCACGAGCCCACGCTGCAGACAGAACTTACAGATTCCAGAACATAAGCCTCTAGTAAGCCTCTTGTAGCAAAAGTGCACAGAAATGACACCGAATTGCAGGCCCAGGGAGCAATTTCTAAAGGGCATCCATTACTTCTGATCTTTCATCAGAAACTATTCCCATGAAAAATGTTTCCAGTATCAGTAGATCTTTCAGTATAATACTGAATCATATCAGTATCACACTGAATACTTTTGGAGAAGGGGCTTGTCTTTCAGCTTCTCTGAATAAACCAGCTGCATTTTAGGCAGCAGCAGCATTTCAAACTGCCGTTTTTCCTTCCCCGGACTCACCCTAAAATGCACCACTACAGGAAGCGTTTTCCTGATACATTATAAGGCGAGACCCAGGAAGGAAAATGGCAATTTCAAACACTACCACTGTGTCTGCCCAGAAGGCAGTCAATTTCCTCAGAGAAGCCAGACCTTCATCAAAAGGCAAGCTCTCAGCGAACCCTGCCTTGATGCACTGAGATTATTATCTAAATGCAATTCAAATCAAATCAAAGCAAAGAAAAACCAATTATCAGCCTGATATGATCTAAACAATCCCCTGCATCACGTGCATGACACAAAAATGGCCTGGATTGCTATTGAGCCAATAATGTGACATGTGCACAGCTCTAAAAATTAATAGCCAGTGTGGTGGAGTAGAGATTAGACCACTACAGTGTTGGACTAGGACTGGGGACTAGGACTGGGGTTAAAACTGAGTAAAGAAAGTAATGACTTACCACTGCTGAATCACGGAAATGGCCAGTGTGCATTAGGGGTGTGCAATTCGGTATTTTTGGAGTTTTGGTTCGGACCCGAACCGAAACACCCCTGTTCTGTTCCCGAATTTTGCTCACCCAAATCACCCCGATTCAGTTCGGATTCGGATTTACCCGAATCCGAATCTGAATCGATTCGGGTAAGAAAAACGGGTCCTGGGGCCAAAAGAGTGGGGTGGGGTGGTAGAGCCCAATGGGTGGAGGCTACCACCCAAACCTCAGGGGGATTGGGCAAAGGGCTGATTTTTGGTGATTTTTTGAAGTTTTAGTGTATTTGGGGCAGAAAGTGGGATCTGGGCCAGAAGAGTGGGGTGTTAGTGCCTAATGGGTGGAGGCTACCACCCCAATTGCAGAGTGATTGGGCAGAGGGCTGATTTTTGGTGATTTTTTTGAAGTTTTAGTGTCTTTGGGGCAGACTGGGGGCAGAAAGTGGGATCTGGGCCAGAAGAGTGGGGTGGGGTGGTAGTGCCTAATGGGTGGAGGCTACCACCCCAATTGCAGAGTGATTGGGCAGAGGGCTGATTTTTGGTGAATTTCTGAAGTTTACGCGTTTTTAAGGTTTCCCCCCTTTAGGTAGAATGGGGGGTGTATCGCTTCACGTCGGGGGGAAAGCAGTGGCCTAGAGTGGTGTGGGGTTGGTGGTAGTGCCGGGTAGGGGCAAGGAAGCTACCTGAATTTTTTCAAAGGATTTGGGCAGAGGGCTGATTTTTGGTTAATTGTTGAAGTTCATGTCTTTAAGGTTTAGATTCTATGATAGCAGATTAGAGTGGATTCATGGTGTGTCATTGAAAATCTCATTTGCTATCATAGAATCCACACTCAGAATACCTCAGAAACAACAGAACCCTGTACGCCATGGGTTAGAAACCCATGGGGGTGGTTGGCACCCTATGTGCACTACACCACCACTCGCTCTGGGCCACCCCAGCACCCCCCAAGTGCACTTATGGGGCTGCTGAAAGCTCCATTCTATTATAACTTATGAGGAAAAACCTTAAAGACGCGTGAACTTCAACAATTAACCAAAAATCAGCCCTCTGCCCAAATCCTTTGAAAAAATTCAGGTAGCTTCCTTGCCCCTACACGGCACTACCACCAACCCCACACCGCTCTAGGACACCCCTTTCCCCCCGACGTGAAGCGATACACCCTCCATTATACTTAATGGGGGGAAACCTTAAAGACGCGTAAACTTCAGAAATTCACCAAAAATCAGCCCTCTGCCCAATCACTCTGCAATTGGGGTGGTAGCCTCCACCCATTAGGCACTACTACCCCACCCCACTCTTTTGGCCCAGATCCCACGTTATGCCCCCTATCTGCCCCAAAGACACTAAAACTTCAGAAATTCACCAAAAATCAGCCCTTTGCCCAATCCCTCTGCAATTGGGGTGGTAACCTCCACCCATTAGGCACTACCACCCCACCCCACTCTTTTGGCCCCAGGACCTTTTCAATTAAAGTAAAAGAAAAGCAATTTCTGCATTGAAATCAATGGAGGCAAAAAGGCGGGAAATTCAAAGAGAGGTCAAACTGAAAACAGAGGGGGAAGAAGAAGACAAGGCTAGCACTTTTCTAGGGCACAAAAAGGAGACCCCAAACACCCCAAAAATTTGGACCCAAAACAGGGATGATTCGTTTCGGGTCCGAAAATTATCGGGTCTCATCATGGGTGATTCGGTTCGGCTCCGAAGCACCCGAAATTGGTCGTTTCGGGCACAGATTGTTCTGTGCCCGAAACGTTTTGCACATCCCTAGTGTGCATGCATGGCAGCCCCAAAAAATGGCCGCCCCATGCACATGCACACAGAGGGCCGAAATGGGCCTGAAATGGGCCCAGGGAGACTCGGGAGGGGAGCCATGGGAGACAACCCCTCCCCCACGGCCGCCGCAGCCCCCTCCCCAAGGCAGCTGCAGCTCTTAGCGGTGGTAAGCCATTACTTTTTAAACTCAATTTTAATGCAGCCAAACTCAAACCGGCTTGGAAAGTTCGGCTCAACCTCAATTTTGAGCTGGTTTGCACACCCCTACTGGGGAGACCTGAACTCAAATCTTCATTCAACCATGAAACTCACTGGGTGATTCTGGGCCAGTCACTTCTCTCATAGCCTAACCTACCTCACAAAGTTGTTGTGAGGATAAACATAACCATGCACTTCTCTCTGGGCTCCTTGGAGGAAGAGTGGAATATAAATGTAAAAAATGTAAATGAATAACGATACATACGAGCCACCCTGCTACATCAGGTTATAAATTCACCAGCCAAAAATATCAGAAACTCACAGAGCACAAACACAGAAAAGCTAAAGGACACCCACCTCATCCTCTATAATGCTCTGTGAAAATGGGTAGGATGGCAGGTTTCAAACCTCTCAACTGGAAGAGCAAGAACTATGTAAGCTGCTTCCCACTTTCCTAGGAATTGGACAGTATGAAGTGTGCTACAAGAAGTTGTAAAATTCCCTCAATTCTCTGCCCACCACCAACTAGTCTGCCTGGCCACCTGCTCTTGCTACTTGTTAAGTAGAAACTTAACAAAGTACCCCATAACTGCTTTGTGGCCACACATAATCCTTTTACCTTGAACAAGCATCTGAAAAGGCAGGAAGCTACACAACTTCCTCTCATCCAAAGGCTTTGTGTGAAGTGAGAAGATCACACTAACCAAGCCCTGCTACCCTCTTGACTATTACATGTTGCAGAGTGAGTGATCCTCTTATTTTGCATGAGGCTCCCAGAAGAAAGGAAGTGTTGCATACTCCTCACTTCCCAGATACCTGTGGAAGCGAAATGTGTGGGAGTGTGAGGTGCTCCTCAGCCAGAATGGGGAGCAGTATAGATATAAAAGCCAGTGGGGAGGAAAACAAAAGAACTGGGGGGAGGGGGTTCTTTGCTTTCTCCTCAAACTCAAAATGGAAAATATAAAAGGCAAATAAAAAAACCTCTTATGAAATATTTTCTTGTCTAGAATGATGAAATACTTTAAGCCGCATGTTAAAATAATATTTATAATATTTTAATCCTGCCTGATATGTGCAACTCTAGGCAGTGCACAGAATTTAAAACACAATATAAACAGAGTAAAAACAGTTAACATTTCACAGAAGTGAGAAGAATCTCATAAGAGAAAAACAATATTTGTATTTATCGTATCATCATACAACCCATACACACTACTGCAAATATCTATATGTGCATACAACTGCATGTATAGTCCAGGCCATATGAAACAAGGCACATTTCTGTATCCAGCAGAGCACATTTATTTAAATCACGATTATCAATTGATTGCTATTACACCTTGGTTTGCAAGTAAATAGTCATAATCTAGAAGCACAGTTAAGGATGTATGAACAGCCATTATACCTACTTACAGGCAAAAATTGGATTTCTATTAGATTTTTTTCTGTACACATGCAAGGTTATTAGACAACATCATTTATGCAAAGGATAGGGCTGCAATTCTATACGTACTTATTCAAACGTAAGCCACAAATAAAAGAGACATTGGTCTTACCGTGAAGGTTCTTTTTCCCTGAAGTAGGAGGTCCTCAGATAGGGTGATGTACTGCTCATGCTCGAGACAGAACTAGAATCATGTGGTTTTGTTTGAAGGCGTGGTTACCTCCCAGCCCCAGTTCCAGGGGTGACGAGCGAGGTATGAAGGAGAAAAAACTGGAGAGAGCTCAAGAGAAACAAACTAGCAATAGGAAAAGGTTTAGAATGAACATTCAACATACAGAGTGGTGGATAAACAACAGTATGGATATAGAAAACAGGAAAACACTAAGAACTAAATAACCCTGGGAGCAGTCTCAGAGAAAAAATGCACCCCCGGGCCATCCCGCCCAGAGCAGTCAATTGAGTCCCCAAAAACAGTCAGCACATCCGGGTGGGGCTGAGGACCTCCTACTTCAGGGAAAAAGAACCTTCACGGTAAGACCAATGTTTCTTTTTCCCCTGAGTAGGAGGTCCTCAGATAGGGACATGCCAAAGCAGCCCCCACAGGACCTGGGACGGGAAGGATGTGTTCAGACAACTTGCTGAAGAATGGTGCGGCCAAAGGCCGCTTGATCTTGGGGAAAATCAGGGATCTTATAGTGTTGTATAAATGGCGTGGTCAATGACCAGGTAGCTGCCCTACATATCTCTGTCAGTGGAACGTGGGCAGCAAAAGCGGTTGATGTCGCGGTGCTTCTTGTAGAATGCGCGGTCACTCCAGTTGGAAGGGGAAGCTGTAGAGCCCCATATGCCATATGTATACAGGACCTGATCCAACTAGCCAAAGTGGCTTTAGACACTTTTTCGCCCATGTTTGCGGAGCGGAAAGAGATAAAGAGGGCGTCCGCCCGGCGAATGGGCTTAGTGTGTCGGATGTAGAACTTCAGAGCTCTTCTTACGTCGAGCTTATGCCACAGTTTTTCCTTGATGTGCACTGGATCCAGGCAGAAGGACGGGAGGACGATGACCTGGGATCTGTGGAAGGTGGAATTGACCTTGGGGAGGAAGGTCGGGTCCAGTCGCAATATGACGGAGTCTGGGTTGAAAGTGCAGAATTCCTTATGGACCGATAGAGTGGCCAATTCGGATACTCTACGGGCAGAAGTTATTGCTACCAGGAAGGCAAACTTAAAAGACAAGGTCCTCAATGGAATAAAAGAAAGAGGCTCAAACGGTTCCTTCGTGAGTGCATTGAGAACCTTGTTCAAGTTCCAGGTGGGAAAACGTTTCAGTGGAGGCGGAGCTAGGTTAGAAACTCCCTGGAGGAACCTGGAAAGGTGTTGGTATAGGGTCCCTTGCCCGGTTGTAGGTGAAAAGATCTGTAGGACCGAAGCTAGAGCGGATGCCTGTCGTCGGAGCGTATTGGGCTGTAATTTCATATCAAATCCGGCCTGAAGGAATTCCAGCACCTCTGGTACTCCTGCCTCCAGTGGCTCCTTGTCATACATCTTGGCCCAGCGTAAGAAGGCAGACCAGGTAGATTGGTAAATTCTGATAGTGGAAGGTCGACGTGAGGCGAGGATGGTATCCTGTACCTTCCTGGAGTATCCCTGTGCTATTAGTCTTGAGCGTTCAGCCTCCAGGCGGCTAGTTCATTGCGGATCTGGGTGCAGAATTGGACCCTGATGAAGTAGGTCCGGACGACTTGGTAGGCGCCATGGTGGAGCGGCCGCTAGACTGAGGCGATCCGAAAACCAAGGGCGTCGGGGCCAGAAGGGTACCACCAGGATCAGTTCCACTTTCTCTAGTCGCAGCTTCTGGATGACCTTCATCACAATAGGAGTCGGGGGAAAGGCGTACAGTAGGCCCTTCGGCCAGCGTGAATGGAGAGCATCTAACCCTTCTGCGAGTGGTGTGTAGTACCTCGTGAAGAACCGAGGTAATTGCTTGTTGCCTGGAGAGGCAAATAGATCGACTAGAGGTGTTCCCAGGATTCGAGAGATTTGGAGGAATATTTCCCGGTGTAGAGACCACTCTCCCGGGTCCATCACCTTCCTGCTGAGCCAATCCGCTATTTCGTTGTCGTCTCCCTTGAGGTGTTCGGCCAGGAGAGATAGAAGGTTGGATTCTGCCCAACTGAATAGGAGGTTGGTTTCCAGCATCAGAAGGGATGACCGCGTTCCCCCTTGGCGGTTGACATGTGCTTTGACGGTGGTGTTGTCCGTTCGAAGCAGAACATGTTGTCCTTGGAGGAGCAGGTGGAAATGTTGAAGGGCCAGACGAGCTGCCCGGAGTTCCAGCCAATTTATGGGTAGGCCCGCTTCCGACTTGGACCAGGTACCCTGGACAACTGCCCCTTGGCAGTGGGCTCCCCAACCGAGCAGGCTGGCATCCGTTGTCACTACCACCCGGTGAGGCTCTGTCAGCTGAAGTCCGCGGAGGAGGGCAGGGGACAACCACCAGCGGATTGAGGACCTGACTGCAGGTGGAATGGGAATGATCTGATGCTGGGCCGCCATGATGTGATCTTGCCATGGAAGGAGCAGCCATTGCAACGGCCGGGAGTGCCAACGTGCCCAGGGGGTGCAGTCCAGGCAGGCTATCATCGATCCTAGGGCTTGGGCCAATTTCATCACGTCCTCCCGAGGCTTGAGAAGTAGAGGGTGGAGTTGCTTGACAATGCGGTTTTTGCGTTCCGGTGGTAGGGAAATCGTGTTTTGAGCGGTGTTGAAGAACGCGCCCAGATGTACCAACTCCTGAGAAGGGGTCAGGTGACTCTTTTGTTCGTTGACCACGAAGCCGTGATCTCTCAGTGCTTGCAGAGTGGTGTGCACGTCCTTGATGGCCCGACCTCTGGAGGGCGCTCTGATAAGTATGTCGTCCAAGTATGGGTGGAGTGCCACCCCCTGGAGTCGTAGGAAGGAGACAAGGGAGACCATCAACTTCATGAAGACCCTCGGAGCAGACGCCAGACCGAATGGTAAGGCGCAATACTGGTAGTGAGCTCCGTTGTAGGCGAAGCGAAGGAAGCCCCGGTAGTATGGAGCGATAAGTACATGTAGGTAGGCTTCCGAGAGATCCACTGAAGCGAGGAAGTCCCCCTGTCTCACAGCCTCCTTGATGGTCCAGAGGGATTCCATACGGAACTTCTTCTTGCGTACGAAGTGGTTGAACGACTTGAGATCCAGTACCGCTCTCCATGATCCGTCCTTTTTTGGTACTAGGAAGATGATGGAGTACACTCCTTGAAACCTCTGAGACAAGGGCACCGGTTCTATAGCTTTGATTTGTAGATGAGTCACTGCCCGCTGCATCCGATGATGTTTCAGTGGGATGGAAGACCTTGGTGTGGGGATGAAGTGGGGTGGGGGGAGGACACCAATTCTATGGAATATCCCTTGGATATGGTCTCTATGGCCCAGTTGTCTGTGGCTGTTGACATCCAGGTCAGACTGAAGTGGGATAGCCTTCCCCCCACTGGGATGCCGTCATTGTTTGTGTTGACGGAAATTGGAGAATGGATGGGTAGATGAGGAACGTGACTGGCCTCTGGAGCGCTGCCTCCACTGTGGTCGGTTGGAGCCTCTGAATGAGTTGGCGCGGAAGTCCCTGGTTTGATAAAAGTGGGAAGGTTGGTAAGAGGGTTGTCGAAAGGGACGAAAGGAGCTGTGGCCCCCCCGAAAGGAGGGCCTAAAATCCTTTCGAACGGATGGCATAACTTTTTTCTTATCCTTAGTATCTACTAGGATAGGGTCCAATGCCGCGCTGAAGAGAGATGTGCCCGTGAAGGGGGCCGCCGTCAAAGCCAGTTTGGACTTGGCATCAACATTCCATGGTTTCAACCAGAGTGTCCTGCGCACCGCTACGCCTGCTGAGAGGGCCCTAGATGCCTGCTGGATAATGTCTAAGCTAGAGTCGGCCTGCAGGGCTGCGGCCTTGCCAATTTTATTAATGCCCTGACGTAACTGTGGAAGCTCCAGGGGAACCAGTTGCACTAAATCCTTTGCCCAGAGAACAGTAGCTCGCGCAAAGATGGAGTTAGTGGTGGCCGTTTTAATCGTGAAGGCGGACGCCTCATGGGCCTTTTTTAGGAGAACATCGCATTGCCTGTCTTCTTGTGACTTGAGTTGTTCCTGGTGCTCGGAATGCACCACTGCCCCGACACCATTTGAACCACTGGGGGGTCTACCTTGGGGGTTGCTAGAAGAGTGGCAACCTCAGTAGGTGGAAGGTAATGTTTCTTTGGGATGCTACCTATGGTTCCGGAGGAGGTAGGGTGTTGCCATTCAGAGGACATGACTTTATGGAACGGTGGGGGGGGGGGGAGGAACCACCGGTGTGACTGGTCAGCGAGGGGAAAAACCTGTTGATCCAGAGAAGTGGACGGTGGAGCAGTACTCTCAGTTGGTGAAACTGCGTTAATCGTTCGTTTAGCTTTAGCTAGTAAGATATCAAAGTCAGTAGATGAAAATAGCCTTGTAGAGTTAGAGATGGGAGGGGTGATTTCCTCATCAGAAAGTTCCCCTTCCTCCTTTTCTGATTCTATGGGTTCTGCAGGGAGCATAGGGTCTGAGTTTGAAGATTCCTCCCCAGAAGATGAGGGAGGGGCCGCTGGGTTGGATGGAGGGGGGGAGGGGGAGCGCAAGCTGGACAGGGGGTAGGAGAATAGGGTTGGAAGGAGCAGGAGGAACCGGTCTGTGTGGGGGCCTTGCTCTATCAGGAGAGGAGGAGGAGGAGGAGGAGTGTCTCCTACGTTTATGAGCAGATCTATGCCTGGGTGGTCTGGGCAGAAAAAATCCCCGTTCCCCCAGCGGAATAGCCCGACGTCGCGGGCTGGAATCAGGAGAGGAGGAGGAGGAGAGGCGAGCGGCACCCTGCCGCCTAGTCCTCTTACGCTCCCTATTTCTCAGTAAGAGCCCAGGAGGAACTGCATTTTGTTCCTGTGAAGGGGAGACCTCCCGCTCTTGAGGAGCAGCAATAACATTAGAGCACTCTCTCTGGATAATATGTGGAGCCGCAGGTGGCTCAGAGGCAATCAGAAGGGGGAGGCCCTGTTGCCTAAGAAGCGGAGCCGCAGGTGGCTCATAGTTAGTTACTGCCGAAGGTTCTCCCTGTGCGACACACGGAACCGCTGCCGCCCCCACGCCAAACTCTTTGAGAAAGAAATCCCGAAGCCATTTAGTGGCTCTTGGAGAAAAAGGTGCACTACTCACTGTTTGAGGCGGAGTCAGCTGTTTGGCGAGAGAGGCGGCGCGGACAACATCGATAGGTGTGGGGGGACAGCGCAGACCAGCCGGTTCCCCCTCAACCACAATAGTCTGTCCCTGAACAGGCACTGGAGCCAGCAGGTTGCCCACCGGGCTCCAGACTCCAGGCTCTGCAACCGGTAACTTGCTGCGCCCCTTGTTCCGCTCCTTGGGCTTCGCGCCATTTTTGTTTGCCTTTTGCTTCGAATGGCGGCAAACCGCTTGTATGAGCAGCCGCTCGCTCAAGCGTTTACGCCCCTCCAGATGGCAAGACTCCTTCCGCGAGTCCTTGTGTTTCTTCTTTTTCTTTAGAGTAGAAGTTTGGCCAGTCAAATGCTTGGTCTTTTTAGGGGCTTTAGTGGCGCATTGCCCATTTCCAGCGGGGGCAAAAGAAGTTCCAGCCCTGGGCTGATTAGAACTCGGGCATGGAGGCGGAGACAAACCGCCGGCAGTGGCGGGAGAAATGGCCGCCACAAAAGAAGCTGGCAGGGCTGATAATGTAGCCGCCAAAGCTTTTGAACTGCCCAGGTCCTGCGGCAGATGCGTGCTTTCCGAGAGGGAGCCTTGCATAAGCTCCTCTGAATGAGCCGCTTGCATTGCAAATGAGGGAACCGAAAAACAAAGGAAAAAGGAATTTGGAGCCAAATATAATTAGAACTGAAAAAGAGAAGTTTGGTAGTTGTTGTTGTTGTTGTTTTAAGACGCCGAATCAGAAAACTGCTCCCTTCCCACCCTTGCACACTACCAAGGGAGAAGAGATAGGATAGTAGGAGCAGTAGGGACCAAATTCTGAGAGAATAAGAGAAAAAGACGCCAAAATACCCAAAAAGATCAGAGCTCTCTCCAAAGCAATCCTATCCCGAGCGAGACAGAACTGGAACTGGAGCTGGGAGGTAACCATGCCTTCAATCAAAACCACGTGATTCCAGTTCTGTCTCGAGCATGCGCAGTACATCACCCTATCTGAGGACCTCCTACTCAGGGGAAAAAGTAGGACTTCCTTCAGACTAACCACGCATAGGAGTGGGCTTGTAAGTTTCCAGAACTGCCCATGGGCTGGTAGTTACTGAGCAAAATAGCACTTTCCAATGAAATGGAAAGTAGATATTCATGCTGCAGTTTGGTAGTCACAAATATGCATAATTTGAACACACTGCCAAGAACTAGAGTGGGCATAAAACAGAAGTGTAAGACCCTATGGCCAAGCCTATGTACCCAGCTGCTGCATGAGGTAGGAGGAAAAGCCCTTTGAGCCAGCTGCTGCTTACCACATGAACACGGAAGGAGCCTTCAACCTTGTTTTCCCCTCACAGACAATCAAGTGTCAGGAGTGTTCACAACTCCCAAACTGGAGAAGGCATCTCCTCCCCTAGTCATCATTGTGTAAACCGTCCTACTGAGTGGTAGTAGCTTTCCAGAGTTTCAGACAAAGAACCTGGAGATGCTGGGGACAGAACTTGGGGTCTTCTGCATGCCCATTATGCCATTTACCCCATTGCTCCAGCTCCATCCCCAAATACGGCAGGTGCACTGGCAGCATTTCCTTTTGGCGATGTTTCGTGTCACCCACCTTGGGACAGGGTTTGGGGAGGGGGAAATAAGCAACTGCTGGAAGGGGTGAGCTGAATACCAGCCACGGCACTTTAGATCTCATCTATAATTTTTGCCATGTACAATACATCTCATATATTTTTCCCAGGGTTCTTTGTTACACAAAGAAGAAGCTTTTGACTCAAACTGTTTGAGATGGTCAAAGTTCAGTTTTTAAAAGATACAAGTGTAGGTTTTAACATCTATGTTTGCATTAAAGCAATATTTCATTTCAGTATTTTTTAAAGAGACAATGATTTTTGTTTAAATTTCATTTATTTTTATCCACCCTGGAATATGCAACTAGTTAATTGGGTTTGGCAAACAACATATGAACCCAACCTATTTCTAGTAACATCCTCTTCCATTCAAGTGAAAACAACAGAGGCATGGGATATCTGGAGATACTAGTGGACCTAACCCAAAGTTATATACATAAAAGACAACTTAGTCTTCTACCGCAAATCCTTCACATTATGGGTACTCAATTCAGGAAATGCCTCTTCTATATGTAAACATATATAAACAACCAATTTCCACTGATGTTAAAAGCAGAATAAAAGTCACATTGCATGACTATTTAAGTCAACATTCACACACATTCCATTTTCTATCTTCTCCTAACAGCAGCATGTTACCAGTCTTTACTAGTAGCAAGAAAATGTACTCTGCAATTACTCCACAGATGATAAAATGCAACAATACTAAGCCACAAAGTTTGCATACCTGAATGACAGAACTCCAAGAATGTCCCAGTAAGGCAGACCTCATATCTCTTCCAGTTCCATTAGTTTAAAAAAAATTCTTCTGACTGTGACATTCACAACTGTTTTCTAAACAAAATATATCATCATTAAATCATTGAATAGAACTAAAAGAAACATTTAAACAAGTGATAAATCTATTTATTTCAGATTTTAAATGGTGATTAAAACAGCAGCTGTACTGTTAGGAGGCACCAAGTCACTGAGTGACTTCTTTACCACAGAGTAATCAAACTCCTTTATATGTGAACACAGTCCAACTAAAAGCATCTTCTCACTTTTCAATGCAAGGAGATGAGCTAGTCGCTCCAAAATCTGTATGCTGAA
The DNA here is from genome assembly GCF_027244095.1 of Hemicordylus capensis. Lineage (NCBI taxonomy): Eukaryota > Metazoa > Chordata > Lepidosauria > Squamata > Cordylidae > Hemicordylus > Hemicordylus capensis. The sequence continues at coordinate 251,672,159 of NC_069657.1, forward strand.
CACACACTGTATGCATGTGGATCTCACATTAAGACATGACACTTCCAGGGCTATCATATGGAGTTGTCAACTCATGTATGCACCACACATTCCTGTTTTACATATGTATGCCACAATGGAAGCAAACTTGAAGAAAAAGAAAAGTCTATGACGATGCCAACTACAATGGAAAAAAGCCCCATTCATACTGGCAACAGAAAAGTATAAATGACAGCATTTTAGAAACAGCTAGCTATCTGGTTATCATGGAAGAACAGATAAAGATATCTGTTAAGGCAAAGTCTAAACCCTGCAAAATAAATCACAAAGTTGATTTAAACTCATTAAATGTTTCCCCTTCCCCCCCCCACCCTGTTTCATTATTTTTAGATGTCACAAATAGACCAAAAATGAGCAATAACATGCCTGAGGGTGAAACCTTTTGCTTCAGAATAGTTTCCTTTTGTTTTAAAGTGAGGTCTTTTCTCACTTTAGCTCAATATGGACACCCTGTGAGGAGTCATAACCTGTTTCAAGATCAAAGAAAATAGAATGCCTGAACTTATCACACATCTGTCTTGAAAGTAAATAGAGCAAACATCTGCAACCATATGAACCTGGCTTACACCAGCGTGGTGTAGTGGTTAGAGTGCTGGACTAGGACCGGGGAGACCCGAGTTCAAATCCCCATTCAGTCATGAGACTAGCTGGGTGACTCTGGGCCAGTCACTTCTCTCTCAGCCCAATACACTGACTGGCAGTGTATTGTCTGCGTGAAACTCTAAAGTTTCAGATGGGGCTCATTCCCAGTCCTACCTGGAGATAACAGAGATTAAACCTGGACCTGTATGCAAAGCATGTGCTCCAAATGAGCTATGGTCTTTCCAGAGGGGACACATTTTCTCCTCCAGCCAGTTGTAAGTCTTGCAGTTCTAACACCACATTTTCACAGGTGAAAAAGAGTAACCCTGTCACAAATGCCTCCATATGTCAGACAATTAACTCCTTTTAAAATTATTTTTGAATGACACAATTTGGCAACTAGAGAAAATATTCCATACAGGCTGGGTTCCCAAGTCAACTGACTATCTGGACCAGCCACTGGACCAGAAGAAATAGAAGCAGCATTAACAACACAAAAGCAATACTGAGAGGCTTAAAAAAAACCACTTTACTTAACAGGGAAGTTATCTTAAAAAAATAAAACAAGGTTGGCTACTCCAGCTGCCACCACATAAAAACATGAATTCTAGGCATCAGAATATGGTGCCCCCTCCTGCCCTAGAAAAATATGTCATCCTGGAAAATGGTAACACCTCTTCCTAACCAATGTTCTTTCTAAATTTTTTCATCTACGTGCAGAATGAGTTTTGTTCTGGTGGCAGAATCAAGGCATTGTGTGCGCATGTGCATTCGGAGTGGGAGTTTCCTGATTCAACCTGAGTAGGATCTAAAATTAGCTGCGCGGACATTAAAAAAAGTGTGCGAGCACAGTGTTCCTTAGAGGGAACACTGATCCTAACCCACCCTGCACATGGGTCCATATGGAAGTCCCGAATCAAAGTAATACAAAGGAAACATTTGAAAATTATTAGTTCTACTCTCCCAAACAGTATCTGTTGGACATGAAGATAAGGAGGTAGCCTACATTTGGTTATCAACCAGAGAAGCAGAAATTGTAGGAACATGGCCAACTATGAGGTCACATGCAATACTGAAGAAGAATCAGCACCATGCTAAACAATTTCTACATGGAAGACATTTTTGGATAGGACTGAGAGGGAAACCTGTGTGTTTATCTTCAGAGGTGTAGCTATGTTAGTCTGTTGTAGCACATGCAATGAAAAGCCTTGTGGCACTAACACATTTATCGAAGTATAAACTTTCATGGACTATAGCCCATCAGATGTATGGAGAGTATTAACCTGCACTTCATGTATTTGCTGAAACCCACAAAAGTTTAAGCTTCAATAATTGCATCTATCTTTAGGGTACAAGACTGTCTATTGCACATGAATACAATTTGTGATCATCCTCTATGCAAAATGCTTCCTTGGTGCTACTTTGATTCAGGAGTACCATATGGGCCCCTGAGTAGGTTCTTGTGCTTACATATAGGACAATCACAAATTCAGTGCACGTTTCACATCGATCTATAAGAACTGGAATGTATTGAAGAATCAGAATGGTGAAATATGTAAAGAGACGATTTCTGGGATTTAGTGGTAGGCCTGCAGCAACTATTATTGCTAGGGGAGGCTGCCACATTTCCCGGTGAAGCTTCAAAAAAATGAATGGAAAAGGAATGGTTTCAAGAGGAAATCTTTGGAATTTGGAAACCTTCCAAAAGATTCTGATTTCCTCAAAACCAACAGAAACATCTATAACTCTACCAACCCCAACTATGTGTGTGTGTGAATTATTAGAATAAGAAGTGAACTAAGTTGAATTAAAATATGGTTTATGTAAATTTAAATGAGCGTGTTTCTTAAACAATGTATTTTAAGATACTTCTCGTTGTTTTTGACCACTCTGCCATGTTCACAATTATAACAGCTAAAGAGGAATTTTTCAAGACCATTGAATTTTTCAAAACCACCCTTGAAAACAATAATTTGAAATCAAAATTTCATCTCCCCCCCGGCCCGCTCACCCTTGATCTTTTAAAATCTGTTCTGAGACAAGCGGGGCTTTGGGTGAGCAAAAGCAGGAAAGTCAGAGAGTGGAGTTCAGAATATCACTTTTGAAGGGGCCCCAACCACGAATGACTTTCTGTTAGCTAGAAACGTTCCTGTTCTGAAAACAAGGTGACATTTTTTTAAGCAGAAGCTGTCATGTCACAAAGTAAAGAGCCTGTTTTGTTTTTTAAATGCCCAATAGCCTGAATCAGTGGCCTAGCTAGAACAGCGCGGTGTAGTAGTTAAGAGTGCTGGACTAGGACCAGGGAGACCTGAGTTCAAATCCCCATTCTGTCATGAGACTTGCTGGGTGACTCTGGGCCAGTCACTTCTCTCTCAGCCTAACCTACTTCATGGGGTTGTCTGAGGAGAAACTTAAGCATGTAGTACATGGCTCTGGGCTCCTTGGAGGAACAGCAGGGATATAAAATGTGCAAAAAAGCCCACCAAAAAACCAGTACTCCCACTCGTCCCTACCCACCCCCTCTAAGGGGAAGCTAGACTATGTCTCTCTCTCTACATACACACATACACACACATACACACACAAACACCCTACTGAAAGAAAAAATCTACACGATTAGCTTGTTTGAGGGTGAGGTAATTGAGGCGATCGGCATCGAGGTGAAAGAGGAGAGGAGAGCTGGTCTTGTGGTAGCAAGCATGACTTTTCCCCATAGCTAAGCAGGGTCTGCCCTGGTTGCATATGAATGGGAGACTTGATGTGTGAGCACTGCAAGATATTCCCCTCAGGGGATGAAGCCGCTCTGGGAAGAGCAGAAGGTTTCAAGTTCCCTCCCTGGCTTCTCCAAGATAGGGCTGAGAGAGATTCCTGCCTGAAACCTTGGAGAAGCCTCTGCCAGTCTGTGAAGACAATACTGAGCTAGATAGACCAATGGTCTGACTCAGTATATGGCAGCTTCCTATGTTCCTATGAACGAGCAGTCTATGGGAGCTCCCTCGGCCGGATAGAGCGCGGCCGGAGAGAGACCGCCTTCCCTTCCAAACAAGGAGGAGGAAGGGGAAATGGGGGGAGTTTGTAAACAGAGCCGTGCCGTGTGCCCCCTCGGGGTTAAAGGGGCGGGAGGTAACTGGAAGAAAACAGGGAGCCTGCTGAAGTCTGTCCTCAGAAGAATACAGGTCTACACTGGACCCCGTCCTTGGGGGGTGAACAGGGCGATCAGGGCGAGCGAGAGGGAGAACGAAGCCTACGACGGGAGGGTAGCCCCTGCTTGGCGGGAGAGAACCAGGGATGGAGTCAGCTTGTCCCTGACGGGGCAGGGAGAGGAGGAGGACGAGGAGGAGGACGAGGACGGGGGGGGGGCACCCTGTAAGGGACTGGGCGGGGGGCGGAGGAGGAGGAGGAGGAGGACTCTCTTGCAAAGAAACGGCTCCCACCAGCAGGTGCGGGGCGGCGGGGGTCGACCACCACCCGCTCTCTCTGCCTGGAGGCGCGCCACGGGAGTCGGCGGCGAGAAGGAGCGGAGGAGCGGTCTTCTCCTTCTCCGCCTGGCACCGACCGAGGTCTCAGACCCGGGCTGGGGAGCACGTCGCCGGGGCCGCGGGCAGTCGGATGTCTCCCCCGCCGCCGCCGCCGCCGCCGCCGCTCTCTCTCTTGCCTTGCCCAGCCTAGCCTGGCGTCCCTTGGGGCAGACGGGCTCCCTCCCCTCCCGCCCTTCTTCCTCGCCTCGGCCCGAGTACCTGCAGCGGCGGCTGTGGGAAACGCCGAGGCGGCGACGCGGCCTAGCACATCCTCCAGCAGCGCCTCGCTAGAGCGACACGTCGCTACCCTGGACTCTCCCGGCTCGCTCGGCCCAGGGAAGCTGCCCGGCGGGCGACAGCGCAGCAGCGGCAAGCAGACCGGACTCGAGAAGCGCCGCCTCTGCCCGCAGCAGCAGCCCTCCTCACTGGCTGGAGGAGGAGGAGGAGCTACTACGGGACGGGAGGGCAGCAGAGCAGCCGCCGCCGCCGCGGCTTCCCTCCCTGGCGTGAGCTGCAGAGGCAACGTCTCCCGCCTCCGCCTCCTCCTTCTCCTCTCCCAGTTCAGGGGAATTCAGTAGTAAGCGGGGAGGAGGGAGGGGTGTGTAATGCGCGGAGATTGGGACTTTGGGTTCGCCTGCCCTGGCGGAACACATGGGCCCAAGACTATGGTGTCCTCATGACCTGCCTCGGTTCACTAGGGGGTGTATTGTCCAGAAACCCCACCCCAAAGTTGCTTCCCTTTCCTTCTAGTTAGATCCTGCCTTTCTGTCCAAAGGGTCCTCCTCGAGGAGGTTCACGCTTCATCATATAAAACGTTAAGAACAAATACAAATAAGTGGCACACAGCAAATGGCATGATACAGCAAAGAAGAATATAATAAAACCACATCAGCAGGAGCACCACAGAAATACATCAGGTAGGTCCTCTCCCATACAATGAGCAGAAGGACCATACTTTTGCAGCACAGTATATACAGCCAAGAAAGATGGAGCCAGATAGGTCGAACACAGAAGGGCTTTCTATAATTGTGACACAGTGAACAAGAAGAGTCAGTCCATGCTCACCTGCCACATGGTGCTGGGAGATGTTGGAAAAGGCCTCTGACTTCTTTCTAATGTTCAGGAACATATGGATAAAGATGGAACTGAACATTGCTCGCTTCCGGGTCATTTAGGGCTTTAAAGACACCATACAATGGACCCAGAAACAAATTGGTAAGATATGGTAAAGTATCGGAGTGCTTCAGTAAAATACAGTCCATGGGCTTAGCCCCAATCAATACTCTGGGGGCTGCATTCTGGACCAATTAAAGTTTCCAAACACTTTTCAAAGGCAGCCCCACATAGAGTACATTACAGTAATCTTTCATGTGAAGCACTCCCACAACACTACCCTATGCATATTTTTTTACACCAAGGAAAGACTCATTGAATTCAAAGGGGCTTGCTCTCAAGTAAGTGTCCGTGAGATTACAATGTCAGAGAAATCCACTGAAATCGTGGTGTAGTAGTGGTTAGAGTGCTGGACTAGGACCGGGGAGACCTGAGTTCAAATCCCCACTCAGCCATGAAACTAGCTGGGTGACTCTGGGGCAGTCACTTCTCTCTCAGCCTAACCTACTTCACAGGGTTGTTGTGAAAGAGAAACTCAAGTATGTAGTACACTGCTCTGGGTTCCTTGGAGGAAGAGCGGGATATAAATGTAATAATAATAATAATTTATGCATAAGCATGCATAGAACTTAGCCATTTATTCCCATGTCCCACTGCCATTCCTTCCTCCATTTGATCTTTCCCTTTGTTGTTCCCTTGCCTTGCTGCTAAAGTTTTTTCATAAAGTGTATCATCTCTTTATTTCCCTGTAATCTCAAAAGCACAGTTTTCATGCATTGTATCAATAGATCAAACATCAGTATATTTTGAAATAAATAATATATAACAAGTAAATATATTACAGCAGGTATGGGGAGGGGGAACCAAGCAACACATTACGCTGTTTTATTCCAGACTAGTAGACATTAAGCCCGTTACATTAATGGGCGCTAGAAGAGTTGTGTAGAAATGTTTGCAAGAACAGTCTTTATTCAAGGGCAAGGGACGTGGACCTCCTTGTGCCACTTGGCCATATGCGGCGCGCGCAGCGGGCCCCGCGGCCTCAGCTAGAGGGCGGTTCTAGAAGGCCGCAAGGGGCCAGGCGGCAATGGGGGCGATCGTGGCCGGGGCTAGGTGCACGCGGCCAACTAGGCCGCGAGCGGGGGAGGGGTTTGACTCCTCCCAGCACTCACGGCTGAAGTCTAAGAATCGCATAAGGTGGGAGGAGGACCATTCGTGGCTAGGCCACGTCCAAAGAGAAGGGAAACCGAAAGTTTATACTTCGATAAATGTGTTAGTGCCACAAGGCTTTTCATTGCATGTGCTACAACAGACTAACATAGCTACACCTCTGAAGATAAACACACAGGTTTCCCTCTCAGTCCTATCCAAAAATGTCTTCCATGTGGAAATTGTTTAGCATGGTGCTGATTCTTCGTCAGTATTGCATGTGACCTCATAGTTGGCCATGTTCTTACAATTTCTGCTTCTCTGGTTGATAACCAAATGTAGGCTACCTCCTTATCTTCATGTCCAACAGATACCGTTTGGGAGAGCAGAACTAATAATTTTCAAATGTTTCCTTTGTATTACTTTGATTCGGGACTTCCATATGGACCCGTGTGCAGGGTGGGTTAGGAACAGTGTTCCCTCTAAGGAACACTGTGCTCGCACACTTTTTTTTATGTCTGCGCAGCTAATTTTAGATCCTACTCAGGTTGAATCAGGAAACTCCCACTCCGAATGCACATGCGCACACAATGCCTTGATTCTGCCACCAGAACAAAACTCATTCTGCACGTAGATGAAAAAATTTAGAAAGAACATTGATTAGGAAGAGGTGTTACCATTTTCCAGGATGACATATTTTTCCAGGGCAGGAGGGGGCACCATATTCTGATGCCTAGACTTCATGTTTTTATGTGGTGGCAGCTGGAGTTGCCAACCTTGTTTTATTTTTTTAAGATAACTTCCCTGTTAAGTAAAGTTTTGGTTTTTTTTTAAGCCTCTCAGTATTGCTTTTGTGTTGTTAATGCTGCTTCTATTTCTTCTGGTCCAGTGGCTGGTCCAGATAGTCAGTTGACTTGGGAACCCAGCCTGTATGGAATATTTTCTCTAGTTGCCAAATTGTGTCATTCAAAAATAATTTTAAAAGGAGTTAATTGTCTGACATATGGAGGCATTTGTGACAGGGTTACTCTTTTTCACCTGTGAAAATGTGGTGTTAGAACTGCAAGACTTACAACTGGCTGGAGGAGAAAATGTGTCCCCTCTGGAAAGACCATAGCTCATTTGGAGCACATGTTTTGCATACAGGTCCAGGTTTAATCTCTGTTATCTCCAGGTAGGACTGGGAATGAGCCCCGTCTGAAACCTTAGAGTTTCACGCAGACAATACACTGCCAGTCAGTGTATTGGGCTGAGAGAGAAGTGACTGGCCCAGAGTCACCCAGCAAGTCTCATGGCTGAATGGGGATTTGAACTCGGGTCTCCCCGGTCCTAGTCCAGCACTCTAACCACTACACCACGCTGGTGTAAGCCAGGTTCATATGGTTGCAGATGTTTGCTCTATTTACTTTCAAGACAGATGTGTGATAAGTTCAGGCATTCTATTTTCTTTGATCTTGAAACAGGTTATGACTCCTCACAGGGTGTCCATATTGAGCTAAAGTGAGAAAAGACCTCACTTTAAAACAACCGCAGCCTCATCTAGAGGGCGGTTCTAGAAGGCCGCAAGGGGCCAGGCGGCAATGGGGGCGATTGTGGCTGGGGCTAGGTGCACGCGGCCAGCTAGGCCGCAAGCGGGGGGGGGGTTGACTCCTCCCAGCGCTCACGGCCGAAGTGTAAGAATCGCGTAAGGTGGGAGGGGGACCATTCGTGGCTAGGCCACGTCCAAAGAGAAGGGAAATGGAAAGTTTTACCAAGGGGCTCTAAGCCCCGCCGCCGAAACGCTCGCCCTCGCCGCAGGTGTAGCCTCCACCCTCCCTGGTCTCCCTGACTCCGCTCTCCCCTACTCGCCGGTCCACGTGGCCGCAGGTTGCTCCCGGCAACGATCCTTCCTCCTGCCAAGCTGAGGCAGCCAGGACCCCATTGGCCCGCTTCCTTCTCCTATTGGCCGGCCCCTGTCATGTGGAGGGGGAGGCAAGTCGGCGCCCCTGCCTGCCTCACATGACGGGGCACCCCCACCCCCTCCAACGCGCCACGCATGCGCAGAACACCTGCAAGAGACACGGACGCAGGTACCTTAGGGTTTTATTATATAGGATGGCATAAACTACAAAAAACTACCAGGCCACATTTCTGTATACACAGAAGCAGATGTGATCATCACTGCACAGAGAGGCTGCACTGGCTCTTGAGAGTGGTAATGGACTTTGCTAGAGCTCACTCTGCTTCAGCATCACCATTCCCACTTTCCCTGGAGCACCTAAGAAGGTGTAAGGCAGAGCAAAACACATCCCCCCCCCCACACACACACCTGCCACACAGAGATGACTATTTTGTTCTAAGGCACAGCCATAGAGCAAATAAAACAGCTATCCACGTTTTATTTTAACATTTTCAATAGATATTATTTTGCTGACTGCAAAAACATTAGATAGTTCCATGGAGGGGTGTGTGTGTGTGTAACAGAACAAAGTAACAGTCAAGTATAATTCACTGTACTACCAGGAGCTGCACCTTATTTTCCCATGTGTTGTAGGTATGGAAGCCCTATTCAGACATTATATTATACATACAGGCTGATGTCTGTACACATGTACATGTCTGTGTGTAAGTGGCTGCAAGTGTGTTGAACTTAATGTGTGAATAGGGTTGGAGATCAGTTCTTCACACAAAAACATGTACATGTTTACAGATAGCCTCCTCAAATGCAAGACACAGACAAGCCCTCAACAGACACTTAAAAAATGGGGTACTTGCAGACTATGTCTCAACAGCATGCCTGCAAGCCCTGTTCCGGGGCTAACACACTCAGAAGACCCATTCCCGTGCTGTCCATGCTTACAGTGTGTCTACAGAGACAAATGCTATTAGCATAAGAAGTGTCTTATCATGCTGGGGCACTCCAGCCTTCCAGTCACATATGTAATCTAGAGCATAACAAGGTACCTTATACCAAGCCCATTGGTCCATCTAGCTCATGATTGTCTACACTGATTGGCAGTGGCTTTCCAAAGTTCCAGGCAGGAACCTTTCCCAGTTCTACCTGGAGATGCCAGGTAATGAACCTGGGACATTCTACATGCACAAAACTGACACTATACCACTGAGCTACCAGTATGACCTCAACTGTAGCTTCTCTTCATGTTTACAGTGATCTGATTCACACAGTCATTGAATCTAGGTTTAATGTGGATTACCAACTTTAGTGTACACATACCAAGGCAGGAATCCTAGATTCACCTTGGGCAATCAACCACCTTTGTATGAGTTCACACAATCACGCTAACGTCAGTAATCCACATAAAACCTAGATTCAAATGATTGTGTGAACCAGGACAGCGTTTGTTTCTGCAGACAAATGCTGTAAGCATGGACAGCACAGGGTGAGCTTCTGAGTCCATCAGTGCTGGAGAGGGGCTTGCAGGTGAGCTCTTGGAATGCTGTATGTGCGTCCAACTTTTTTTTTCCTTCGGGGAAAAAAAAGTCTAAGGGCTACAAGAACTATACTACTAAGGAGGTAGTATAGTCTAAGGAGGGCTACAAGAACTATACTACTCTATACTACGGTGGATTAACGTAGTAGCAAATGTAGCATTTGCTATGGGCCCTGCATTTGCTATGGGCCCGGCTTCCAACTGGGAATTAAAGTTAAAACTTTACCTGTTTATTTGGTCCATGTTAGATAAAATATCCCTTTTCTGCTAAATATGCCTTTTAAGAGAAGGTCCAGCACAGCATTCGTCCAGTGGCTATTGCTGGTGCCTACCACATTTTTCTTTTTAGAATGTGAGCCCTTTGGAAACAGAATCATCTATCCACATTTGATTTTTCTATGTAAACCACTTTGAGAATTTTGATTGAAAAATGAAATATAAATGTTCACTGTTATTGTAGTAAGTGTGAGTTTGTGGCTTGGTCTCCCACACTCCAAAATATAGCAAATGAAAAAATTGAATTTCTTTACTATGCAAGTAAATAATTTTTGTTTTAATATTTATGTGCATTTTTTTAAATTTAGGGCCCCTTTATAACATATGCTACAGTCCCCGCACTAGCTTAATCTGGCCCTGATTCTACATGCATTGAACAGAAAATGTTAAAAACTGCATATGCATACAGATTTAATGTGCATACACTGTCCACCATTTGTACGTGCATTGGACATAACATGTGGATAGGTCTTACAGTCTTTGTGCCTTCAGAAATTAAAGATTTATTTTGGCTATCCTTTAGGGCCCTAGATAGTTCAGTAGTGATGGAGGACTTCAGCCACCAGATCTCAGTGACTTCTCTTCTTAAACCACACTCACCATCTTTCTGGGTTTTCTACAGATTCTGTAGCAAGTGGCAACCAAATGACTTGCAGCTGAAATATGTACTGAATTACTATTTGGCATATTCCCTCCAATATTTCATTAGCTAAGAGTTTCTCCCCCTTCATTACAACTAGCATACTATGTTTTACATTTGCTTTGAAAGAATAAAAAATTATACCCTTTCGCCCAATTTCCACCATGCTCTGCAATTAACAAAAATAATTTAAATATAGAAGTGAAATAAGCTACATCAAATGATTCTGAGGATGTGGCTATAATTAAGGCTCTTTGGGATAAGCCCCTGGTGGCGCAGTGGTAAAACTGCCGCCCTGTAACCAGAAGGTTACAAGTTCGATCCTGACCAGGGGCTCAAGGTTGACTCAGCCTTCCATCTTTCCGAGGTCGGTAAAATGAGTACCCAGAATGTTGGGGGCAATATGCTAAAATCATTGTAAACCGCTTAGAGAGCTCCGGCTATAGAGCGGTATATAAATGTAAGTGCTATTGCTATTGCTATAAGTGGCAGAGAAGATATTTTAGATACATAAACAAATTGATACAAATTAAAGAGGATATTGAGGTACATGAATGCACACTCGCTCACTAGTTTTATTATTATTTTTGCATTTTGCATTTATATCCCGCTCTTCCTCTAAGGAACCCAGAGTGGTGTACTACATACTTAGGTTTCTCCTCACAACAACCCTGTGAAGTAGGTTAGGCTGAGAGGGAAGTGACTGGCCCAGAGTCACCCAGCTAGTATCATGGCTGAATGGGGATTTGAACTTGGGTCTCCCCGGTCCTTGTCCAGCACTCTAACCACTACACCATGCTGGCCCTCGGTTATCCCATATGCTGACTAACAAGGGTGCAAAGGTGGAGGCAAAGAGGGTAAACTGCCACAGGCCCCATGGGGCTGAAGGCCCCCCATATATTAATGTTATTTTTATCTACTGACAACAGTTGAAGGAGGTGCAGGAGGAAGTACCAAGACTATGTTTTCTCTCGGGCTCTACTTACTTCACTGTGGCATTTCTGATGAGCAAGATTGACTGCACCATCCATGAATTGTGAAATATTGATAATATTGTGAATTGCTACTGAATATACTTAGGCTGCCTACACTGCTGTTATGTTATCACTTACCATCTGGCATGCCACAAACAAACTTCTTGATTAAGCAGATGGCAGCAAATAAATGCATCAAAGGCCAATCAGTGAAAACCTGATTCAAATATGGCAGCATAGCAGTCAGAATATTGGCTTGTATAGTTGGGCAGTTGGTATCTACACATCTTTCCTCCATGTGAACTCTGAATCAGATTTCTTTATTTTGCTATTACAGAGTCAGACCTGTCAGCACTATCATCACAGAGTACCAAAAGTGCTATAAATATGCACATTATGATCAATCCTCGAAGTACTTACATGAGAAAATAAGTTGAAATGAAATAAATTATTTACTTCCAAGTTAATGTGCATTAACCTCAAGTTGCCCAAAGAAGTATTTCAGCAATCTTGGCTTTTTTCCAAATTAGAGGTGGACATTTTATTCTGGCTGCTGTCAAACTATATGGAGCTAAAGCATTAGCCCATCTCCTCTATGTTGCCCAAATCACCTTATACTCCAATTTTGCAGCCTTAGAAACAACCCAAACCAAGTTTTTGAGAAGCGTATTTCAAGTGCCTTGCTGTATGCCAAATGTGATTTTACATTTAGAGGCAGGTGTACCAACTGTGGAACATGGCTTGTGACATGTAATTTATGGTTAAAGCTTATTTTTCTCCATAAGGGTTTGGCGCCCTTGATACTGAAGGATGGCTTTCAATTACGATGGAAATTACTGATAGCGAAGAAATTCTATTCACTTGGACTCTCTCCTGAGCTATTGATAGCGTGCAGCCATAAATGTGCCGTGAGCCCAAACAAAGGCTCCTAGACAGTGCACACCAAAACAATCTAAGTTTTGTTACAAATAAGTTTTACAAATAAGTAAATCAAGTATGTAACTCCAAACCATCTAGGTACCTTAACACGTTAACAGTGCCTAAGTATACAAGATGGCTGCCTAAGCTGAAAGCTCTGGATATCATCAGGCCTATATGCTAAAAACTAGCAGTAAATATGACAAAATAGTCTCCAAAAAGTATACAAAATATGTGGGAATGAGCTTTGGTCATTCACTGAAGTGGAAACGGAGTCTTAAATCATATTTTTCTTTGCAAAATCCACTGAGCTCTTCAGAGGCTTAAGAGGGGGAAGATTGTTGCAATGAGACCCCGGGCCCTGAAAAGAACTCCAAAAGCACCAAAATGGCTGAGAGCAGTTCCACAGAGAGCGAGCTAACTACGCTGATTAGGCAATTAAGACATGATTTCTCAAAAAACTGGGCTGCTGTGTTCCAGCTCACTGAAACTAAACTCAATGAAATGCCAGAGAAGCTGGCAGATATAATGGAGACAGCTGACTCAGCAATGAACTTAAGCTTGAAATATCAGGAAAAGATTGAGGGACTCACTACCATAACCAGAGAATGCCAGATTAAACTGGAAAACATGCAGGACAGGAGTCTCCAGATGAAAGTCCAAATTAGGGGCCTGGAGGAATCTGCTGAAGGGGAAACTATGGGAAATTTCTTAGTCATATGGCTGAATTCAGTTTGCCCCTCTCTGGAGGTCTCCCTGAGCAACTCTGAAAACCCTTCACAGCCAAGAGACATAATAGTCTGTTTCACAAGATATGCTCACAAAGAAAAAATTATTAGAGCATTAAGCACCTTGCATCTGCTGGAATGTAAAGGCAATAAAACCCAAATATTTCAAGACCTGTGTCCAGAGACTCTCCATAAGTGCAAATTGCTTAAGCCGTTTACAGAGCAGCTCAGAAAAGCTGGAATTAACTATAGATGGCAGTTTCCCATTTAAACTTATGATAACGCATAATAGAAGAACCTCTGTGGCAACAAGAGATCAAGTGACTGAAATATTTGAAGCTCTAGACATCATGATCCTGCAATTGACACAGGTGTTAAAGAAGGAGGAGAAACAAAAGAAGGAAGAGTAAACAAAAGTGCACTATATGGGCACCCAGATAAGGGTGGAATTGGGGTCCCCAAACGTAAGCTTTATTTTGATGCCTTCCAACTGAAGCAACTCATTCATATCCTTCAAAATGATCAGGTGCTCCCATGGGTTTCTATTGAGCTATCCTCAAAAGCTCAAATAATTCGAGCTCTTCCCCTTAAACAGGTCACTGAAGCTAAATGATCAGGTCTGAGTAATCCTTTCTTGGCCACCACATAGAGAATCTGGCGTCCCTGGGCTATGAAGGCCCCACCTGCTTAACCACTCCTCCCTATTTTAGGGATCACACTGCGTGCGTTTGCAAACCCAAGCAAATATCAATAATATGAGAAGTGGGAGTCAAAAGGGATTTACAGACTGAGGGACATTATTGAAAAAGGAAAACTAATATCAGAAGCTAAACTTAATACTATGCTGATTGGCAACCAAGCTACTTGGATGCAGGAAATTCAAATCCGGACCTTTGCATCCAAGTTGCTACAGAAAAGAGAGGCTACTAGATCTTTGACTATCTATGAAAACGTATGTGTCTCACCAACTAAGAAAACAGGGGGGATAGCCTTGCTTATATACAATACCCTCATCTCTGAATCCTGTGGTTCCTCAGGAGGGCTAAAAGCAACATGGGGAACTGATTTAGGAACTTCTCTTGAAAATAATGAATGGGAAGCAATTTGGCTGAAGCAATTTGGCTGAAACAACCACTTAGAACAGTTCTGGTGGGCCACTGTGTGAGGATGCTGGACTAGATGGGCCTTGGGCCTGATCCAGCAGGGCTGTTCTTAAGTTCTTATGTTCTTAACCACATCTGCCCAGATAAGGGAGGCAACATTAAAGGTTGTGCATAGATGGCATCTTACTCCAATCAAGATGCACTATTTCACCAAAACGTCTTCCCCATTTTGTTGGTGAGGTTGTAAAAACAGAGGTACTCTCCTTCATTTGTGGTGGGGTTGCCCATACATAAAAGGCTATTGGCAGCAAATTTTTCATATAATCTCTGAAAAAGACCAACTTGATCTTCAGCCTGGTCCAGAGTTAGCACTTTTATCGATTTACAAAAGTACTCACAAAGATATACCTCATAAAAATCTAATAACTCTGCTGCTAGCTGTAGCCAAGATAGAGGTAGCTAAACACTGGAAATCCTCAAAGGGTCTATGCACTGAAAAATGGTTGATTAGGGTCTGGAAGATCGCATTATCCAAAAAGCTAACCCATCAGATCAGGTTATCTAGAAGAATAAGAAAACAAGACAAGTTTTTGGAAATATGGTTTCCATTTATTGAATATGTCAATAAGGGATGGTCAGTTTGCAACCCTCCATCTACTCAAATCAAATTTTGGAATGATGTTCTTTCTTGAATTCAATTGTTTTCATTTGTCTCCTATCAAGTTGTACCTGCGTGCTCAGCAACTGACAATCTCTTCTTAACACTGGACTTAAGTATAACCTCAAATGACTCTTAATTTCTGGCTTGTATATGAGTTTTTATTGTTCTTTTCCATTGCTGCACAGTTTTTACACATGTGCTATATTTGTTGAAAATAAAATAAAATAAAATAAAATAAAAAGTAATGCCTAATGATGTTCTGGTTGGCACATTTGGCACATTTTAATGCTCTCCTTTCAGCAGTTCTGGAGGGTAGGTAAAAGCAGATTCCTTATAAGGAACAGGTACATCTGTGTGGCGATGGATCAGTTGAGTCTACAGATCATGGTTTTTTATACGTTTTATTGTGATTCTCAGACTTCTCTTATAGTTCCGTTATTAAGAAATGTTCAATGAGATGAGTTTTTTGTTTGCTTTCTTCTTGCTGACCATGATGCTGACGTTACATATAAAGTTGCCAAATTTTGTGTGGTGGCTAATAGAATCAGACAGACTCTAATACTTAATCCGATTGTTATACTGTAGGATGAATTGTTATTAATGCTTACAGATTTTTATCTGTCTACTCTGTATTGCTGGTCAGAGACCGAAATAAAACAAAACTGAACTGAAGTTGTAATAAGGTGATTACCTAGTGTGATAATGGTAATCAAAAATATCCTTGTTGACAGTGATTTTCCCAGGGTATGACATCTTGATGATATGAACTGAAGATTACCAGTGTTCAGTTTTATATGTTAACCAAGGGCCTATGCTTTTATCGTAAGCTTCCCCAAGCAAGAGGTGGGGTGTGTATGTGCGTGTGTGTGTGTGTGTGTGTGTACACAGTAATGAGGGCCTTGCCCTCCCCATGAACTATTACATTAACCTGCCTTTCATTTTCAGCTTTTATTTTTTTAAAAATAACTCTCTTTCATATATCCTTAAAGAGGAATAAGGAAATGAAATAAATTGAATTTTTACTGAATTATTTGTTGCATGTATATCTCTGAATGGCTATGCATGCTTTTTATTTTTAATAAAATAAAATAGATAAATAAATAATAAAGGAGAGAGATCAGGAAAACTATGCAGGCAGCATTTTACTCATTTATTCAGTAAGAATGAAAGGGCTCATATTTTCCAGTATTCTGCAGACAGATGTGACTGGCAAGCAAGGGAAGCAATTATGTCCTGTCTAATTTCTCTCTGTCTCACATACTGATCAATGAAAGAAAACGGGGCACAATATCTGTACTTCCTTTGCATTGATAATAGCAGTCATTTTTTTCTAATTGGTCATGGGTGTATTATTTCTTGTGTGGTGGGATGGGCATTGAATTTCTGGCCAGGGAACAAGATTGGTGGGCACATGGCACTGAAATTTGGAAAACGTCAGAACTGATCAGAATATTAGTAATAGTACTTGAGTGCATTTCATTTAATTTCTTAATATATTATTCCTATACCTGGTCACTTGTTTATATGAGTAATTTAATGCATGAGTCATCATGCTCTCTGATACTTATGCAGTGAGTGGTTTCAGAGTGGTTTTATTTTACGGCACACTAGGCAACTGAGCGGTCTTTGACTTGACTTTAACAGGGACCTAACCTTCAAGGAGATGCTACTGAGGCCTTTCCAAAGAAGTGGTAGCTTCTGTTAGTGTCAAACACTGCATCCATTATGCTGATAAATGAAAACATAATAAAGAAAATAACATTAACTTTAACTGTTAATTCTTGAACTCTGCAAAAAGAAGAGAGGCCTCAAGCCATAGGAATAAGTGGCTCATTGATTCAGAAAGTATTTAAACTCCTGCTCCCCCACACCCGCCTGCCCCTGTATCTACTCTTCTGCCAGGTGGTAATCCTCTATATACCAGAAACTTTGCAATCTTTTGTTTGTTATTCAATGTTAACATCTTGATCTTTTCAGAGGGTAATAAGGCCCCCTTGGCTGTTTAGTCATTTATTTATTTATTGTATTTTTATACCGCCCCTCCCAATTTGGCCCAGGGCCAAATAGTCATTTGACTTTCTCTCTCCTTTCTGTTACTGTCCTTGGACTTCCAGTCTTGTCTCAGTTTTTGCTCCCTCTGCTTAGGGAGCATTCTACCCATATTGTCCTGCCTCTCAGTCCTAGTGAATCTTCCTGAATGACTGCCTGCATTGTAGGCCACCTTGCCACTCCACAACCTTGCAAGGGCTGCCACTTCCTGTCAACACATACACAGCCTGACCAAAACCAATTCCTTCATCTGTATCTTGATGTTTTATTTAGTATTTATGGATGCACTATTTTGCCTGCTGTGCATACTCAGGGCTGGCCCAAGGATTGCTAGCACCCCAGGTGAAGCCTGGCCTCAGTGCCCCCCGCCCTTCTCCTGCATGGTCATCCTTGCTGCCCACTTGCTGTCCTTGCCGCTCTGTTGCCTTCACCTGCTGCTCCTGCCATTGCCAGCTGTTTCTGGGCAGTCGACATGCCACAACGCATTATAATGTCCTTGTCAAGCAATGGTTATAATGTGCCGTGGTGGGTCAGCTACCCTGAAGCAGCTGGCAGCAGCAAGAGCAACACACGGAGGTGGCGAGGAGAGCAGGTGTGTGACCAGGCGGGCAACAGAGTGAGAGATGGGGAGAGCCTGATTGGTCACCCACCCACTCATTTGTACAACAGGAGGTGCATGCATGTGAGGGCAGGGCCACCCGCATGAGGAAAGGAAGTAGGTGGCGCAATAGCACACCCCACAGATTGGTGCCCCAGGTGGCTGCCTAGGTCCACATGGTAGTGGGCTAGCCTTGCTTTTGGCTTATTGGGTGGCACATAACCCAGGCTGTCAGTGCCCCTCCCTGATTGGTTCCCTAGGCAACTGCCTAGTTTGCCTAGTGGATGGGCTGACCCTGAGGGGCCTCTATACTTTGTAAGGCACTCCTGGTTTTTTATTCTTCAAAACAGCTGAAACATTAGTGTTGCTTATTTGTTAATCCAAAAACTTCTAGTTCTTGGCCCCTCATTCTTAGCCCTCCCTCCTCCAATGTTTTTTTCCTCCAGCTGGCCACCTGGCCAACTGCTTGTTCTGGCTGGCCGCCACTCCCCTGCCGCTTTCTTCACCCCCACCGCCACTTTCCCTAGCCCTGTGCCCCCCGCTGCCACCTTCTCACTTTCCCCAGCTCTGCTCTCTCACCCGTCTGTCCATTTCTGCCCGTTCGCTTTCCCCCACCCCTGGCAGCTCGCTCGTGAACTCTCACGAGAGCTGCCACGCATGGGATTAGCGACGTGTACATTTAAGAGAAATAAATATATAGAAGATAGATACTGCTTAATACAAATCTCTAAAAATCTACCATATAATATAAATGACAAGAAAAGGACCAGGACAAGATAAAATATGCTCCATATATTCAGAAGACCCACAATAGCGAAGGGCAACCAATCTGGGGATTGGTGTTTCATTACACTGTTTGCCAATCAGAGGTACAAGGGCTTAGGCCTGATTACAAGTCATGCTTTTCTTTTCTTTTATCTCTAATGTGTGAGGGCTAGTTATGGTTACTTAGTCATGATGGAAATGCACTTTGTTGTTGGCTGTTGAACTATGACTGTTGAACCATGACTGGTTCCATATAGGTGGTGGGAATGTAACTGATTTATACAACTTCTGGGCAGGGCTCTGAACACATCCCTGCAACACAGTGTCTTTAGAGCAGGGTTATTCAACTTCAGCTCTCCTGCAGATGTTGGCCTACAATTTCCATCATCCCTGATTACTGGCCACTATGGTTGGGGATACTGGGAGCTATAGTCCAAAAACCACCGGAGGGCCACAGTTGAATAGCCCAGCTTTAGAGTCTAGACTAAGGGAGGAAGGAGCTATTGGGAAACAATGAATAAGGGGACAAAAGGAGTTATCTCCAGCAGCAATCTCAAGGTGTTACAGCAGATGGCAGTCCAGTACCATATGTCATAAAATATCCTTTCCTGCAAAATTATTGCTTACATCTTTCCACATGACCTGTTAGTTTAGAGGGAAGCCTCACTCAGGGCAAGAGCTACTCGATCACACAGAGAAACAATCTATAAAGTTGAACCAAAATTACTGACTTCTAGTACATATTTTGCCACATGAAATGGAGGCATTGTCAAACCAACTTTTGAATTTGGTTTTTACTCTGTCGTCCTGAAAACTACATTCATGTTCACTTAAATGCACCTTTCTGCTATTTTCCAGTCTCACATTGAGATTGGACAGTAGTAATGTACACTCTGTGGGGCTGCCCTTGAATACATCTGGAATCTTGATCATGCGACTCCTCTGTTATTCCAGCTGCACTGCCTTCCAATATGTTTCTGGGCTCAGTTTACCTTTAAAGGCCTAAAAGGTTTGGGACCAGAATACCTAAAGAACCTCCAATATCAATCTGCCTGATTTCTGAGGTAACCTGGAGAGATCCTCTTGCATGCCCTGCCTTTATCAGAGCTGTATCTGATGGGAACATGGGGGAAGGCCTTCTCCATACAACTCTAATCTCTGGGAGTTTCATCTAGACTTCACTGTGTGTTTTTCTTTCACCTTCTGAAGATGTGTGTGTTTAAGCAGGCATTTAATTTCAGCTAGCTAACTATGTTTTGTGGACTGTTGTCTGCTTTGTCTTTTATTGTGTTTTTCACTGGTTTTTATTTATTGCTTTATCGTAGCATACTGTTTGGTTAATTGTTTAAACTGTCAGTTGTGGTGTCAACAACTGTGGTGTGGTGTTGACTCCTGGCGACCACAGAGCCACGTGGTTTTCTTTCGGTAGAATACAGGAGCAGTGTTCCCTCTAACAGGAAATCCCAGATGTTGTTGACTACAACTCCCATAATCCCCAGCCAACAGAAGAAAACAGCTTTCTTCACATTAATTAAAAACCTGAATAATATTTACAATCATGCAAGTGGTGAAATAACTCATTTAATTTGATGGGAGCATGGCAGCTGGAGTATGTCATAACTGTTCTGTTCTGCATTGCTAACACCACACTCCTGGACTCAATTTAAGATGTTGTTTTTAATCTTTAAAGCACTACACAGTCTGGGACGAGGATACCTTAAATATTGTCTTTCCCTCCTGTATGATCCTCCTGGGGCCCTAAAATCAGTCCCAGAGCACCTTCCTCTCTGCTACTAAGATAAATTTGTTTAGGGTACCAGAGACAAGGCATTCCCAGTGGCAGCTTGACAGCTCTGGCTTTCCCATCCCACAGAGATCAGCGTGGCTCTCTCTTTAGGCAGGTAGCGATGGCATTCCTGTTTAGATTTTATTGCTGTTTACTTATGGATAGCTTTAATTTTGCTGTTTTGTTATTGTATGGTATTATTTTTAAACCACTTGATCACTGATCAAAAGTGGGATATAAATAATCTGAAAGACTATTGAAATTGTGTATATGTATAGTACATACCCTGCAACGTTTCACTGATGAAAATAGGGACACATCTATGAATTTGTCGGAAACATGGCTGGACAACCTGAGAGGTGTGGTTTACAATTCTGACAAGCATGCAACAAACGGAAAGCAGATAATAAACTATATCCAGAGCAGTTGACCAAGCCCATACCCTTCAACATAATTGCAATCCCTGAACCACCATCATTTTTCAATCCCTGAGAACAGGAATACACTTGTGACAACCAAAAGCCAATGCTCCCCACCCCCGGCCAACACATTACACATTGCAGGATTCAAACGGCTATGTGCTATGCACTACATAGTATCTTGGTGTGTTGTGCATGCATGCATTATTTACATGCTGGTGCACTAGCAATATGATGCATCCACCCAGCAGCCACTTGGGAGACTTAATTTCTAGAGATTCTGGGTAGGAAGCAGAGTCCTAAAGAACTACAACTTCTCATATGGAAAAAAATTGAGCAAGCCATCTCCCCAAGAGACAAAAAACAGGGATAGTGCTTTACCACAGGCAGATTCCAGGGAATAGGGACTGTCCCAAACAGTCCCTCTTTAGGAGAGAGAGATTCAATTTATATGTTGACTAGGTTCCTGAGGAAGAAGAACAAAGTTCAAAATGGGAAATTTTAACATCATCCCTTCACTAGGCCTTCCTTGCACCATTGATTTCACATTCCCTTCATTTTGGTATGTGGTGTGTCTCTCTTTCTCCAGGTGCCATTTTTAAACCTGCACCAGTGATGACAATAGAGGACTGGTAGCCTGGAGCCCTCTTACTGCTGCTCAGAGTTTGAAATGAACAGTTACAGCAGCAAATGAAGAAAGTTGTCCCATCTTTAAGTACTTTGAGAGGATAAATGACAGTGAGCTAAGCTTTTTTATATATAATTTCATCTGAGTGGATGTGATGATTTATTGGTCACAGCTGGATACAGAATAATTTGATTTGCCATCATGACTACAATGTATGCAATTAAGGAAACACAGTAGTGTGGTAAACAGGTGCAGAAACACTGTTGGATGATGTGGAAGGTTCCCCCTTCTGCTTAACCCCGAATCTGCTTAACCTAGAATCAGATTAACAGCATTTGTACATTGGTGAGTGAGAAATTAGATGGTTAAATAGTGCATCAACTAATTAGCTGCTCAGCACAATGAGTAGAGGAAGCAAATCAGAAAAGTATGGTTTTTAAGGCATATAATGATGAAAGGACCAAAATGCTTCAGGGTTCCAAGTTATACAGAGTATTTAAGGCACAATTAGTCCTCAGAGGAAAACATGGTAAATTGTGGTAGTACTCTGAAATTCTGAATACATATTTCACCTGTAGAGAACTCTTGTGTACCTTGAATCCTTGCAACATCTTTAAATTAGATTGATTTTTTAAAAATCAATTCATTTTATATTTATTTCTTTGAGTCTAGCCTTCTTAAGTTGTTTTGAGAGTGGGCATATTAAATTTTTTTTTTTTATAGATGTGGCCTAAGTAATTTTTAATCTCCCAGATTAGGATTTACACAGACTATAAATAATCCTATATGGCATTATCCATGTATGTGGCACTTTTAAAACTGATACAGTCACACAAAAATCAAGGTGTCAGCATTACCCTCAGATATGACTCTGTTTATGCATAAAGCACATTTCGGGCTGCATTTTAATTGTTAGTGACTGACAGAGGCTAAATTTGCATGTGCCAGATAAGATATTGTGCATGCCACAGGGGAGGAGCAATTTTCACCAGTCCTCTCTGCCGTCATCTGAGCTTCCTGAAAATATGTTCCTAAGGCATATATGTTTGAGGAGCACAGAGGCTTGCAGAAGGAAGACAGGATTGTTGAAAAATCACCTGTGTGTTGTGTGTGTGAAACATTGTGCAGTGCAAGCAACATTATCTGAATACCTTAGGTTGTCATTTCAGTTATTCAGGATTTAGTTTCCTTGACATCTCCATTCTCAAATATCATGTACTGCCTTGTAACCATCTTCACAGAGCTCATAATGGGGGGGAAGTTAATACCTTTATGATAGAAAATTATTTAATTATGCTTAAGCAATGCTTAAATATTAGATTATTAAAACTTTTAGAACACCGGTTTTTTCTCCTCCCCACTCTGTCCCTTTCTTTTTAGTTCTATTTACATGTATCATCATCCTTGATTATGTCTATATATTGTAACCTTATTGTAATAAAGGGGGGGAACCTTAAGTTTATTATGAGAGTTAAGAAGTTTACAATTTTCACTCATGCTCTAAAAAGTGTGGACACTGCAAGTTAAAATTGTTTCTTTAATGTCCATACCTTGTAAGCACAAGACTTTGCACAATCTCATATTATTCTAACATTATAAATTAGGTTCCATGTACCCACACTTTGGGTTGGGAAGGAATGCATCCTGGCTGAAGATCAACAGGTGCACCTTCTCTAATCACTTGAGAGAGATACCCTTGAAGAATTTCTGCCTGGTGTGTCTCTACAGAGCTTCCTCAAAATGGTACTTATGATAGATCTGCGATAGAAGAATTATTTTTGTGGTGAGGCCTTACACCTCATTGCATAAATAAGGAAATTTTTGTTTGTTCCGAAGCATTCAAACACTGATTTACCATATTACATAGAGATGAGTCTGGATGCTTTATTCATTCACTCCCTGTGCCATTAACAAATCACTAAGTCACCACTGATGACTAGAAACTGTGCCCAGACCATATACCAAACACCTATTGGATACTTTCATTTTAGTGCCAATTTAAGCAATCAGTTATCATGCTCAAACTTCCATACCAGAAGCCTTTGTTTTGTGAAGAGCTGTGTTTGCATTTTTTGTGCAGGTCAAGGACCAATAAATTAAGATAATCTCAGTCAGTGGATAGTGTGCTCCACATCTTTGGAGAAACTTTCTCCTTCCATTTACCTTTTCCTTGCTCTGAGGTGGAGTCACAGCTGGGAAAAGGTATGAAGTGAATTTATTAGGAGTCAGCAGTGAAAGAATGCCACCTAATGGCACAGCGGGGAAATGACTTGACTAGCAAGCCAGAAATTGCCAGTTTAAATCCCTGCTGGTATGTTTCCCAGACTATGGGAAACACCTATATCAGGCAGTAGCGATAGAGGAAGATGCTGAAAGGCATCGTCTCATACTACGTGGGAGATGGCAATGGTAACCCCCTCCTGTTTACCAAAAGGCAACCACAGGGCTCTGTGATTGCCAGGAGTCGACACCGACTCAATGGCACACCTTACCTTTAGTAAAAGAATCCCTTGCAACTGTAGCCATTATTTTTTATACATGTTCCTGTTTTGCTGCTCTAAAGTTATATCATGGTGAATTTTTTTCCACTTTAGTTTTAATTTTTTTTATAATCCAAATCATGTGTTCTGAAGACAGATTAAAAATATCTGTATTTATGTATGTTGTAGTTAACCAGGCTACTAAAAATATCTGAAGTAACTTTTGTGAATTTAATTTGCAAGGCTACTTTACATGGTTTCTAGTCACATCTTAAGCACTTCTTATTAAGCGTGGCTAGGGGAGGAAGAGGAAACACAACTGTGAAACCTACCCCTTATCAAAGTTGTTACTGAGACTGAAAAGATAGTGATCTAGAAACCAGAGTATCTACTTCCAACAAACAGCTTGTGCAAAGATGTCAGAGGAGAAATGGTATGGAGCTCCATCTTGCTAAACTGGCACCAGATTGTTCCAAAGGAGGTTACTGGTTACTTACCAGGTTTACCTAAGTAAGCATCGATGTTATTATGCTATCATGTTAACAGGTTAGTAATCATAGTCAATAGAAAGATTGTACCCATTATACTTAAACTAAATGCAACTCAGACACCCTTGTCACCAGCTGAGCACAAACTCATCTCCAAAAGCCCAATCCATAACTCATTTCAGTTAAAGTATTTGGATTTAAGCCAACTTGATCCCACTAAAGTTCCATGGAGAAACTGGCATGAATCTAAGCACATTAGCAGAACTAGCTTTTATCTGTCTGTTGGAATGATCCAAACCTACCTATATTTACTCAGAAGCAAGTCCAACTGATTTCAATGGAACTTACTTTCAAGTAAAGGCTTAAGACTGAAGGTCTAAACTAATTACAAACATTTCCCATTGTAACTTCATGCCACAGTAGTCTTCATTTGCTGAATTTTTCACATCAGCCAGCTTTTAATGGTAAATCCAGATACTATGGTTGTAATTCTTCATCAGCATATTTCAGAGAGAGAGAGAGAGAGATTGATTATAGGGCTGCTGCAATCCTATACTTATCTGGAAGTAAGCTTTATTGAATACAATGGGATCCCGCCCTCCCCCCCCATGCAATGTATATAGGATTGTACTGTGAATGGGGGAAACTTGCCTTTTTCTAACTGATAATGGTATAACCTACACATATTTTTCCCTCAGGTGATTTTAGGACAGATATCAGGAGTCATATTGCACTTGTCACATATATATATATTATATATATATGTATATACATATATATGAATGAGAGAGAGAGAGAATGAGAATATGAATATATATATATACACACAGCCCTTTTCCATCAGCAGGAAAGTAACACACACCTAGTATAACTTGTTTTTTTATTATTTAAATAAACATTAACCCTTCAGTTTTGCAAATGCAAAAAACAAAAAAACAAAAACAAAAAACCAACACAGAATAGTTAACACACAGAGAGAAAAATACTTCATTGAGGGTAAATTGCATATTCCAAGTATCAGGTAAATTTTGTGTGACCAGTTCATTTGTTACAGTTCTACCAGAGAGAGAGAGAGAAAGAGAAAGAAAGAAAAACAAAGTATTTATCTGGATTATCTGACATGTAGTTAAGCACCTTTCTTCTTTGAAAAAACACATCAATGTAATTTGCATTAATTTTGTTTATAAACCTTCTGCTTTTCTATGAACTCAATACTGTTTTACTTTTACAAAATAAGGAAAGTTAATCTACATTTTTCTTTCTCCTATCCTTTTCTGGTAGAGAACTAATCTACACATCCAGTCAATGGATGCAACACACTACTACCATGCTATTCTACCCAAGTCATCTAGGATAATTTTTCATAGTAAAGATAAATAGAAAAAAGAGTTACTATACATGTTGCTCTATTTTACACAATGTTTGCATCCAAGCTGTAAACTAATGTTCTTTTGAACTGATCACTTTTACCCTCAGTTATACATTAAAAAAACTTTTAGATATTGAAGGCATGTTATTCAAAACATTACATTGAAGGCAAATAATTTTCTCCTTTTCATCTCAAAAAAATGATGGACCAGGAACCACCTTCTGTCCACCCATTACCAATCTTTTCTATGTAGCCAGATATCTCCCATTATCTACAGAAGAATTTAACTGTTGGGGGGGGGGAGAGGAGGGGGGAGAAGTATTCTTCATCTCAAAACAAACTGTCAAAGCCCAGAGAATGAAATATAGTTGATTTAAGATGACAGTTCATTTGAAATCAGAATCCTTTAGCTTATGCATTTAAAAGCAGTCCTTGAGCAACACATTTATTAGTCAAGAGGTCCTTGGAAAATAAGTCTGATGTAGCCTTGTTCGCCAGAAAGCTGATGTGCGCAGAATGGACAGGCTGCATGAAAAGTGTGGGTACCATGAGGAAGAGGAATTTGGGACCAATAGGCTGTTGTCTTTTCTGAACATACATGTCCACATGGGCTGAATGCATGAGTTGGAGGCCCAGCATCCACATAAAATCCAGCTTCACAGCCAAGCCAGAGAGGCACATAGGGGCCGACAGATCGGCACATTGGGCATTCGCGATCCTTCCCATCTCTCTCTTCTTTGTTCCCCCAGTTATGGTAGCCATGGACGTGGCCACAGTTAAGGTAAACCCAGGGTTGCTTTTCATCTACAACATCTTTCCTCTTCATACTAGGAAATGCTAATGTGTTAAAGCCCACTGGGCACTGGGGCCTGGCGGCATTTATTTCCTGTCTCAGAGCTTCCAGGTGTTTCACTGTTGGTGTGCGCGAAAGACCTTCTGCAGTGCGCCACAGCAGTGTTGCTCCACAGAGGTCAATCAATGAACCATCCTGGAGCTGGTTGGTTTCATTTTCAACCTGGAAGGAAACACACACATTTTACAAATAGGAATAGCTTTTAATATCTGAATCTAATTGACATTCTTAGTCAAAACTCATACCCATTAAGTGAATGATTGATACCCAATATTTAAGACTGAGTGACTTAAAGAGGTAGGAAGATCAGAACATTTAAATCATATTTGGTAACTAAAATCACTGGGGGGGCATCCAAACTACTGGCCAAAACGTTCCCAAATACTCTAGACTTGGAGCAAAAATTTGAGATGTTGTCTCCTGCTCTAGGCTGGAGTGATTTTATTACTCATTTTTCACATTTTATACACCACCTTTCACCTGAAGACCTTAAGAGAGTTTACAGGCATCATAAACACAATAAAATAATGGCTTCATCTTGAAAAGCAGCAGCAAATGGAGGTGGCAATTGTGACTCTTAGCTTGCAGGCTTTTTCTTCTCTTCCTCTTACTGAAATGTACTTGAAGCACTTTGAACATAGAAGTGCTAGCTATCAGTATTGATTTAAAAAAAATTATATACAAGTGGAGATTGGAGGAAGGAAAATGGCGCACATCTTCTAGTACTGGCAAACTAGAACTATTGTTTGTAATTTCACTATTTCTTTAGGAAGTCATTAAGGTTGTTCACACGACTGAAAATGATGGGGTTGGCAAGGGTTGGTGGGGTGGCAGGCTCCTACCACATGATCAAAATTCCTCAGAAGGCTCTGCCACTCGTGTGGCACACAAACTATGCCTCAGTGAGTGGCAGAGCCGGGAGCCGGAGGTTCTCTGGCATCCCACAATGCACCACACCAGGACTGCAGTGCACTGGGGGATTCCCCAACTGCCAAGTGCTTTTGACACCCAACTTTGTACACGTGGCAGGCAACCTGAGCGTGCACATGTTCAGGGGCTGGGGTAGAAGAGCACGTTCACCTTCAGTAATCGCCCGGGGGGGGGGGGACTTGGGCTACTCGGCGGGGCAGAACCAGGATTGGGCCCAGTCCTGGCACTCCACATTATCAGCCCTACTCTGGTAGGACTGTGCAAGCCCAGGAAGGGTTGCTCGTGTGAACAGCCCCATTGTGTAGTACATCCCACAGTTTTAACATTTCATAAACTGCCTTGTATATCCTGAATGCTAAACAAGTGGTAAGGATTCTGTATATCAGGAGATGGGCTAAGGGAATCCCACTGAGGTTGATTGATTGATTGATTAAGTGCTGTCCAGTCGGTGTCAACTCTTAGCGACCACATAGATAGATTCTCTCCAGGATGATCTGTCTTCAACTTGGCCTTTAAGGTCTCTCAGTGGTGCACTCATTGCTGTCATAATCAAGTTCATCCACCTTGCTGCTGGTCATCCTCTTCTTCTCTTTCCTTCAACTTCCTCCAGCATTATAGACTTCTCAAGAGAGTTGGGTAGTCACATAATGTGTCCGAAGTATGATAGTTTGAGCCTGGTCATTTGTGCCTTGAGTGAAAATTCTGGATTGATTTGTTCTATGATCCATTTGTTTCTTTTCCTGGCTGATCATGGTATCCTCAAGAGGCTTCTCCAGCACCAAAGTTCAAAAGCATCAATGCTTTTTCTATCTTGCTTTTTCAAAGTCCAGCTTTCGCATCCATAGAGTGTCACGGGGAAAACCATTGTCCGAATGATTCTAATATTTTTAGGTATAGACACGTCACAGCATCTAAATATCCTTTCCAAGGCCTTCACTGCAACCCTACCAAGTGCTAGTCTGCAGCATTACACTGAGGTTACACTCCCCATATATCAAATATCCTCATTTTTCTAGAATTCTGTTTGTACAACATAGAATTCTGTCATGTCCAAAGTAGCACAGACTTAGGAAACAAATTATTTCCCAAACTTAAAAACTATGATGCCAATGACAGAGGGAAGCAGCACTAGAGTAGCTGCAATTGTTGTAAAGAATACATCTTGCACCCCACCTTTCAGTGCCTTTAGCACTCAATTAAAATTAAATTAAGCAGAAATGCAAAGTCATAATTTAATCCTTCTTGGGGCTAAATGGTAAGCCCTCATTCTGCATCTGTTAAATTCAGTTTGTCAGATCTTCAAGGAAACATGGTAGTTTACTGTAAATGTAGCATGGACACATGGATACAGGAGGAAGACCCTGGTCACAGTTAAACTGCTTACAGCTATTTGGAAAACTTGCTATTCTCAAACTTACCATTTTCCCCCTCTGTTGAGCAGATCTTGTTTCACGGAGGCTGAACACATTCCCACACACAGAAATTTCCCTCCACACCCCTGGCTTGGAGTCTTCAGTGAATCCATTGCGTGGATGCATAACAAGGACTCCGTTGGTTGTTAATCCATCCATTTGCCCATCAGATGTCTTCCATTTGGCGGCTTTCTCCTGTGGGGAAACAAATGGAAACAGCTTTTATTCATTTATTATATATTCACCTGCAGATCTGCTGGAAGGCAGTTGGAAGTTGAAAGGCAAGTCTGCCTCAAACAGAGAGAAGAAGCTCCTTACCCCTAGGAAGATGTTTTTGGAGGAGTCAAAGCCAGCAGCATATATTCTTGCTGTGAAAGGAGGATTTCGTTCACATATGATCCTGCAGGCAAACCTTGAGATGGTGCTCTGGACAGACTGTGTCTCTGAATTGCTCTGGCTTCCAGGAACTGTATCTGTCACTACAAAGTCTATGGGGCTCTCTGTTGATCGACCAATCTGGCAAAGATAAAATGTACAAAGAGAGATTCAGATATGATGCAAAATAAAGAATAATAGAATAAGCAAACATTTATCTTTCAACCATCTAAACTCACTCTCCAGGCACTTTTGTTGTGCTAAACCAGAATTACAAAACACTCTCCAGGATGTGGAGAACAAAGTGCTAATATCACTTAGGCGGTGGTATGGACAATATGATAAGATTGGCCCACATATATTACCTCTTAGCTGGCTCCTCTGTCTCCAGCTGTTGCTACTTATTGTGCTATTTGGTTTGTGGGGAGGAGATGCCCTGTAACAGCAGGTTTTGGGCTTGGCCTGGGGAAACAAAGGTTACACCTGGCATAGATGCAACCCTCATTGGGAGACCCTGGGTCAGTCACTACCTTTTTGCTAAATCTATCTTACAGGGTTGTTGCGAGAATAAAACAAAGTAATCCCTTGTATGCCATCCGGAGATCTTTGGATGAAGGGGAGGACATAAATTAGTTCACATAATCTCCACTAACTGGGAAGAGGCACTTTTTAAAGCTGGGGCTCTCTTGTAGCAGGGGGAGAGCAACTGTCCTCCGTGAATCTCGCATACTGTCTCTCCAGCAGCTATTGCTGGTATCTACTTGGCACTTTTCTTTAGACTGTGAGCCCGTTTAGGACAGAGATTCATTTTCTCAGATCTTTTCCTATGTAAACTGCACTGATAATTCTTTTGTTGAAAACCAGTATATAACTATTTTAATCCTACTCATAACTGAACAAAGATGTACCTTTTAAAGTGGCAAGTCTCAAATTTAGCAGGGGGAGAGCAACTGGCCTTATCTAATCCCAGTGCAGTGTCCCTCCAGTGTCTACCTTATGTTTTTAGATTGTGAGGCCTTTTGGGACAGGGAACCACCATTTCTTTTTCCATGTAACTACATTAAGAACGTTCTTTGGTTGAAGAGTGAAAAATATTCATTAATTTAAAAATTATATAGTCAATCTGTACTGAAAAAAATGATGGACAGATGTATTTTCATTCATGAATCCTCACAAAGACATGAAAATAACCAAAAACTAAAACAGTCCCACATGAAAAGCATTCCACTGTAACATTCCAAAGCAGAAATTCTAAGGACTAGGTCAGTGTCTAATAAATGGGCAACTGTGCACCAGGGTTACAGGGCAACATTTATTTCCAAGGCAGCAGGTATGTGAACCCAAGGCGCATTCCAGCCAGCAATTTTACGTTAGATGTCTTTGAGCTGGTGAATCCAAAGGCACAGACATTGTTTGCTCTGCAACCCTAGATACGCATTGGCTGCACAATGGAGAAATAGAAGCCTGCAACACTGAGTGATCTTTGGAACAGAGTTCATATATAGCCAGAGCACAGATGAGCTACTTAATGCAAGTTAAGACCAACAGCCGTGCTCCCTTTCTCTTAGCTGAGAACAATGGGCTGTCCTATTGCCCTTGGCTGTAATCCAGGAATGTCCTACAAGGGTAGATTAACTGGCACTCCTCAAGTTTATCATTGACTTCTACAAAACCACAATAGCAGTGTCCTGAAAGGTTGTTACACAAATGTAACAGAGCAGAACTCAGCCAGTCTAGCCATCTCAACTTTAAGAATCAGTGCAAGTTTGTTCTCTTGCTCCTTTCAAGTTACTCAAATAGTCAAGTTAGAATTGGCAAGGCAACAGCTATTAGAACCAGCACTCTAGATCAGAATACTTACTTATAGCCATTGGTGGAAATGGTGGCCCCTTTCTCTCCCCCCGCCAATAAAAAAATTCAAAGCATTGAGGGTGGCATTTACGCATGCCCTAGTTTGGAGTAAGGGTTGATGAGGTTGCAACTTTGGCTCCACCAGATAAAAGCAAAGCAATTCTGCCTCCTACTCCATGAGAACAGCAACAGAAGCTTGGGTAAAGTTCTCCTTATGAACTTTCATGTACTATTCCAACAGAACTGCTGACAGCTGCCTTGGGCAGTATTGCACTCAAGTTGGGCTATAAAGATATTAAACAACAAACACAGCTCTGTTGCCATTTACATGGAGTAGGGCTGTTAGAAAAATATTTTGCCCGCATATCTGGGCTACTTTATACAATCAGAAGAATCTAGTGGTAAATTTTCCCCCTGGAATGCACCACTTCAGGCTACAGGCAAAGGCTGTGTGTTTGAATATCTCTCCAAGAGAAAAACTCCCTGCACACAGAAAGAGAACATGTTGGAGAGAGTGAGCTAGCCTAGAATTCTTCTCCCTAACATGCCGGTTCTTCTCTATGTGAGGTGTTGTGTTTTTTTAAGAAGCATTTAGGTATGCAACTGTCACCTGCAAGCTGAAATAGTATACTGTACCTTTATTTGTTAATACTTCCAGTTGTTTAACTGTACCTTTATTTGTTAATACTTCCAGTTGTTTAACTGGTTTAGGCTACTTGCTTGGCAGAGTTAAACTCATCAGTTTCAGTTATGTGGCTTGCTAAGGACTATTTGAAAACCAAGATACTGTGCTCAGAAATGTATTTGCAGCAATTATTGAGGATGTAGTTAATTTTGTGATCCCTCTGTTACCACCCCCACCCCACCCCAATTCTGGCTCCACCTAGAATCCAATCACAAGTTGCTATGGCATTATTAGTGGTACATAGTTAACAGAGGCTACTGCCTCTGAAAATGCATGCCACAACAGACAGGACAGTTAAATTGTTACCGCACTTTTTGCCTTCTTGCTACTGTCTGAAACATGGCGGTTTTTCTGAAATTTGAATTTAAGAGTGTATGCCTGATATGGGTTTGATATCAATCTGATTTATCAACACCCCCACCCACCCCAAAAACCCACAAATAAACTCAAGAACAAGAACAACAAAGTTTGGTCAGATTCAGGGCAGAATCTCTTAAAGGGAACAGAGGAGGAAGGCATCACAGTGAGAAAATCCCCGATTAAGAAATCCTCCCCCTTACAAAAGTCTGTAGCGTGCATGCAATTTACAAATCACAGGAAACAGAGAACAATCTTTTTCAACTTTAACCTCTCTTGGGCTGTCAAGTAAATGACATCACCAGTGTTTAGCAGCCTGGGGAAGTGAAGTAAACTTCCTATAAGCCACAGCCAGTTATTTCAACATGAGAAGAGTGTCAACAAGAAGAAATTTGTCCAGTTCATGCCTGCTTTAGATACCTGAAACATGTCTGTGTTGCTGTCATGTGTATATTCAACCACCACTGTTTGAACTCTGGACAAAGTGTAGGATATACTATGCTGGTCCTTGTTGCTTATTGCCTGTAGAGAAGGAAAAAAAGTATATTAAAGAACCCCAAATAATTTTTAGCAGAAGCAATTAAATATCATTACAGCGTAGACTCTCACTAGATAAACCCATTCATGATTTGCAGATCTCACTATTTCCGAGAGACTCCTTATAGGACATATGAATGTAATGGCATATGAATGAAATAGTAACTTTCTAGTGCCCCTATTTAAAAAGCATAGGTTTTTAGTGCATCCAAAAGGCCCATTTAGCATCCATGGTGAGGACTTATAGACTCTCTCATTGTTTTAAAGTTTTAACTTTGTTTTTAATCTGTGTTTTATTGTAAACCGCACAGAGATGTGAATTTTGGGCGATATACAAATATGCTAAATAAATAAATAAAGGTTCCCTTATTGCATGGGTTGTGGAAGATACTGTACCAACTGCCCTCTACATGTGCTTCAAATAGGGGTGGTTCAGATGATCCAATCCTGCATGCAATAAAGGAATGCAGTGGGAGAACATTCGCAAGAGACATCACAGGGGCACATACATGGCACCCACCCCCTTTAATCATATGTGTAGGGAAAATATCATCTAAACCAGCCCTGTAACTGCTAAAGTCTTGTCGATTCACAAGATCTGGCCCAGGAGTAGCTTTACAAAAAAGCAAAGAGACAGCTGGCACTTACAAGCAAGTTGCAACACTACTATATCATTTACTAACGTAAAGTCCATTAGTTTAGTGCAGGGATTCTCAGTGTTGGGTCCCCAGATGTTATTGGACTTCAAGTCCGAAAATCAGGAGTGGAGGGAGGCTGGCGGCGGCCCATATTCGGCTGCCGCCGCAGCCCCCTAACCCCGCCCCCTACATCTGACATCAGACACAGGGAGCCGGCTAGCCACACCCCCGCGTCTGACATCAGGTGCTGGGGAGTGGTCTCCTTCCCAAACGGGGCCGCGCCACCCCTTTTGGAAGGGAGACTGGCCCTGTTGCATTGGCAGCGAGGCCAGGAATGGCTTTCCCTGCCTTTAAAAGGCAGGGAGAGTCACTCCGGCTGCACTGCCAATGCAGCATGGGCTGATTTCAGTCTCAAACGGGGCTGCGCAGCCCAGTTTGGGAGCGAAATAACACCCCCGCCCCAGCGTCTGATGTCAGACGCGGGGTGTGTGTCTGGGGCAGTGGCCTGGGTTCTTTGAACCCATTTGCCCAATGGTGGCTCCAGCTCTGCCCACAATCCCCAGCGGCCTTTAACTGGGGATGGTGAGAGTTGAAGTCCAAATAACATCTGGGAGCCAATGTTGAGAATCCCTGGTTTCATGCTTTGCTCTCCCACAGCAATGACTTTGTGATGTCACGAGGCTATTGATGCTCTTTGGCATGAGTTCTCCTTCCCTATCTGTTGTGAAGACAGCTGCTGCTCCTGGACAATCATGGGAGGCCACAATCCTTCAGATATTCCCTTCATTGCTAAGCCTGTTACAGTTTTTGCTATTTTATAAAAATGCTTATTTCTATTGTGGTTTGATTTTTGTGAAATTTATAGAATAGACTTTATAGAAATTTATGTGGGAAGATACATACATCTTAAATACATACATAAATAAGTCCAAGAATGGCAAGGAAGGTCAATGCATGTTGTACTGTATGCATGTTGCTAAGATATTATTCTTATCCTTCATTTTAGCCTTCTTATAATCAGACCATGCATTGAAAGATATCCATTTAAAATTGACTGGTTTGTTTATTATAGTCTAAAAATGCTACAGGGGTGCAGCATTCCCAGATTTTACAGCGACACTGAACATATTAAGCATAGCTTGGCTCCCTTTTTAAATCATACAAAGCTTGCACAGTCCAAGATGAACTGAAGTTAGAATGAAGATGAAATTCAAACAACTGATGGCAAACGACTCCCACGTATTGATTCTGAATCAGAATGGGGTGTTCTTTGGAGTGGGGCAAGGCAAAGCATTCTAAAGGCCATGCACAAGAACTCTTTCTTTTCACCTGCTAGCAGAAACAGAAAGTGCGCCACTGTGAGCCCATGTTGGGCGGCTGCGTAAGGAAATGCTGCTGGCCCACCCCTTTCCCCACTGGCAATGTTCAGCTTTTAACATGAAGTTCAAGGGAAAAGCAATTCTCAAGAGGGCTCCACATTAATTGCCTTTATTTTATTGCTAGGAATACCAGCTCCTTCAGAAGCTGCTATAGAGGCACTGCATCACTCTTGGAACACAGCTATATACAAAGCATACATTTTGAAGCCAATGTTACGAGCCTCCTGTTGCACTCACAGAAAGTCTGAACTTACACATGCTAATTAGGTGCAGGTGTGTCACTTTCCAACTATGAATTACACAGAAACCATTTTTTTTTAAGTGCATGACTGATCTATACAACAACACAGACCTGACTGGCCCCACTTAGTGCTTCGCAACAGAACACGTGTTGCTATGAGACAAGGACATTAGTCATGCCTACTGTTAGCCATATGTTGGCCTAGACACATTGAATGATTAAGATGATCAGGTTGATTAAACACCACAAAGGATGAGGCACAAAATGTGATGGCTGACACAGCCTCCTCACAGCTACTGCCACAGGGATATGGGGAAGAAAAGTGGTTTTTAAAAAAATATATATAAACAGCCCATTTTTCCCCTCTTGCTGATATCCTGTGGTGATTAATAAGTCACTTAGACAAAAACGAGACAATGGGAATGGAAATTTACGCCATGCAAGATGGGAAAGATCTAACAAAGCAGATTAAGCTTGCAATTTGACAGCCTGGACAGTGTGGCTCAGGGAGATGGGGGTTATTTGTCTTGCAAGTCAATGCCTTGTTGTCTGTAACTGATCCGACTACATCTCTGTTGGCTCCAAATGTAAGCACGGAGAATACTAACACACACACGACTTGCAGTCAGATAGGGGCTCACAGCTCCTAGCTTTTTAAAAGTTTTGAGCTTACCAATCCAAAATAATCTTCAACGTTAGGACACCAAGGATTAATCACACAAGATAAATGTGTGTAGAAGTCCCTTCAGAATACAAAACTGTGTGAATCCCACATGTACGTCAGGATACTAATTTGAACATCTATAGTGCCATGATACCAGCTTCCTCCACGGCACTGATGTTTCTTTTACATATGAAAGAGTCCTGTTACTTGACCCTTTTAGATTAAACTTTCACTGCCTATCATGACAGCTGGGAATTAACTTGCTGCTTCTATTTGGAGCAATTTATTTATTATTTATTTGATTGATTTCTATACCGCCCTCCCAAAAATGACTCAGGGCGGTTTACAATAAAATGTTGTATTAGACCAAAGAGAATATCATCAATGTCTATGTAAGGTAATAGCAGGCAGAATACCCAAGACTCAACTCTGTCTCTTGAGCTTCAAAATCTGAGCAGCTTCCAGACACAATGACTGAATTCCTTCTTTTAGGTAAATTTAGAGATGGGAGATAAGTAGCCTAGAAAAACAAGGGAGGAAACCCCTGTTTACTAGGCAAAAAGGCATCTTTTAAAGTAATGGCTTTCTTACATTTAGCAAGACGAGAGCAGTTGTTCCTACTGAGCCCAGCATAAGATCATTTCCCAATCGCTGCTGCTGGTTTTATGGGGTCCCCCCCCCAAAGATCGCAAGTTCTTTTGGGACAAGGAACCACCTTCTCATACCTTTTGCCATATAAGTCACTTTGAGAATGTTTTTGTTGAAAAGCAGTATGTACGTATTTTAACCATGCTGCCACTAACACCAGACCAACAAGGAAATATGAGGGGGAGCCAGAATAGCAAGTGGCCCAAAGCAATGAAGGGAAGAGAAGAACACCAGATAAAGAAACCTGTGTGGGGAAGCCAAGTAGTAAGAGAGAATGGGCAGGTGGGAGAGGCAGACGTCAAGTGGTGAGAAAGGCTCAAATTTACTTATTGCTCTGAAATAACCAGCCAAATCTTTGGCTACATGCCTGTAGCATTTTAAAAATAATCTTCTTCTATGTGGTTTGGTAAGAGTGTTATATATCTTGAGGCCTTATGGATAGAGGGGCCCAAGTGTATAAGAGAAGCAAGCACAGTGGAGACAAAATCAGAGAATTATAATAAAGGAACGTGTTTGTTGAGTGCTCTATAGAAAATGGAAAACAATTCCCATGTTCTTATGTGGTCACCCTAGCTTTCAAAACAAATGGATGCTTACAGACATGGCGATTTATGGCCTTTGCAGACAATAAAACAATCCTGATGTTTCTCTTAGTGCTATTATGAATACAAATCATGCGGTACTCCATTCATATGTACTCGATGTGACTGGGTAGTGTTGAGCTTTTCTACTGTACTTAGCTGCCTTGGCTATTTTAAACAAGGATAGGATATAAACTATTCTGCAGTGCTGCAGAAAGGAAGTACATAGTTTTCAAAATGAAGCAGAGATTCACAAAGGAGCAGGACATTGCTTCACAAGGGGTTGGAAAAGAGGTGAGAGAAGGAAAGTATCCCTATGCTTGAATGGGTTATATGAAAAAATGCACATGAAAAAAGCCCACAAGAAAATTACGCACAGAAAAAACCCCACTGTCATAAAAGTGCACAAGAAAAATGCACACACTGAACATTGCCCCACACCGGAAAAATGCCCACACCGGAAAATTCTTGCGTTGGAGTGTAGTATATATGTGGGCATTTTCCCGTGTGGGCATTTTTCTTGTGCGCTTTTATGACAGTGGAGTTTTTTCTGTGCGCAATTTTCTTGTGGGCTTTTTTCATGTGCGTTTTTTTCTGGTTACAGCTTGAATGTCATAGCAAGGATAGAGAGGTAGCATAAAGAAACTGAAGCCTTCCCCTACCCTTCCCTCCAAAAAGATTCCCCAAAGAATAAATATGTAATTATGATTATTCACGTAGTATTATCCAAATACATGATGCTTTACAAAAAGTGTAAGTCCCCCCCGTCCAAAGTGCTTACAGTGCAACAATGCAACAGAGAAGAATATGCAATTTTTCTAGTTACACTTTCAGCTGGTTCAAATGTAACAAGAACAGCCCTGCTGTATCAGGCCCAATCTAGTCTAGCATCTTGTTTCACACAATGGCCCACCAGATGCCTCTGAGAAGCCCACAGGCAAGAGGTGAAGGCATACCCTCTCTCTTACTGCTGTTCCCATTCAACTGGTATTTAGAGGCATCTTACCTCAGAGGCTGGAGATGGCCTATAGCCACCAGACTAGTAGCCATTGATAGACCTATCCTCCATGAATTTGTCTAAGCCCTTTTTAAAGCCAACCAAGCTAGTGGCCATCACCATATCCTGTGGCAGAGAATTCCATAGATTAATCACGTGCTGTGCATTGTTCCCTCTAAGGTATGCACATGTGTGAGCACTCACAAGTTTCTGGATATCCGCTCAGTTCATTTTCGATCAGGTTGAATCAGGAAGGCCCCATTCTGAATGCAGGTGTGCACACACTGCCTTGATACTGCCGCCCAGAACAAAACTCATTCCGCACAGAGATGGGGAAAAAATAGAGAGAGACCACTGGCGCTATGTGAAAAAGTACTTCCTTTTGTTGGCCCTAAATTTCCTGGCCTTCAGTTTCATGGGATGACCCATTTCTAGTGTTGTGAGAGGGGGAGAAAAACTTCTCTTTCCACTCTCTCTACTCCATGCATAGTTTTATACACCTCTATCATGTCTCCCCATAGTCACCTCTTTTCCAAACTAAAAAGCCCCAGATGCTGTAGCCTTGCCTCATAAGTGCTCCAGGCCCCCGATCATCTTGGTTGCCCTCTTCTGTACCTTTTCCAGTTCTATAATGTCCTCCATAAGATACAGTGACCAGAACTGTACACAGTACTTCAAATGTAGCCGCACATAGATTTGTATAAGGGCATCATAATGTTCACATTTTTATTTTCAATCCCCTTCCTAATGATCCCTAGCATGGAATTTGTGTTTTTGACACTTTCAGCCAGCTGTCCACCCCCCACCCCCAGCTCAGACCCCATGAGTGTATAAGGGAAGTTAGGATTTTTTGCCCCAATATGCATCACTTTACACTTGCTTACACTGAACTGCATTTGCCATTTTGTCACCCACTCACCCAGTTTGAAGAGATCCTTTTGGAGCTCCTCACAGTCCATTTTGGATTCCACTACCCTCAACAGTTTTGTGTCATTGGCCAATATGGCCACTTCACTGCTCATCCCAAATTCTAGATCATTTATGAATAAGTTCGAACACTGGTCCCAGTACATATCCCTGTGGGACGCCACTTCTTACTTCCCTCCATTGTGATAACTAACTGCCTATTATTTATTCCTACCATCCATTTCTTGTTCTTCAACCAGTTACCAATCCACACGTGAACCTGTCCCCTTATTCCATGACTGCTAAATTTACTCAAGAACCTTTGGTGTGGAAAAGCTTTTAGGAAGTCCAAACTATACTGTGTCAGCCAGATCATCACCTTTATCCACATGCCTGTTGACATTCTCAAAGAACTCCAAAAGGTTAGTGAGGCAAGACTTGCCCTTGCAGAAGCCATGCTGGTTCTCCTTCAGCAAGGCTTAAGTACAAAATAGTTAAACATATAGAAGAACAGGCCTTGCTAAAGGAGAATCAGCATGGCTTCTGCAAGGGCAAGTCTTGCCTCACTAACCTTTTGGAGGTTATTTACCCGGCACAGAAGTTAAGCTAACTGGCCTGCAGTTTCCTGGATCCCTCTGGATCCCTTTTTGAAAACCAGAGTTACATTAGCTACTTTCCACTCCTCTTGTACAGAGCCTTAGTGATGTGCGAGCTGACTCAGCTTGAAGGCTCACTCTTGAACTGAACCAAGGAGAGGGGGGGAGGCATTCTGAAGGAGAGTTGAGCAAATCCCGCACCTCATGAGCTGGCTTAAGAAGTTTTTAAAAACTGTATTACTACTTCAGAAATAGTACAATACATCTGAATGTTTACTACCAGGACCATGCGTACAAACATCACACAGCCTTGTCTTCCGCAACTGACCTTCCAGATAGGAGCGGCCTACTATGTTCCATGCCAGATCCATGTGGAAAATGATCTCAGCCCTGTTCTTGCTCTCTCCATTTGGTGCAAGTTGAGCTGCTATTTCCTTCTTTCTATTTTACCATTGTGCTTTCAGGTATGCTGCTCCGAATGTCTGGGATATCCCCAATATCCTTCCTCAAAATTCATTTCCACAGTGCACTCTTTCCTTGGCCATAAAAACCCCACCTTCAGCTCCATTAACATTCCACTATATGCCAATAGTTAATTCAGCCCTAAACATTCCAACACCGATGAACCCTCCAGATGAGTTGCATCATTTAATTTCTCCATAGAGCACCCACACTACACACTATTACATGAATGCTCAAAATAGAAGGAGCAATACTACTGAAGGAAATGTTTTTCTCAAGAGTAAAAGGTTTCTCATTTTAAAATTGTCCTTCTTGCAATGTATTAAAATAATTCAACCAGTTTCATTACAATCTGCTTTCAACTGACACTGGTGTTAAAAAAAAAAAAAAGCTCAGACTTTTTGTAATGGGCTGAGTCAAGCTTACCTTTGCTGCCTGAGGCGTACAGGCAATATGCACGGTGCTAGGTTTCACCCCATTTGCTTTGGGTCTTTTAAATAAAGCAAACCTGCTTTTTCTTCTTCCTCTGTCTCCATTTGGCAGAGAGCCATTGTACCTGTGGAAAAGAAGCACGTGAAGAGTTACACAGAGTTTATGGAACAAGAGGTTGTGGATTCATTTGGACACATGAATGCAGAACATGCACTTCTGAAGGAGATGCATGTTCCAAAGGAGTGCAGCCAGAAGAGGAGCACTATACTGAGGGAAAGGAATGATGGATCAGCTATACTACTATTCCAATTTTTAAAAGACAGTAGGATCCAACATAGGGATTTAAGAGCAAAATATTTAAAATGGAACAAACCACATACAGTCAATTGGAACTGCAAAAGTGCAGTCTCATTTTCCCCCAGAACTATCATGATATGCCAGCTGCATTCAGACACAGCATGAAATCATGCTTTAGTTAAACAAACTGTTTAGTTAAATTATGGCTTCACATTATGTCTCTGTTCAAGCCTGTCTACAAGCCATGACTTCTTTTGGGATCTGAAACCATTGTTTGAAGCAGCTTTGTAAACCACAGTTTGTGCTGACTGTGGTTTCCTGGTATGTTTGAATTCACAGATAGTTTATAAACCACAGTTAGGGTCATTGTTCTATCTAAAGAGGCTGTTTTACTATTATGAACAGACTTATGATGCCGAGCCCTAAGCAGCAGGGCAAGAAAGCAAACAGCACTAGACCAAGTTTACCTGTTATATGCCTAGAAACCCCATTTGTGATCTAGGTTCTTTACCATGGCTAACACAAACCATGGTTTTAATTTGTGTCTGAACTCAGCCTCCCTCCAAAGTATCACAAATGATAATTGTTCTGATGTTACATTGTAAACCCACGCAATCATTTTCAGAATGATCTGTGGATATGTATGTGAAACTACCATATGGGAACTGGGCTAATAGAGTTCTTGGACTAATTATGTTGATTACACAGTCAGCATAACTTTTCTGCCCAATTATATGCTTCCACAGGAATAATTAGAAATACCATCCAACAAACAAAAAATGTTATATCAGAACTGGTTCTCAGGTACATGTAACTGTCCCAGCTTTCCTCCCCAACAATATTATTTAAGACCAAATAATCCTTCAGCTATGTAAACATCTGTCCCTATTCACATGTTCTCATCTCAAGCAGGTTCAGATGCATGAGTTGAGTGTCTAATATGCATAATATCTGGCCTTCAAGCACTTTTACCAAGCTTCATGGAAAATGTGCACATAATCCCTACATGAAAAGGTGTTGTGTTCCTTCTCTGGTCAGGGTGTTATGCATACTCTCCAAGAGGCCTTGGGGAGTGTGCATATCTTGATGGAATTTGGCACATTTGCTAATCAATATGCATAATCTCCAAGAGGTATTAGAGATGCTGACAGATTTCTGTACATATCCCAGGCAATCTGCATAATCCACAAAAGGTGTATATCCTCACCTGGGAAAGGTGCATATCTTCACAGAATTTGCCACATTCTCCAGTCAGTATGCATAATCTCCGAGAGGTATCAGGAAATGTGCACAAGCTGACAGAACTGTGTGCATTTCCCAAGCAATATGCTTAATCTCCAAGAAAAGCACATGGGTTTCCTATTGCAGAAGCTCTCTGCAGGGTAATGTCCATAGTCCCTCAGCAATATGGCACAAGTGGAAGTACAGGAAATTTAAATAAAAGTTGTGAGACACTGTGGAAAGCCTTCTAGCTGATTATACAAGCTTCCGCAGGAATTGTATGGTATGAAAGAAAGTACTGGGGATGTGTTTGATCATATGTCCCTGGTGGCGCAGTGGTAAAACTGTTGCCCTGTAACCAGAAGGTTGCAAGTTCGATCCTGACCAAGGGGCTCAAGGTTGACTCAGCCTTCCATCCTTCCGAGGTCGGTAAAATGAGTACCCAGAATGTTGGGGGGCAATATGCTAAATCATTGTAAACCGCTTAGAGAGCTTCCAGCTAT
The DNA here is from genome assembly GCF_027244095.1 of Hemicordylus capensis. Classification (NCBI taxonomy): domain Eukaryota; kingdom Metazoa; phylum Chordata; class Lepidosauria; order Squamata; family Cordylidae; genus Hemicordylus; species Hemicordylus capensis. The sequence goes on from NC_069657.1 coordinate 251,714,438, forward strand.
AGAGCGGTATATAAATGTAAGTGCTATTGCTATTGCTATTGCTATGTATTAAAACTATGTGCAACACTTTAACCATGAATGGGCTTAACATCTACAAGAATGCCCCATGACAGTCGTAGGGCAGGTGAACCAGCCTGAAACTAAGCAGGTCAAGGTATTGTCAGTACCTGGATAAGAACATAAGAACAGCCCTGCTGGATCAGGCCCAAAGCCCATCTAGTCCAGCATCCTGTTTCACACAGTGGCCCACCAGATGCCGCTGGAAGCCACAGGCAGGAGTTGAGGGCAAGTCCTCTCTCCTGCTGTTACTCCCCTGCAACAGGTGCAACTGGAGACCACATGGAAACCCCATGAACACTACGTTTAGTTCCGCCATTGGAGAAACATGGGATATACAGGTGAAACTCGGAAAATTAGAATATCGTGCAGAAGTCCATTAATTTCAGTAATGCAAATTAAAAGGTGAAACTGATATATGAGACAGACGCATTACATGCAAAGCGAGATAAGTCAAGCCTTAGTTTGTTATAATTGTGATGATCATGGCGTACAGCTCATGAAAACCCCAAATCCACAATCCCAGAAAATCAGAATATTACATGGAACCAAGAAGACAAGGATTGAAGAATTGAACAATATTGGACCTCTGAAAAGTATACAGTGTACTGTGCTTGATTGGCCAGCAAACTCGCCTGACCTGACCCCATAGAGAATCTATGGGGCATTGCCAAGAGAAGGATGAGAGACATGAGACCAAACAATGCAGAAGAGCTGAAGGCCGCTAATGAAGCATCCTGGTCTTCCATAACACCTCATCAGTGCCACAGGCTGATAGCATCCATGCCACGCCGCATTGAGGCAGTAATTGCTACAAAAGGGGCCCAAACCAAGTACTGAATACATATGCATGCTTATACTTTTCAGAGGTCCGATATTGTTCTATTCTACAATCCTTGTCTTCTTGGTTTCATGTAATATTCTAATTTTCTGAGATTGTGGATTTGGGGTTTTCATGGGCTGTACGCCATGATCATCACAATTATAACAAATTAAGGCTTGACTTATCTCGCTTTGCATGTAATGCGTCTGTCTCATATATCAGTTTCACCTTTTAATTTGCATTACTGAAATTAATGGACTTTTGCACGATATTCTAATTTTCCGAGTTTCACCTGTAAGTGTCATTCATATATATCTATATATCTATCTCACATTTAAATAACAGATTTGTCCTCTTGACAATAGATCTATTGCATGCAACCCTTTGTTCTGTAACCCACACCTCTTAAAAAGAGAGGACGCAACATAGCCCAGAAAAATTTTATTTGGATCTAGGAGCCAGCCAAAAAATTTAGAAGCCTGCCAATGGACACCTGACAAAAGCTACCAGACATTGTGGAGTGGGAGGGTAAATGGGCTTCTCTTTAGCCCCTTTACAAGTAACATACTTAGAACAAAAACAGGGCTGCCTGAGACAAATATAGATTTTATTAAATAACTCTGCCTTTGCATATCCTAGTCTAGGTGCCATGGTTACACTTCTAGGCATCATGGCTCCCTGGTAACTGGGAACTTACAAGCCCTGACATAGCCAAAGTTAACATCAATTAATGCCATTTTTAGCATTATGTGCTTAGATTTAATCACATGCTTAACTCTCCATTAAGCACGTGGTTAAATCTAAGCAGGCCTGGAAGACGGCTTCTGGGGCCTGGAAGAGGAGCACGGAGACCTTGGCTGCCCAGGCCCAAGCTGCTGCTTGGTCCTCCTCTAGAGTAACCAGTAGCTGTGTTCGCAACCAGTTACTGCAGACTGCCTGGAGGAGGTGGTGCTCACTCTGCCGAGTAGCTGAAGACTTTGTTCCTGCCTTTTACCTGTTTCAGCTTGGATCTCTCCCACCTCAAGATGGTGGCTGCCTCCTTGGATTTTTTTGTGCCCAGCCTGGCTGGGGCAAAGAGATGACAAGGCTGAGCAATGTTGGGTTTTGTTGTGTTTTTTTTTAAGAGGCTTTAGGCTTGCAGGCCGCCAAACCTCTTCTAGCTGAAACAAGCTGCTCCAGAGTGGGGGTGGGGAGTCTGCCAGGATATCCCCCCACTTGAGAGAATTCCTTAAGGAGATAGAGGAAGGCAAAGCAGGGGGAAAGAGGTAGCAGAACCAGGCAGAGTGAGCATGAAGCAAAGAGGGAGAGCCTAGAAGAATCACCCCAATTTCCTTTTTCCTTTTCTTAAAAAGAGAAGGATGTATCTCACGCAACTGGAGAAGTGGAAAAAGATGAAGGCTGAAGGTGTGCGGGCAGGAGCTCCCTTGTGGCACACCTGTCCTGGAGCAAGACAGGAAAAGAACTAGAAGGGTCCAGAACCCACTGCCTGCTGAGTAAGGAGGCTGGTCCAGCCACTTGTTTGATCTACCTGAAACCTTCCTGCCTTTGGATCAAGTAGGAGAGAATAACCCATAGTTAGGAAAAATGATCTCCTACAGAATGTGAGAAAGTACTTTACTTTGGCTGGTGATCAAACAACTAACTTGGTCCCTCCGGCATCAGTGCAAAATGGTTTTGCCTGAAGTCATGATGCTAGAACAAGATGGCAATGGAAATCATCTCTGCGATTCCAGACTACACTGCAAAGAGCTACACAGCAGCTTAAAAGTTGGCACCAACAAAACAGCTTCTGCCTACAGGGTTAACTGCAGCATGGACTCATTTCGTGCAAGGCACTTACCCCAACACAATCAGTTCACCATATTTCACTGGTGCTTTTGATGGATGATTTTCTTGATCAGGTGAAAACATGAGCCTAGTTAGTTCCTTTATCTCAAAATCCACTTCTCTGATCAAGACCCTTGGCAAACTTTTTTCATTATTTCCTGTGGGAGGGAAACAAAGACAAGGTTAAAGATAACAGGAAAACTGTCCAAGAAGTTAGTTATCAGTTTTGCTAAATACTGTACAGAGAATAAAGTGAGCCTTCACACTGTTCAACAGGGTGTTATATTGTTTGTATTCTTGGCCCACTTAACTTGCTACAGTATCCATGGAGTGAATTAGGTTCTCAGCTCTTCTCTTTGCCTCGCTTGAGTCACACATTGCAAAGGAACTCAAACATTTACTCAGCCTAGACAGCAACAATAACGCTGTTAGCACAATAGGCAATAAGCTGCACTCAAAGTGTGCAAGTACCACCTTGGAAGAGTCCTTCAACTCTGCTTTCATGTCTGGACCAAGATTGGTCACTCTCATATACTCTAAGAATCATCAACTACAAGGATTCATTAGATACCTGCATTGTGTGTGCTTGTTAAAGCATCTGCTGTGCATCAACATTCCTCCTACTTCCCCCAGCCTTGCGCATACAGCGGAAACATGCTGCAAGATGTGATGAATGGTCCTGGCACACATTCTGCAGATGAGGTGTGTGTTACTTCACAAGCCCTCTTCTCACACAACACTCCTCATGTTCAGTAAATGTGGGGAAGGGGAAGTGGGACCATGCTTGCTAGTAGAGATGTGCAAATTGATTCAAACTGAATCAATTTGAGCTCGAATCAGGGTGTTTCAACTCGAATCAAATTGCCCCTAGAATAAAGGACCCAATTAAGAGTTCAAACTGAATCAGCCTTGATTCAAGCTTGAATTGATTTGAGTGGCGAGCACCATTTTGTTTTTGTTTTTTTGAGATTTTATAATGCGTTTATTGTTAGTTTAAGTAAAAAAAGAAAGGGTTACATCTCTGAGAGTATACATGATTACACACAGAAGCACATCCATCATAAAAAAACCACCTCTATTTGCAAGATACAAATAGTAATAGTGTGTGTGTGTATAAATAATTATAGAATAAGAAATGTTAACATAGGACTCAATCTTACCATCAGTAAAATTGCGAATCTAGCAGTTAAACAAAATACAGAAGGGAGAGCCAAAACGAACAACCACAAAGAGAAAAGGCAGCAACATATACATGAATATTATGATTAATTCAGGCAGATCAAAACTTCCACTACAAGGGTCCCATATTGACAAACTCAAAAATATTAATAAACATATTAATTAATCTTATATCAATAAAAGCTTATGATTAGCCAGGAGAGAAAAAAAAGGGGGGGGATTCAAACCCAGCAAAAACCTTCATGAATGTAACTCACTGAAATCCATGATTTCAATAAATATGGTTCCCCTGCATGAATGTCATCCTTCTTTTGATTCAAAAGCCTATATAAAAATCATCCAGAAGCTTTCTCAAAATAAAGTTCTAAATGCACAAGTCTTTCTTATCTTTTTCATCCTGATTCTTCTGATTAACACGTAGTACAGTTTCTCCTATAAGGAACTATAGATTCAATAGGTCTATGATGTCAGATAGAAAAATATGGAGAAAAATTCCTAGATCCGATTTCACTGTCATGTTACATAAACGAAAGATATAGAAACCGTTGGTTGTTACCTGACTTATGGCTTTTAGATATCTGCATAGAACTAATAGCTTTCATGAGTTCTAGATAGAAACTCCAAAATAATAATACAAAAATAATAAATTAATAAATATTATTTTTATAATAATATGAAAATATAATTTTTATATCTCCAGTAGAGTATTTAAAGGGGTCCCTCAGAGCAGAGCAACAGTCTGCCCAAAATGTAAAGCTCAACACCAAATCATGCAGCAAAATCTTCATGTATATCTGTTATCACTTCGTATTTGGCTCTCCTCCCTACATAACACTACACCACAAAAAAACTATGATATCGTAATGATGCAAAGAAAACATTTCAACTCTTAACTGTAAAGATCTCATTAAAACCAAAAAGTCAAAATAAGTCTGAGGTCTAGTGTATAAAGGGATATATATCTTGGAGTCTAATATATAAAAAGGTTGGAGAAATAATTTTTGAACCTCTCGTCTAACTCCCCAAAGTATCTAAATATTAGAATGGTAACGAAAAGATTGTTCATAGAGAGAGAAGATGCCGACATCATGAAAACATAATATTTAAATGTAAATTCTTCTTGCCAGTAGCACAGAGCTATGATGGAGTTCCCAGCACTTACACGCCAGTTACATAATAATTTAACATATATTCATGACTGGTATCCAAAGCCTATTGTGCAGAAACAAAATAAAAAAGGTGAAAAATAATTAATAAAAAAGGGGGGGTGGGGGCAGAATGACTAATAAAATAAAGTAACTAGCTGGGGACTCTCTCATCATTTTAAAGACCAACTAAGATTTCTTTGACCCCAATCTTGTAAAATACCATCAAATCTCATATATATAGAGACAGAGACAGAGACAGAGACAGAGAGAGGCTTTTAGTTTAAAGATTTCCCTCTTCACAGAATGGCGAGCACCATTTGGAGGACTGTTTCCCCCTAGCTGATTGGCTTGAGATCTCCTTTTTTCTAGGTTTGCTTGTTATAATTCAAATCAAGTGGTGTCATGGGCAACTGTGCCCCCATTGGCTGGGAGGAGGCCAAAGGAGGGATTTCCAATATGCACTTAAGGGGCTACTTGGAAGTAGAGAACCATCTGTGCCTCAGGAGAGAAGGCTCTGAGAGAGAGAGAGTGGTAGTGGTCTGGACCTGCCTGCCCCAGAGAGGGACAGAGTGCCTGCTGACTTGTCTTTTTTTTAAAAATCCTTTTAATTTGCAGTGCTCAGTCCCCTAAAAAAAAAACACACACAAGAACTCCACCCCCAAATAAAGCCTGCTTCTTTATTTGGGGGGTGGGATTTAATTTTTCTGGCTTCTCGGTGTGAACCACAGTGCTATAGATAGTGCTCTGTGTGGCAGAGCGAGCATAAATAGACCACCCCCAGGCCCACAACCTTAAAGGCACTTCTCTCCCTGCATCAGAGCTGGGGCTTCCATTTTAAAAGAAGTGTTTGGGATGGTGTGAAGCAGAGCCAGGAGTAGAGTAGTAGGCAGAGGGAGGGGTGATGCTGCCAGTCATGGTTGGACAGAGCAAGAGGGTCCTTCTCCCTGAGTTACCCCCACTGATGTACACAGGTTCTCCTTTCTGAAGGAGCCTGGTTCTGCAGCGCTGCCAGCTGTGGTGGCCAAGGTAGAATTCGGGGGGGGGGGCTCTTCCTGTGGTAGCGGAAGAGGAGGCTTCATTGACTGCTAGCCCAGCCGGAACGCTCTCTCCATCCTCTGCAATCCCTGTTGGCAGTGCAACCCCTCCCCCCACCCTGCAGCTGAGACAGAGGAGGAGCAGGAACTACTTCTTCTTCCTGGACCTTCTCAGCCCTATGAAGGCAGTGGTGGTGGTGGCAGCCTCCGGAATGAATCAGCAGCCCCAGCCCCGCCAAAAAGATCCTGGACTGATAGCCTGGTGTGGGACCACTTTCAGCTCCACTATGGTGACCCACACCACGCTGCCTGCATCCACTGTGGGACACAGGTTAGCAGGGGGAAAGACTCCAAGCATCTTAAGAAGTCAGGGATGCTGCAGCACCTGTGACGGAATCACCAGGGGACCTCTACTCCTGCTGGCAGCAAAAATGTGTCCTCAGTTAGAGGCACCTGCTCCCAAGCAGGGGAAGTTGCCTGCAGGGTGGGTGCAGTTGGTGGGCCTGGTAGCCCAAAGTCTCATCTCATCACCCAGGCCATTGGGAAGACTATCGCTTTGGATGACTAGCCATTTCAGGTGGTGAATGCTGGCTTCTGCCAGCTGCTCCAACTGCTTACCCCCGACTACAACATCCCCTCATACACCACCTTCAGCAGGTGGGTGGTGCCCTCCTTGTATGCAGGGAGGCCATGTCGGGAATGCAGCTCTGTGGACCAGTCCAAGTGGAAGCCACGCTGCTTTCCTGTCCCTCATGGCACACTAGTGGGTGCAGGAGAGTGAGGGGACATCTGCTGCTGGTGGCACAGTCATCCCCTCCCATGCAGCAAAGAATAGGTGGGCTGTGCTGCATGTGGAGGTTCTGGACAATGACCACATGGCTGTCGGTGGCCATGGATCGCCAGGTGGAGAGGGGGATGGCTGTCCAGGCAGCCAAACCTTCACTGGGGGAGGGGGTCTATGTTCACCAACAATGCTGCCAACATTACCAAGGCAGCTGAGTAGGGTCAGCTTGTGTCCATCTGTTGTGTGGCAGACATGCTGAACCTGGGTGTGCAAGATGCGCTTGTCCCTTCTGGGGCTGTAGCCAGGCATGAAATGCCTGCTGCTGCCATGGCTGCTCTTGTGGAGAGGTGCCGAAAGACAGCAGCTTAGTTCCCCCAAAGCGAAAAGGGTAGGCAGATGCTCAAGGGGGGAGGCAGCTTGAGCTCCACCTACCTGAACACCAGACCCTTCAGGATGTTCTGACCAGTGTTCCCTCTAACAGGGATTCCAAGATGTTGTTGATTACAACTCCCAGCATCCCCAGCTGCAACAGCCTTTGCTTGGGGGTTATTGTAGTCAACAACATCTGGGAATCCCTGTTAGAGGGAACACTGGTTCTGACCCGGTGGAACTCCACATTTCTCTTGCTGTGGCGCCTGCAGAAGCAAGAGGTGACCACCCATGCTCTGGCAAGGAGGCATGGCTTGAACGTGTGCAACCTATCCAACCAGAAATGGGCGCTTTCAGAGGTTGTCTTGGCACTTGAACTGTGCCAAGACAGGAACACTGAGCCAGGCTTTGCCTGCCTCTCTTCACCTTGAAAAGATGATGGGTGAGCTCCCGACCACACTGATCAATGGGGAAGCAATCACCTTGGCAAGTCGGCTGAGGACTGTAGTGTTGGATCAACTCAGGACACACTTGGGTGCATTGGCAGTGCATGTTTTGTTATCCTGTGTGACCCAATGATGAAGGACAAAGCAGTCACCCCTGCTCAGCTGCCCACGTGGAGGGACCTCCTTGTTGCAGAGATTAGGCAAGCAGAGGAGAGGAGGAAACAATGGGGAACTAAAAAACACCCCATTGATAGGTCCTAGGGACACCAAGTGGGTTAGGCGATATGGCATGGTGGGTGTTACCTACCACCCAACTCAGAAAAGAAATGGTTAAGGGCGACTTTTTTTGAAAACCCTTTCCCAAAAAAACTATAGGATGCTATGAGGACAATTTTTTTAATTGCCTGCTTGCCCATTTCTTTTGTGGGTTGGGTAGTAGGTAGCACCCATCATGCCATATTGCCTGACCCACTTTGGTGTCCCTAGGACCTACCATGGGGAACAATGGTGTATTTCAAGTTTCCCACTGTTCCCTATGCACAAATTTTGCAACCCTGCCTCGTAAAACACTGCAGAACAGAAGCAACAGTCCCTCCCAACACAAAACACCACATTTACCAAACACACACTTCAAAAATGGCTAAAAAAGAACCACTGACCCAGACTATGGAATGCTCTCCTAGTGGTCATTCGCCCCTCCTACCCCATGGGCATCATTCAAGGTAACTGCAGAGAGCAGAGCTGGCTGTTGGGCTTTTTTTCTCCCTCTGAGAGGGAAAGCAAAACTTTTTTTTAATGAACCCTTATGTGTTTTGATTAAGCGTTTCTCTTCCCCTAATATGAACCAAGTGTATGTGAAAGAAGTCCCACCCCCCACGTGTGAAAGAGAGTTTTAAACAACTCCCCATACCAACAATATGCCTTCTTGTGAGGAAATTAGTACTAAAGTATTCAAACCTTTAAAAAGAATTAAGAGGGAAGAAAAAAATGCTCTGACAAAATGGATCTGTTTTTGTTCCTGAGGATACTAAACTATTTATAGCTCTAATTTGGTCTGAGTGTGGGGTTACACCTCCCCCTCCACCATTAAAAATATTTATATGCTGCTTTTTTAAAGCAACAAAGTTCTAAAAATTCTGAAATGCTTGGTTGTCTTCAAATCCTAATAAATTGGAATAACTCCTTTCTGCTGTCCTGGAAGAGATCAAACGGGACTGCTTGCTGCTGTGAAAGGTGTAAAAAGAGCTTTTTGAATTTGCTTCTGTTTACATGCTTAGGATTGGCATGCATGTGGCTAAATGTCAACATAAAGACAACATATACATATATTTTATTATGACATATCCTTTTCTTCCTCCAAAGAGTTCAGGGTACTGTACGTGTTCTTCCTCCCTACTTTTATCCTTACAATAATCCTGTGGGGCAGGTTTGGAGGGGAGAGAGAGAGAGAGAGAGAGAGAGAGAGTCTCAGCTAAAGTCCCACAGTGAGTTTCATGACTGAATGGGGAACACAAGTCCCCCAATCCTAGTCTTAACACTCTAATCACTACACCACACTAGCTCTCAACTGTGTGTGTATTGATTTCAGGAGAAATCTGATGCAAGAGAAAAGGGAGGTTCATGTTTAGTGGTCAAGCAAACTAGTGGAGAGAAGAGTGTTGGATACTTTTAAGAGAGCATGAAAGGGTTTAATTATCAAAATGAGGGGAGACTGTGGGGCCCGGGCAGGCCCTGTGGGCCCAAGCCCTGGATCTTTTAAGTACTTAGCAACACCTGTGAGAAGGAGAGAGCAGCAGGATTGTCCATGCAAAATCTGGTATCAGCAGGTATGTTCAGAATTGCTTCTTCTAATAATAGTAACTATCTTAACCCACGCAGAGCATCTGCGCACTAGTACTTGATTGCTCCCCTCACCCCCTGCCACAGCCCTCCTCACCTCAGAAATTTCTCCACCCTCACCTGAGCCACACTCCTGCTTCTCCTCCTCCATCCCTCTTGGTCATGGCTACAGCGTTGTGGTGTCTATTGGCTGATTCCCCTCAGGCCACTGACAGGGTCAGGCCCATCCCTCACCCTTCCTTCTTTCTCTCTTTCCTCCACTTGCTCTTCCCCTGTCTTTCTCTCTCCCCCGCCCGCCCTTCCTGAGTCAACAAATCTTGTTCCTTCATCTAATTCACACAACAGCAGCCTCCTTCTCCTGAAGGGGATTTTTCCTCCCTCATGACCCCTATCTTCACAGACCCCTGCCCACTATCCTTTTATAGATAGAGAGATCCCTCTCCTCTACAGTCAAGAACATCTTCCGACCAGTAACAGTTGCATACCAACTGACCTTAACTATCACAGGCTCCTATCTGCATATGGAATCCCCACTGCTTAATCACCACGGTGCCACAGGCTCCACCTCCCTATCTGCATATGGAATCCCCACTGCCCAATCACCACGGTGCTTCTGCTCACGAACTCTCGTGAGAGCTGCCACGCACTGGATCAGCCACAGGAACGCCTTAGAGAATTATATTTATAGATTTTTATTTTTTTTAAATCATTTTTTTCCTGAGTCTATTTTGGTGTAAAAAGTAGTGAATTCAGCTAATTTAAGTGGCAGGACAAGTGGGGTGGGGAAAAAAAGGAAATATGAAAGAGGAGGAGGAAGACAGAAGGTGGTGCAAGGTGGGTGCAAGGCAACAGAAGGTGGCACGAGACTATGTCTGGCTCCACAGAGGTGCATCAGAAGCCAATCTGGCCCACCACCAGATTTGAATTTTACAGCTAGGGATGGGTCCGGACCAGTCTAAAGGCCTCCGGACTGTCTGGACCTGGCCGGTTCGGATGTTGGGGGTTACTTTAAGGGCGGGGGAGGGTTTACTTACCCCTCCCGCCGCGTTTCCCCCTCCAGCGCTCGTATTTCTTGTAATAATTGGGGCAGCAGGATACCTCCCTGCTGCCCCTTCTCCCTCTTCAATGCAACATGACGTGAAGCGCGTGCGCAAAAGGCTTGCCGGAGCCTTTTGCACTGAAGAGGGAGAAGGGGCGGCAGGGAGGTATCCTGCCGCCCCAATTATTACAAGAAATACAAGCGCTGGAGGGGGGAAAGCGGCAGGAGGGGTAAGTGAACCCTACCCCACCCTTAAAGGAACCCACCCCACAGTGCCGGGCCGCAGCTCTGCGGTTCCGTGCACACCCCTATTTACAGCCTTGGCATAGTGCATTTGCAAGACAAATAAAATCCAAGCCCAAGAGAGAGAGAGATCTTTTATGGGGAGGGGAAATTGCACCCCCTGTAATTCCCTGCTGGATCCACCCCTGACCTTCAAAGTACTCTGCTGGCTTAAGTAATTTAAGAATCAGTTTTCAATTAATATAAGTTTGACCATACAAAGCAATTCCCTTTGGGAAATGTATGTAGTGGGGGCAGGACCGTATTCTTCAGCCAGTAGCCCAGGAATGACCAAAGCAGTATTTCCTGAGTACTTTTGGTTAGTTCCTGCAAACAGTTCCACCATTCAATGTAAATTACATGCTAGAGCAAAGTGAGCATTTTAAAAGAAGCTACAGCAAACTAGGTTTTTCCAATGGTCTCCTGAACGGACTATTAGTATGACTTTACAAAAACATAATTTGGCTTGCATAACCTGTTCTTCAACAGACTCTTTCCTTCCTCCATTTCATTCTCTGCTATATATTCCAACTTTCACCTAAATCAGGGGTTTAGTTGCTGTTGCTGGACCACAATGCCCATCATCTGCAGCCACAACATCCGAAGGCCATGAACAGAGACAATAGTGGCAGCACCAATTTATTTTTTATTTATTTGAGAGGAGAAGGGGTAAAGAAGATTGAGGCAACTAGCTCTGACTTAAATATTAAATCCTTTCCTAGAAACAGACACCTCTAGTATTTCACTTTCATACTTTAACCCTAAATATATTCAGATGACATATTTCATTAAGATTTAGATCAAAGTATGGAGGTTTAGGACTGCAGCCTTAAAGTTATAATTTAAGACAGGTTCATTTAGTTATAGATTCTAGGTGTTGCTGAAAACGCAAGGCTGTTCCCTAGACAGTGGGGCGGGGAAAATCTAACAGAACTAGGCCTTGCATGGGGGAAAGACTGGCTTTCAGCAGCTGCACAGCAGGCATGCAGCAGGAACTTTTACGAGCATGGGGATGCAGGGACTGAAGTTTTTACATGTTAAATTTTTCTGTTTTACAGCTATTAAAGTGCAAGAGCCCCAGCAGAAGAATGATGATAAGTCACCAATACCACACTGCATCAGAAATGCACTGAAAAATGGCTCAGTAGAACAATTCCAATGGCTTAGAGACTCAATCAGTAGAACTTAGCAGTGAGGCAACTGAGAATTCCAGACACAGCATATCAATAACAAGGAGATAGATGTGTAGCACTGATGCAAAATAAATAAATAAAAATAAAAGGAGAAAAGGAAAAGATAAACATGCACTGGAAGAGCAAGGGAAAATCCACAATTACACTTTTATTTTGTATTCAACCTAGAACTACTAATACTTGGTTAGAGGTACATTCACAATTCCTGTGCACTCAATCCTTTGGAGAACCCAAGCTGCCCTGAAGAGAACATGCCAGTCTAGAAGGCTTTGCAGAGCTAGAGCAGAGAAAGGGTATCTTGCTGGACTAGGACCGGGGAGACCCAAGTTCAAATCCCCATTCAGCCATGAAACTAGCTGGGTGACCCTGGGCCAGTCACTTCTCTCTCAGCCTAACCTACTTCACAGGGTTGTTGTTAAAGAGAAACTCAAGTATGTAGTACACCGCTCTGGGCTCCTTGGAGGAAGAGCGGGATATAAATGTAATAATAATAATAATAATAATAATCACCATCAGCCAATTACAAAAAGCAGCTTTACTGGGAACAGCCTATATTCTGCGACGATATCTATAACAACAGCAACAACATTGACAATAAAATTCAGCCATCCTAGGTCCTTGGGAAGGACTCGATGTCTGGATAAAACAAACCAGTCAGTAACACCTGTCTGACTGTGTAAACAAGAGATAATAATAATAATGTTCCTGGAGTCTCACTTCCAGGTATATTACTACCTTGGCATTAGCGGAGACTTTTCCTTTCACCCCTTTTCCCCATGATCTCAAACACGTCCACAACTTTCTTCCCTTCTTCACTCAGGCAAAATGTACCAAACTCCTCCAAGTGGAAGAGATGTGGTCATTTTGCCCATTTGTTGAATCCTTTTGCTTGAATCCTGATAGCAGCCAACTTCCTGACTAAGTGTGCACCCATGCACTGGGAAGAAGCATTCCCACTGCAGAGAGATTCCTGAGCTCTGCAGTGCCTACTGCATGAGGAGAGGGTAATTTTTGCCACCCTCTCCTTCCCCTGAAGTGCCCTGTGCCACCCAAGAACATATCCCTGAGGGTTGTGCTTCTTCCCTATGTATGGCTGCACAGTTAATAAGGAGGTCAGCCAGAGTCTAGAAGGAGCAGTCTTGACTAGCTGGAACTGAGGCAGAATGCATCAGGTAGTTTAACAAAGATGTGTAAACCATGGTCTCCTAAACCACTGAGTATTGCCCTGTTCAGGCATTCAACTGCTACACACATATGAGTATCAAAAGCGGGCAGGAAGTCCCACCCTAGACGTCACTCACCTCCCTCACTGCTGCTAATGGAAGAGGCAGCATTTATCTGAAGGGGGAAGTGCCCTATGATGGCAAGTGCTTCCCCCTTCAGACAAATGCTGCCTTTTCCATTAGCAGCAGCGAGGGACGTGAGTGACGTCTAGGGTGGGACTTTCTGCCCGCTTTTGACACTAATACGTGTGTAGCAGCTGAACTCCTTAATAGGATGTATGTGTTGGAACCAGTCCATCACAGAGTGTATCTTGCTGACTTCCAACAGCCAAGTCTAAGAGCATAGCTGAGAACTGCACCCTGACATGTGCCAGATTTGGATGGAGCTAGAAGGAATGGTGGGTAAGGTCTATAGGCTAAAAACATGAAGCAAACATTTAAAACATTGCTTTAAACAATGGCAGTACCTCGCTCACTTTAATATGATATTTTCAATTTCTAAGGCCTCTTTACATTGATGTACATATGCAACTTCATTTCAATGTGCAACTTGTTAGGCAGATGTGCAACTTTGATCTCTCCAAACTGAGTGAGTGGACAGTAAAATGGCAAATGTGGTTCAATGTAAGCAGCAGAAAGTGATGCATATTGGGGCAATCCCCCCCCCCCAATTTCACATATACACTGATGGGCTTTGAGCTGTCAGTGATTGATTAAGAGAGAGAACTTGGCGTTATGGTGGACTAGGCTTGCTCAACTTTGCCCCCCCCACAACTGTTTTTGGACTACAACTCCCATAATCCCCAGCCACAGCAGTCAATAGCTAGGGATTATGGGAGTTGTAGGCCAACATCTGTGGGGGGGGGGCAAAGTTGAGCAGTCCTGTGGTGGACAGTCCAAAGCGTTGACTTAGTGGGCAACAGCTGTGAAAAAGGCCAATTCCATGCTAGGGATGGGAAAGTGTTTTGGTTTTTAAAAATGCTAATATTATAATGCCCTTATACAAATCTAAGTTATGGCCACATTTGGAGTACTGCGCGCAGTTCTGGTCACTGTATTTTAAGGAGGACATTGTTGAACTGGAAAAGGTACAGAAGAGGACAACCAAAATTATCAGGGGTCTGGAGCACCTTCCTTATGAGCCTAGACTACAGCATCTGGGGGTTTTTAGTTTGAAAAAGAGGTGACTACAGGGAGACATGATAGAGGTGTATAAAAATTAATCTAAGGAATTCTCTGCCAGGGGACGTGGTGATGGCCACTTGGTTGGCTCTAAAAGGGGCTTAGACAAACTCATGAAGGACAGGTCTATCAATGGCTACTAGTCTGGTGGCTATAGGCCACCTCCAGCCTCAGAGGCAAGATGTCTCTGAATACCAGTTACAGAGCGATCAACAGCAGGAGAGAGGGCATGCCCCCACCTCTTGCCTGTTGGCTTCCCAGAGGCATCTGGTGGGCCACTGTGTGAAACAGGATGCTGGACTGTATGGGCCTTGAGCCTGATCCAGCAGGGCTGTTAAGTTTTACTTGAGATTCAGAGTAGAAATATCTCAACTAAACTAAGGATCCATTAATTCTGGCTATTTTTCATGTGATGTTAGGAATGCCTTCTTAGCTGTATATGCTGCTTCCGAATGTGTTTAATGCAGGATTAAAAAACCCCTGAAAATTCAATTCCAAATTAAGTACACATATTTGAAGCACAGGTGTTAGAAATGTAGGAACCTGTTTAACATGTTTATACCCTGCCCTTCAAGGCATACAATTCTGTTTGCTGCCTGAGAATACACCACCACAAGAAGAAAACCACCACACACACCCCTAAGCAAAACAGACATTTTTATTTATTTTATTATTTTTACATTTATATTCCGCTCTTCCTCCAAGGAGCCCAGAGCGGTGTACTACATACTTGAGTTTCTTCTGACAACAACCCTGTGAAGTAGGTTAGGCGGAGAGAGAAGTGACTGGCCCAGAGTCACCGAGCTAGTCTCATGGCTGAATGGGGATTTGAACTCTGGTCTCTCCGGTCCTAGTCCAGCACTCTAACCACTACACCACGCTGGCTCTCATTAAAAGCAGTATCACACACCTCACAGGAGTTAAACATTGAAAATAAAAATATTTGGCCAGCATTTGAAGGATGTAATTGTGGGGCAATAGGCAAGCCTTCCAGAGAAGAGCACTGGCAGGGCATCAGAACTAAGAAGGTTCCCATTTCTGGTCACCACTTTTCTCACTTTAAATGGTGGAAGAAGCCAGAGGAGGGCTCTGAAGTTGACCATGTGCATGCATAGGCATCCCTTCAGGAGCCCATATCCCAAACGATATAGGGCTTTAAATGTTGAACACCAATGTTTTGAATCCTGTTTGGAAGCAAACTGGGAGCCAGTGGAGGTCTCCAAACCCTGATCAAATGTGTTCCTAGCAACATCCCAATTAGCAGCTACATTTTGAACTAAGTGCATTTTCCAAAAGTCTTCAAACACATTGCCATGTACAACAGAACAGTAGTCTTACCAGACCATGTTTGTCTGTCTATGAGGACCAGAGCTGATACACCAGCCTTAGGTTGGTGAAAGCGGTTCCTTACCTTGGATACCTCTTGGGCCTCCAGTGTAAAAGCTGGATTCCGCCCCCCTTTTCCTAATTTCCTTATTCTATTTACACCTGCCCTCCTTCCAAAAAGAGTTCAAAGTGGCATTCTACTTTCACACATCCCTGATGGACAGGTTGGGCTGAGAGGGAGTTATTTGCTCAAGGCTCCCCCAGGCAGATTTCTAGCTAAGTAAGCATCTAAATCTGGGTTTCTCCATATCCAAAGCCCAAACGCTAGCCATTGTTTCATGCAGACTCTCAGTATGCAGAGCAAAGACCTAACCTGCAGTCCACAACCATTTTTTAAAAACCAAACCACCACTAAAAACACTGGTACTTGCTGACAGCCTAAGTAAAGGCAAAAGCAGCAGGCCATGAATACAGCAGGAAGTTTGTTTTGTACCCGACTTACAACTCAGAATGGCCAAGTAAAACACACACAGATACCAAAATTGTATTTCTAATGAGATGCTAATTGAAACAACCAAGACTCTCAGGTTTTGGACAGTCTATTTTCAAAGCTGTGGGAAAGGCACTAAGAACACTTCTCTATGTGCAGGAAAAAGGCTATATTTGCCTACCTCATTTCCCAGACTCCACTTCTATATTGTAAGAAAGGAAAATCAGAAAAGCTGATCAAAAGTCTGCGAAGCTCCCTTCACAGGGAGCCAACAGGTTTCACTCAATTACTCCATGATCACTACAGGAACAAAGCTACCTTTTTTGTGTGAAGACAGCAGTCAGGCTTTTATGATCTACCAACTCACAATACTGGATGATGTTCTAACAATTAGGAAAAAAACAAAACCAGAGAAAGAAAGATAGTTACAGAGTGACATGGGCCAAAACACAGATTAATATATTGCTGTGTTCTTAAAAATGCTAGAATAAAAATGTGTCTTTGTGGTAAAGCTAACAGCATTTCCTTAACACAGAAGCAGCATTATGTGGCATTAGCAACTAAAGCTAGTAAGAGACTAGCCTTTCTAAAGCATTTCAACCATGGAAAATAGGTTTCACAGTATATTCTTTGAATATACTGTGTGAGTGTGCCGATTCAAAAGCAAAACCAGGAAGTTTCAGTGTCTGAATATTGCAATACATTCCCTTTCATGTTCTCCGCCTTCCAGCTCTAATCCTACAGAGAAGGCACAAAGGCCTGTAGAACTTTTAAACAAACAGATTCTGTATACACTAACCATGTAACCTTTGAACATTCCCCCTCCCCTCCCCAATTTAAGCTGCTTCACTAACTTGAAAACCAACATCATGAAATCTGAATAAAAGCTTCTCTCAATTCCACCAAAAGGCTAATCCTGATCACTGTGGAAGTATGCATCAAAAGCCTAGTTCATTAAGGTAAAATGTATTTGACCATTAAAAATAAGAAGTATTTAGTACAAGATTCAAACCTTTATAATGGCATTTAGCATTGGTTCAGATGAACTTAACAAACCAATATTGGTGCCACAGTCTATCACCAAAACTTGGTTTGTTTAGGTCCTGCCTCACCCCTCCTGCCCTCCCATGAGGGCAGTGTGGTGCAGTGGTTAGAGTGTTGGACTAGGACTGGGGAGACCTGAGTTCAAATCCCCATTCAGCCATGAAACTCACTGGGTGACTCTGGGTCAGTCACATATTTCTCAGCCTAACCTACCTCACAGGGTTGTTGTGAGGACAAACATATCCATGTACCTCTGGGTTCCTTGGAGGAAAAGCGGGATGTATAAAATAAAAAATAAAACGGAGTGCTTGATTTTGGTCGCAGCTGGCTTTGCCCTACCCTACAGCTGGCACGGCATCACTTCATCAGCTACTCTTTCCCCATTTGTCTGATTAGAAAGGGGGTATGGACTGAGTACAAGCTCCTTTGGAAACTCACATTTACTATCCACCCTTCCTCACCTTCCACAGACACTGACCAAGTCCAGTTAAGCATTTCCTACTCACTCCAAGACTAGGAGACGGCAATGCTAATGCCTCCTGGAGACACAGGCACATGAGGCACTAGAACAGGCGGTTGAAATAAACCAAGCTTCTGTGCGACATCGGAACTGGCCCTCTGTATTGGTGCAGAATAAAATGGACCCAGCTGCTTACCAGCTTGCTTTAAAAAAGTTATTTTTTAAGTTATTGCCACACATCAGCAGTCAGCAGTCTGCTTGATAGACCAAACATGGTGCAATTCTTCCCTACCAAAAGAGTTTCCCCACAACGTGATGTTGTGCCACCACAGAAGTCTCATCCTGGAAACTGTTGTTCAGACAGAACTCCTCTCACCACTCACTGGTGAGGTCACTTTTCTTTTCAGAAGAGTAAGCCAGTCAGCTGCCCTGCCCCCACCCCCGCCGACAAAATTTCTAGCCTAATGAATCACACGAGTTACCAATTCATATGTCCCTTAACCACTTTTCTGTAGACAGCATTGCTTACATCTCTTTTCCTGGATTAGACCTTAAGAGAGCCTCATTAGCAGCCTGGCAAGAGTGAGGTTACTGGATTATATGGACGCTTGTTATGATTCAACAGGTCTTCTCTTATGTTTTAGAGCGGGCCCTCCTGCAGATGTTGGCCTACAACTCCCATAATCCTTGGCTATTGCCCACTATGACTGGGGATTATGGGAGTTGTAGTCCAAAATCAGCTAGTGGCGGGGGGGGGCAACGTTGAGCAGGCCTGTTTTAGAAGATTGTTTACATGTATAGTAGTACCAAACATTTACAAAAGGAAGTGTGCTGGTACTTTATCCCACTAGCATACTTCAAAGCAGGAATTAAAATATATACAATATCATGGATATATTTAGTTCAGTGAACTGGCTACCTTGTCAACTAATGCTTGCCTTCTTAAAGTCGTTTGGTGGAAACTCAGAGGTGGGTCTTCTCTATAGCTGCTCCTGGGCTGTGGACTGCACTCCTGGCAGAAATTCGCAATCAGAGTTCATTATTGGTCTTCTGGAGAGTCCTTAAAACCTATGTTTGGCCTGGCCTTCCAGGGTTTTTAAACTGTAAATGTTTGGCTTGGTTTTCCAGAGATTTTTTAAAAAAACCTGTTTTAATTGTTAATGGTTTTGTGTTTTTATAGTTTCTGATTTTAATTGTTAATTGATTTTAGGGTTTTTTTTTATTTTAATGTAAATCATCCTGAGCCACTTTTGGAAGGGTGGTATAGAAAAATCAATAAATCAAATAATAAAGGCTCTGAACTGGTATAAAGAGTATGTTTTCCTACTGGGTTTAGCTACACTTTACTACAGAGCTTTATTTATTTACACATGACGACATGCTGGTGCTTCATTTTACAAACTCTTGCGATAAGGAGAGGATGACTTATGACACTACACAAACACTGGATGCTGTACAGTTAGTAGAAAAAATTAGTTTGAATACCTACCCAGCAATGTAAAACGAAGCCACTAATTCAATTTAAGGGCCATGCTTTAAATAAGTTATACCAAGCATTTCTACTTCTCAATGCTTACCTGGCTTACACAATATTATCAATACTTCTACCCTGGAGGGTACCTCTATTTTGACATCTTCCTTCCTCTTCTCCCCACACTCAGCCCATCCCCACTAAGACTCACTTGTTATTTCTCAGACATATCCTGAATAAATTTCATTTCTGAAGGCTTTGAATTGCATATGACTTTAAAGCTGCATTCAGCTTTTACAGTTCAGGCTGAAACGTACCTTGATTCACCCAATGTAGGCAAGATTTAAAGATAGCATCAGTAGGTGGGGAGTATAATTTTGACATCAGTAGTGCAAATTCAGCAAGATGGGGGCATTCTTGCCACTGGAAATGTACAGGCTCCACCTCTTTAGAACCTAAAATGCCTCTCATGTCCATTCTGTCAGCCAATAAAAACTCGCAAGGGGAGGGGAAGATCACATAAATAGCTCTCAAAAAGGGTTACTAACTTCTACCATATACCAGTACACATCTAAACCTAAGATCTGGTAATTTATACTTTAGAACAATTTACAATTATGCCATTAAGTTCAGAATCTGGCAAACGTGCATGTCGGGAGGGGGAGAGGAAGGAAATAATGCAAATCTGCCCCTCTCCACACCACCAAATGTCCAAAAAGGCTGGAGAAGCTATCTTCAAATATTGCTCTTGTCTTCATAACAACTGCAGGCCTATTCCACTGGTCCTGTAAAACAAGGCAAGCAGCCCTTGGATGTGATGTGTTGTACCTCTTACTGGGGTACCAACAAAACAAAAACAAAAACCACCATCTCCCCCACGAACAGTTGCCATGGTTGGTAATAGTTACACTAAAGGTATTTTCTCACTCTGGTGTTCCTGCTAGTTTAATCTGCTTTTTGAAATTCATACAGTGAGGGAAATAAGTATTTGATCCCCTGCTGATTTTGTCCGTTTGCCCTCTGACACAGAAATGACCAGGCTATAATTGGAATGGTAGGTTTATTGTAGCTGTGAGAGACAGAATAACAACAAACAAACCCTCAAAAGCCCAGTGCCCAAAAGTCAGCGATGCATTGTAGTGAGGGAAATAAGTATTCGATCCCTTCACAAAAGATGTCTTAGTACTTGGTGGCAAACCCCTTGTTGGCAATCACAGAGGTCAGACGTTTCTTGTAGTTGGCCACCAGGTTTGCACACAACCCAGGAGGGATGTTGTCCCACTCCTCTTTGCAGATCCTCTCCAAGTCAGAAAGGTTTCGAGGCTGATGTTTGACAACCCGAACCTTCAGCTCCCTCCACAGATTTTCTATGGGATTAAGGTCTGGAGACTGGCTGGGCCACTCCAGGACCTTCATGTGCTTCTTCTTGAGCCACTCCTTTGTTGCCTTGGCTGTCTGTTTTGGGTCATTGTCATGCTGGAATACCCATCCACGACCCATTCTCAATGCCCTGGCTGAGGGAAGGAGGTGCTCACCCAAGATCTGACGGTACATGGTCCCGTCCATCGTCCCTTCGATGCGGTGAAGGTGTCCTGTCCCCTTAGCAGAAAAACACCCCCAAAGCATAATGTGTCCACCTCCATGTCTGACGGTGGGGATGGTGTTCTTGGGCTCATAGGCAGCATTCCTCCTCCTCCACACACGGCGAGTTGAGTTGATGCCAAAGAGCTCGATTTTGGTCTCATCTGACCACAACACTTTCACCCAGTTCTCCTCTGGATCATTCAGATGTGCATTGGCAAACTGCAGACGGGCCTGTACATGTGCTGTCTTGAGCAGGGGGACCTTGCGGGCACTGCAAGATTTCAGTCCTTCACAGCGTAGTGTGTTACCAATTGTTTTCTTGGTGACTATGGTTCCAGCTGCCCTGAGATCATTGACAAGTTCCCCCCGTGTAGTTCTGGGCTGCTTTGTCAGCGTTCTCATGATCATTGCAACTCCACGAGGTGAGATCTTGCATGGAGCCCCAGACCGAGGGAGATTGACAGTTATTTTGTGTTTCTTCCATTTGCGAGTTATCGTGCCAACTGTAGTCACCTTCTCACCAAGCTGCTTGGCGATAGTCTTGTAGCCCAGTCCAGCCTTGTGCAGGTCTACAACCTTGTCCCTGACATCCTTCGACAGCTCTTTGGTCTTGGGCATGGTGGTGAGTTTGGAAGCTGAGTGATTGCTTGCTTCTATGGACAGGTGTCTTTTATACAGGTACTGTAACAAGCTGGGATTAGGAGCACTCCCTTACAGAGGGTGTTCCTCATCTCAGCTCGTTACCTGCATATAGTGAAAAGACACCTGGGAGCCTGAAATCTTGCTGGTTGATAGGGGATCGAATACTTATTTCCCTCACTACAATGCAAATCCATCGCTGACTTTTGGGCACTGGGCTTTTGAGGGTTTGTTTGTTGTTGTTCTGTCTCTTACAGTTACAATAAACCTACCATTCCAATTATATCCTGGTCATTTCTGTGTCAGAGGGCAAACGGACAAAATCAGCAGGGGATCAAATACTTATTTCCCTCACTGTAGGTACAACAGGAGTTTATATCCACACCAAAAGTGGATATATCATGTCTCCTTTACTGACCAAGCAGAGCATGCAGGACTGAAGCTCATGAACCAAGAGCTGGAAATGGGCTGCCAAATTATTTTAAAATAAGGAAAAAAGATGGATACAAAGTAAAGTCCGGGGGGGGGGAGAGAGCTTTTGTTACCCCTGCCAGGTGGTCTGCAAAGTGCCATCCCAGAGAACAGTGTAGAGTTGCCTCATCTCTTGCTCAGAAAAAGGAAAAACACACCAGCATCCCTTTCCTTTGGCATGATTTAGAGATCATAACCAACAGAATCTGAAGCTGGGGTTAGGGACAGCAGAGAGCTTTATCCTGCTTTCTGTGGAATAGCTTGAAGTAGTGTGTGACTTTCTGAACCCCCTTGCCCAACCCACAGCCTCCTGCAACCTTCCTAGCCTTTCCCCATAGCTCAACAGGACCCACATTCCCTTGCTTGAGGACAGCTGAAGCAGCCTCTCTCCCTCTTCCTGCCATTTGTAAAGGCAGGGGAGGGGAGCAGGACAAGGAAGCATTTGGAGTATCTCACACCTCTGCTTCGTGTCCCCCCACCCCTTTGCAGAGAGAGGCCGAGGATGGATAATAGCTGTGGCAGAGGCACCGGCCTATGGAGTGATTGGTGAGATAGGCACCAGGGGGGGCCATGGAGGCCATGATATACTGGCAACAAACATTCTAATGGCATGATGTGCCTAATGGTATTGGCTTTACTTGCAAAGCTGGGCAAGAGGAATGGAGCTGAGTGGAATATTTCCTATCCTGGCTAGTGGATGCCAGTTGGAAAAAGTTGGCTTTAACCTTTTGACGTCCTTAATAAGCTGGGCCTTGCATACATTGAGTGATATAAAGGTAAACAGGAAGCTGCCGTATATCAAGTCAGACCATTGAGCCATCTAGCTCAGTACTTTCTACTCTGACGGGCAGCAGCTTTCCAGGGTTTCAAATGGAGACTTCTCAGTGCTACGTGGAGATGCCAGGGATTGGATCTGGGACTTTCTGCATGCCAAGTGGATGCTTTGCCACTAAGCTACAACCCCATCCCCTTGCCTGATTTCCTGGAATGCCCACTCAAGAATCCTATCAGCACGGCTGGTCTGAATGCTAAGAGCACACAGAGAACAGTTCATGGTAGATGCCATTTAAAAAAACCCTGCCAAAAAGATTCAGAGCTCTACTGAACAGATTTCAAAAGCAGTCTTCTGTTGTGGTAACACAGGGCTAAGCAAGGTAATCTGTGGGACCAACTTCTATATTACATTCCATTTCAATTTCAAATTTCGTTTTGAGTTCTCACATGCCCAGACTCTCTAAAAACTGGATAATACAAAATCTAAATAAAATATATTTTAAGAAAAAGCCTCAGAACATTTTTGCTGTTATGAAGAGGCAACAGCTGATCCTCCTCTGAGGGAACCATAACACCATCCTACATATTATCTGTGATGTTCTCAGCTTCCCACACACAGTGTCTCAGAATTACATGTATCTTTTTGCACAAAGTGGCTATTTTAAAGCTGCCTGTGTGACATTACCTTCAACTGACAGTATTTCTCCAGGTCAATGTAGAACCAGTCTTCCCTTTGCTTTGCTCACTCTCATAAAATGAACCGAGTCTTGTAATAAAACTAACTACACCAAACCATTTTCTAGCTCTTTACAAGACCTAAGGATCACTTGCTGCAGAATCAGAGCACGTCATATGATTATTATACCAGGAAGTAAAAAGGTCCTGCCTTCAGCTCTTGCCATTGGACAACTTAAGGACATAAGAGCTCTACTAGAGGTGACAAAGGGTCCATCTAGCCCAACATCCTGTTGCCAACCATGGCCAGCCAGATGAAGGAAACCTACAGGAAATGCATGAAAACAGCAGGGGGTCCCCATCCCCCATCAATGGGAATCCCCAGCACCTGGTATTCAAAACTAGGTGGTGTCTAGACATGTGGATTCATTTAACATACATGACAAATTACAGGTGATAGACCTATCATTCATGGATGTATTTAACCTTTTTTTAAAGCAAATGGCCATTCCTGTGGTTGAATTCCAAAAGGTGACTATGCAATCTGTGAAATAGGGCTTTCATTTGTCTGTCCTGCCCAATTTCACCAGGTGACTTAACGTTTAATATAAGAGAGTTCTTGTTCTACCTACATTACTGAGACTACAAGTGTGCTGTTTCGGTTAAAAGCAAAAAAGGTGGTTGACAGCCAGACTACCATTGCGTGCACAGAATTACATTTTGCATGCCTAAAAGGGGAAGGGCTATTTTGGCCAATCCCTGCTCCCATGCCTCCCAAACATACATCCCCAAACGACTGTTTCTGTAACACTCAGGGGCAAAGCAGAAGGTGGTCCCCTTCTGGCAAAAATTGCCCCTCCCCCATTGTACACATGAAACACTATTTGGCATGTGCCATGTTATTGGCTTGTAACTTTATCATCCTACCTCCTCTCTGTGCAGCGGGGAAATTACTTGACTAGCAAATCAGAGATTGCTGGTTGGTATCCCCACTGGCATGTTTCACAGGCTATGGGAAACACCTAAATTGGGCAGCAGCAATATAGGAAGATGCTGAAAGGCATCATCTCATACTGAGTGGGATATGGCAATGGTCAACCCCTCCTGTATTCTACCAAAGACAACCACAGGGCTCTGTGGTTGCTACGAGTTGACACCAACTTGACGGCACTTTACCTTTACTCTCTGTACATGTGAAAGATAATTGCTTTAGAAATTAAAATGGAGATTTTCTTATACTCCTGTCACCTATTCAGCTTAAAAAGTGGCTTTGCAAATGAGATATAAAATATATGGCAATTAACACAACAGTATTCAAAATAATGTCAGCACGCAAAATAAATTGGATCAGGAGTTCTCAAACTTGGGGGTGTGTGTGTCCCAAACAACTCAGGAGGACAAGGGTCTTACCTAACATGTCCAAAGTGTGGAGGAAGTCAGGGACTATGAGAAGCAGACAGACAGAAGTCGAAATACGACTTGGCTCCTCTGCCGCTCACAGCCAAGGGCAGGCACAGCAGTGGGACTTCTTTGGCTGATGGGCCTGGGGAGAGTTCCATCTTGGGAGACACCTGCTAGAGCTCATGTAGTGCGTGGCCAGAAAAGCACCATTGCTGTGCTGCCCTTAGCTTTGTGAGCAGTGGAGGATCCAGCTGGTTTCCAACTCCTGCCCGCCTCCCTATACCCTGGAGAAGTCAGAGCAGCTCTTTGATTAAGTTCTCAACAGTGTCTCTTCCTGAATTCTGGATTAGTGTGCAGGCCGAGTACAAAGAATGAAGTGAGACAGCCATGGAAATACTGACTCCTTTTGATTAGTTCCTACTTGTGTGAATCAAGAGTTTTCAGCAGTTGCTGCTATAACAAACAAATATCTAGTGAAAATAACATGGAGCCAAGTAGGTGCAAGCAAGCTCATCATCATGCAAAAAAGTAAATGGGCTTTATTGCTCTCTACTTCTCAAAACAATGACCGACATTCTGACTAACAGAGAGACAGAGAGAGAGTGTGTGTGTCTAAGATCTACGAAACACTAGCTCATGCGCTGGACTGATGTGCTTCCAAAGCATGGGCACTCTCACTCTTATGGAAGAGCGCAAATACTTTTGGGAGCTCTGGAAGTGCTCCGCTAGACTGGAAACATATTGCTTGACCATCAGCAACACTTTTCTGGTCTACACATTAGTCAAGATGTCAGCCAGTAGCTTTAAACATGGGTGTATGTGTGTGGGGGTGGGTCACATAGCTTTATATATTATTTTTAGGGGGTCACAATATCAAAAGGTTTGAGAACTCCTGGATTAGATCATAAGGCCTCAACTTACTACACACCTCCCCAAATTCAATGATGAAAATGATCAAAGTCACATAAATACAGATAGAAAAATAATCTTATTTTAAACTGGAGTAGGGGTTGAGAAGTCTAGGGTGGTTCTGGGTTGTTTTTTGCACCCTCTTGACCCAAGCAAGGAGGCCTGCATGAATACTCTTGCAGTACTATTTAGAAATCAGCATTTTTTAAAAGTGCTGTTCTTAATACTGAAGAATCCTAGAAACAGCTTTCTTTTTGCCTTTACAGAAAGAACCTGTACCTGTTATTCCCTCTTCCAGTGTACAAGTTTTATCCATTTGCCATTTGAGAGAGTGTGCACCTATATTTGTCTAAAACCTACACGCAAACTTATTCTGCATTCTACAAGTCATGACCCAGGCCACACAGGGTCCCACTGTACATGTGCGGCAGCCTCCAAAATAGCCACTGCACCAGAGAACAGGCCCGGAAAGGGACGAAGACTGCCCAAACTGGGCAATTTTTGCATAAAGGCAGGCAGAAGGGGGGACCTGCACAGACCCCGCCCCCCACCTCAGAGAAACCCCCCAGAGGGGATTAGTTAAAAGAATGTTGTTGTTTTTTTAAGTCAGCAAACTGACCTGATGGCGGGGGGGCGGGGGCAAAACCAAACTGGCCCAGTACGGTTCAAACTCGAACCGAACCAGGCCAGATGGTTTTGTGCACACTCCTACTAGGGGCTGAGTCGCTCAACTTTTGGAAACCCACTGACCCAAAAATTAAGCAGCATGTATTTAAAAAAATCTCTATTGATTATTGCAGCAGCAGAAGCAAAGCCATCAATTCTGTCAAGAAAGGAAGGTTGCTAGAATTCTTTAGTCAGTCATTTATTGTAGGGTAGGGAAAATATCAATACTTCTAATGCTCAGGCACTGGCCATAAGGTTCAATAATGTTATGAACATGAAAAAACACCATTCTAAATTTTCTAGTATATCTGACTTTTGTTTTTAATGCAGTAGATTCCAAGTTTAAACAGATGGTTTTTGTTGTTTTTTTAGATCATTAACAAATCAGAACTATACAGTAGTTTCATTTGGAAATATTTTTCAATTGCCTCCTCCCCTATCCCCAGTTTTACACATTTCCTCGGAAGCATTCAGATATCCAAACTAGTCTCTCTCTCTCATGTTCTACCTGGAAGTGAGTGAGTGAGTGAGTGTGTGTGAGTGAGAGAGAGAAAGAGAGAGAGAGAGAGAATATGACCAATTCTACCCAATTTTGATGGAATTTACTCATCAATAATTAGGTGCTAGGATTGGGGCTGTAATGAGCAGGCTAGACAGCTTACGGATTGAAACTCTTCAATTTCAGGTTGGAGCTGATGAAAGGCTGCCATTCACCCCATGACAAACATTAAATGTATATTTGAGCTATTCTTTGTTCACTCAAGAGACTCTTTTCTGGGGACAGAAATCTCAATCTGACATCACAACAAAGACACTTACCTGTGCCTTCTAGCCCTGTGTTTCCCCCCTGCCAGCAGAGTGAAAAAGAAGTCCACCTTTTTTTAAAATTAAAAAAAAGAGAGAGAAAAATACAATCCACAGGTATGCTTTCAAGAGACCAACAGCCAACTCAGAAGCTCGACTCTGTCTTGCTCTGTGCTTTCACTTAAGCTATTGGAGTTATACATGCCGACTTGAAAGGAGGCAGGCCCTGAGTTACGCAAGCTAGGTAAACACTTGACAGAAGTCTGATCCCATTGGTTAGAGTCAGAGCTGGCATCTTGCTTACCTTCCCAAAATTAATCTCTGACTCCAAAAGGAAGAAAAGGAAGTGGAGGCAGGGTGTGGAACCGTCCCCCCCCCCCCAAAAAAAACCCCCACATACTGAATCCCCAGCAGCTTGTCAGGATTGGAGTCTTGGAGAGAGAAACTGTTCTATTACCTTGTCAGCCTGTGTTACATAACTGTACCCATACAAGCTACACTATGGGCTTTTTAAAAAAATAAAAAAATAAAAATTAGCATTTACTAGACCAACTAGCTTTCTTCACCTCCCACATCATCAGCAATTCTCTCACACAGTAGGTATTAGATCAGCAGTAGAAATGCTTCAGGCACAGGCTGTTTTGAATCAGAGATACATCACGACATTCACACACACACACATGGCCAGCTAAATCCACCTAATTTTAAAGTGAATATTCATTTTAAGGTACCATCCATATTGCTCCAGGTTTTATGAACGGAATGCTCTTTTTCAATCTAACAGATCCCCTTACAGTACAAATGAGGCCTCTTGGGCTTTCCTTCTCCTCTCTGCTCATCTATCCCAGGGCAAGATCTACTGCAAGGTAGAGTGAAGAGGGATTATTGACAGATCAGTACAGGGGCCATATGGATTGCACAGCTGACTCAAACCAATCTGAATGTGAGGGTGTCCCTGGGCGGACAACAAGGTGCCTGCCTTTTCTAGGCCTTTGGCTACTCCTTGGGTTGTGCACTACACCACCAAACCAGAAGTGCAATGAACCAATCATATTTTTAGAGTTGGGAAGCCAGTCCCAAAGGAAGTTTGTATCTAATTTTTTAGACACATCGCAACTACTCTCAGCTAACTTAGAGATAGTGGTATCACATTTGCTAGCCACAGGATTCAGAACAGATTTACATGAAGATGAATTAAATAATCCCTTAAATATACACAAAGTTTAAGTTTACATTTGAAGGCTTTAAGTCAAAACCAGCACTTTTTTTCCATTTCATCTTAGCTGAATCAATCCAGATGACACCTATCCATTTATATCAATGTATTATAAATTCACACAATTAAAAAAAAAAACAAAATTAAAATTTGAAATAAAATTTGCTTCTTTTGATCTAGCCCTAAAGGCAATCAGTGCATCAAAGGCAAGTCAACAGACCTGCCTGGAGTGCTAGTGCCCTGAAGGCAACATGCAAACTAAATGAAAGCTTTTATTGTGAAGTAAAAGTGCAGTAAACTAGATTCCTTGTATGAATAAACCCTTGGTTAATATAAGCAATTCTACTGAGGTCAGTAGGCATAAGCCTGGTGTTCCTTCACCCCACCCCTCCACTGCAGGTAGTGAGAAAGACAAGTCAAGGCTGCCAACCTAATCGGAATGGAAGCAGAGACTGACTACACCCACCTGATCTGGGTGTAGGTGATTACACCAGGTGCAAGACAGTAGAGGAACAGGCCCAGTGAGTTAGGTGAGACACACTGTAACTAGGGTAACAGCAAAATAGGACTTGATACAGAGACACACCAGAGTAGACCAGCACCTTCAGAATGAAGATGATCTGTGAAGAGATCATCTTCATCCTGAAGGTGCTGACCTACTCTGGTGTGTGTCTGTATCAAGTCCTATTTTGCTGTCACCCTAGTTACAGTGTCTCTTGCCTAACTCACTGTATTAGGCAAAACTTTCCCTTCCACTTAGAACAGTTTATAGAACAAGGATCAGACTAGGGATGTACACAAAGAGATGGGGTGTGTGTTCCTTTAAGGGGCAGGGAGGGTGCCCTAACCTGCCCTGCCGCTTTCCCCTCGCCGGCGCTCTCCCCAAAACCCTTGGTGCAGGGCTGCAGTGTACCTCCTTACAATCCTGGTCAGTGTCATACCGGAAGTGACCGACGCCTGTGTGCGCCCCACCCCAAAACCTCGGCCTTATTTATTCAAAGCACTTTTCAGACATTAGGGGTAGAATCTTGTATCTGTTGAGAAAGCCAAAATATTCAGTCTAACAAAAACCCACAGAAACTGCACAGCCTGCATACCAGCTACTATCTTGCATATTCTACTCTGAAATCACAATGCCGATCTTTGTTTCATGTACTATATAGTTGTGGTGGGCAATGCTCAGTTGCATTCACCAGCTTAATAGAAAAATTTGCAAACTCCTTAAGCCTTCATTATTTGGCCTACTACAAAACAGGTACACTCTTAATTAGGAATGTGCAAAGAGGTTCAACATCGAATCGGTTCGGTTTGACTGATTGGGGTGGAACTGAATGACCCCCCCTGTTTGGTCTGAGCCTGGACCGAACCCCCCTAGGGGTTCGTGAATTTTTTTTTTAATCTAATTTTATTTTAAACCTACCCCCTCCAGGAGAGTTGTCTGAGGCAGCGGGGTGGTGGTGTCCATGAAGGTCTCCCCTCCCCCGCTGGCCTCCCTTAGTCCATAAATTTGGCCATTTGACTGTTCTTTGGCCAGTTTTCAGCCTTTCCCCCCCAGTTCTCTGCATGGCCTGGCATGCCCCCGACCCCCCTCCTGGTTTTTGGCCTCCCCCCAGGTAAAGCAGCCATTTCAGAGGCTGCTGTGCCTGTGCAATTGGCCTCTGCATGGCCTGGAATGCCCTGAACCCCTGAGCCTCCTTAGACAACACCCCCGGAGGGAGTAAGTTAAAAAATTTTTTCTTTTCTTTTTAAAAAGCTAGGTTCATGAGGGTGCTGGACCAAACTGACCCGGTCTGGGTCCAGTTCAGACTCAAACTGGACCAGCTGGTTGTATGCACATCCCTATTCTTAATTTCCCATTTTTGCTATTTTTATTAGCATTGTGATCAGTGGTCTCTAACTGATTCATCTGTGTGTGCAATAAACGTTGTTCTGAGCAGCAATATCAAGGCAATGTGTACGTACATGCATTCAGAGTGGGGCCTTCTTGATTCAACCTGAACGGGATCTAAAATAATGATTTAGAGCAGACATCAAAATCCACGTGAGCACACTCATACGCCTTAGAAGGAACACTGATTGCGATACTGACCCACTACTGAACTAGTTTAACCAGCATTACTTGGGTTAAATTAGAAATGATATCTACAGATGTATACCAGATACCAGTTTGGCAGGCTTTGTTGTCACACTACTATATGTAATAAATGCACTACTGTGCACACAATGTGGCACGTCAGTGCAGCTGGACACCAAGAGGGGCCAAAAAAAAAAAAAGCGCAAAGGGGGCAAAAATAAAAACAAAAGGACAGTATCTTATTCTCCAGGTCTCCTGCAATGCCCCCACAAAACAGTCAAAATATAAGAGCCACAAAATGGCTCTCTGCTGGAAAATGGCAGCTGGAAATGACAACAGAAGTCATTTCTGGGTCATTTACGGCCACTAAAAACTGAAGATAGGCCTATTTTTCTATCTGTGGATAATAAAACTAGGTCTCTAAGATCAAATCACGAATACGCTAGACCACAGATGCGGAATACGTAGATAACGAGGGCCATCGGCATTTGCCATCAGCAATCCCAAGACATTTTAGGTTTTAATATTGGAGAAATAAACATCCATATTAAGTTCTATGAAACCTCGATAATGATAAATTGAGGCTCAAGTTTTTATAAGATACTAGAACACTGACACTTTTTTCTGTTTCAATTTAGATAAGTTTTAAGCTAGTATTGTCAGTAGTAGTAGCTTCCAAGAAAATCAGGAAAATGTACATTCAGTTGCCATGTCATGGAGATCACCCAATACAAGATTACAACGTTCACTTGGCTCTTGACTGCGTCTCCCCTGTAATTTTATAATTGTAGTAATACAAGTGAATGTTATCAGCTGCACCACTTACACACACTTATTTCACTCGGCGAACTTGTTAGCCGTTTTGTCCCTTGGTATTAAAAAAAGAGCGAACAACAGTTTCCAAACTCTGGAGTTAATACTGTGATTTAGCTTAGTAGAAGAAAAAGCCTTTTGCAACATTTATGTTTGGATCAAACCACTTTAAAAACCAAGAGAATACTACCACAAAAAGGTTGTCCAAATGACTACATATGTTTAGTAACTTTCATTAGCGGGATTTTAATTATGGTTTCCTGGCAAGTCGGAATTTACTAATGCCATATTCCCAAGTACATGCTCTTGGGCAACCGTCAAGTTTACTGCCAGGAACTAGCATGCACCTTACTCTCCATCCTCTCTACCTGTATCTGATGCTAAAATTGCTCCTAGAGGTCTATCATCAGCTACTAGTTGGAGGGCTAAAGGCCACCTCCAGCCTCAAAGGCAGGATGCCTCTGAGTACCAGTTGCAGGGGAGTAACAGCAGGCGAGAGGGCATGGCCTCAACTCCAGGCTGTAGGCTTCCAGTGGCATCTGGTGGGTCAGTGTGTGAAACAGGATGCTGGACTAGATGGGCTTTGGGCCTGATCCAGCAGGGCAGTTCTTATGTACTGTATGCTTCTTCAGTGAAGGACACTTTGTACGTGGTACTTGGCTCCCTGTCAGTCCCAGCACAGCCTTCTGATTCCTTGGTAACAAATTATTATGAGTTTTGTTTCCTTGGATTGCTGGTGATTTGATTCACTTAGTCTAGTTTTTTGAACAGCAAGGCCGCACTGAGTGAGAGTAGCCAGATGTATATCAATTCAGTATAGGCAACATGTCAAAAAAACTGCTTGATTTTTGTTTTCTACATCAAAACACATGATACGGATACAGCACTGTGGGAACGATTTCATCCTTCTGTTATATGGCACACACTGGAAAGATATATGACATTTTTAAATCAGCCACCAAGTGAGTAGATGCTTACACCATTCTTGTTTTGTGCTGTTCAGTACCATTCCAATCAAGCTACCTAATGGCGCAGCAGGGAAGTAACTTGCCTAGTGAGCAAGAGGTTGCCAGTTTGAATCCCTGCTGGTATGTTTCCCAGACCATGGGAAACACTTATATCAGGTAGAAGTGATATAGGAAGATGCTGAAAGGCATCAACTCATACTGCACGGGATATGGCAATGGTAAACCCCTCCTGTATTCTACCAAAGAAAACCACAAGGCTCTGTGGGGCGCCAGGAGTCGACACCGACTCGATGGCGCAACTTTACTTTACCATTCTGGCCACCTTAATTATTCTCTGATCATCTCCCACATCACCACTTTAAAAACAACCAACAAGTGAATCTTTCAAGTGTCTGACAAGCCCAAGTAGATAATGTGTGACCACCTAGAAGACACACTTTTGGCATGCAGTGGATCTGGGAGAAGAGTAGCATTTGTCATTAGAATGGTAATGTGTATCATTTCCTCATTGAGTGCTTTTAGGTACAGGAGTACTCTTACAAGTTGCTTCTAAGGAATGTGGAAAGCTGCACCAAAGTCTCTACAATGCTGGATTACTTACAACTTTACACACAGGCATCTGGCCAGCAGTTCCTTTATTGCTTCTAACTGGGAGTAACTGCTTCAGCTAGTAAATGCACAGCCACCTCTCTCTCGAAATTATGACCCTGCAACTGATGGGAGTTATACTCCAACACATCTGGGGACCCAAGCTGGAGAACTCCTGTTGTAAAGTTAGTTGCATAGATGTTATGGGGAACAATCACAGATTGAGATCTTATGTTTAGGCTTAATTACTTCTAAAGGAGGAGTTCAATATCTTGCATTACATCTTATTTATATGATGCCCTAGAGGTCAAAAGATCTTAAATCAAGGAGTCCAGTGTTTCCTCAGGAATACTCAGATGTTTGTTACTACAACTCTCAGCATCCCCAGCTACAATCGCCTTTCCTTGGGGATTCTGGGAGTTGTACAACACCACCTGGGAATCCCTGTTAGAGAACACTGAAGGCATCTCAGGATATTTGAGCCATGTAATAATAATAAATACTTAGCACCTCTATAGGACTATTGTAATGTCTAGAGCACTTCACACAAATTGTCTTGTATTCTTTAAGCATGTGCTCTTCAAAAACAATGACATTTTGCCAGCCTTCACGTGAAGTTTGGGGTGGGGGTTTACCTCAAACGTTTCATTATTCTCAGAACACATTTATTTAGTAAGTGGCACTTAACAACATTTAACGGTTCTTGGTACTATCCTTCTCCCCGCTTTTATTTTTGCTTGCCTAAGGCCATCTCTTGAGTTTCATCTATCAATGGATATTAGCCATGATAAAGGCAAAGCAAAACAGAACTTCTAGGGCAGGGGTGGGCACCCTTGGCTTCCCAGCCATTGCTGAACTACAACTCCCATCACCCCCAGTTGCAGAACCAAGGTCGCCCACCCTTTCCCTAGGCAATATTCTCCTGAATGCCATTGCTGGGAACACAAAAAGGTAGTCTTCACTGCCCTGCTCATGGGTTTCTTAGAAGCCACTACTGTAAACAAGATGCAGGACTAAGTAAACCCTTGGTCTGATCCCAGCAGATCTCCTTGGTCTGATCTTCTATTTGAACCAGGAGCTTCCCACTTCATTCTCACTCTCTTAGCCATTACACCAGCTCTGCACTTGCACTAAGCTGTGAGCTCTAATGGCTGCAGACTAGAGACAGTGGCCATCGTACATTATACAAGGGTTAACCCCACTCAGCAGCCTCCCTTTTTTAAAATACCCCATCTAGTTATGGATATATGAAACTACCTTATATGGAGTCAAACCATTGGTCCATCTATCTAGCCTATGGCTCATCTTGTCTAAGAGCTGCAGCTCGTCAGTGATCTCAGGCAGAGGTCTCTCCCAGAGAACTGGAGATGCCAGGAAGGACTTAAACCTGGCTCATTCTGCATACCACCCACATGCTCTATGACGGAGCTACTACCCATTTCCACTGGGAGGGAGCATTATATGGAATCCTTTGTCACTATTTTCATCTCACTATAAGTTACCTAATGGCACAGCAAGATGACTTGATTAGCAAGCCAAAGGTTGCCAGTTTGAATCCCCGCTGGTAACACCTATGTCGGGCAGCAGCAATATAGGAAGATGCTGAAAGGCATCATCTCTTACTGTGCGGGAGATGGCAATGGTAAACCCCTCCTGTATTCTACCAAAGACAACCACAGGGCTCTGTGGTCGCCAGGAGTCGACACTGACTCGATGGCACACTTTACCTTTATCAGCCATTTTGCTAGTTTTCTTGCAACTGCAGATTTAGTTTCAACATTCACTGGAAGTTGAAATATGACTGGCAGAAGCATGATGAGGAAGGAGGTGCCTGTCATTCTGCAACTTCACCCACTTTAATTGGCCAGAACATATGGGCAAGTGTCACTTTTTCTGGACAGCTGTATTTTAAGAACTGTGTTCCTCAAACAATAACAACAACAAAAAAAGGACTTTATTATTCACAACTCTTTTCAACACATTCTACTTGCCTGAGCCACTATTTAACCCTTTGCCATGAAAACAAATCAGAAATGGTAGCTGCTTATGCACAGAACCAAACATTTAATCTTGCCAGAATTTCTTACATTTGAAACAGGTTTCCCTGCAAGTAAGCCTTTTTGCCATTAGTCAGCATAGTAATTCCTGATCACAGTGCCACAAGAGGAAAAGGTATAAATCACTCACTTCTCCCCCAAATGAAACCAAAAGCAAAACAAAGAGGAGGATGCTGGAGATACCTGTATAAAGACTAGGTATGTCCAATTCTTCCCTTTCCCTAACACGGTCAGTCGTAAACAATTGAGATATTTGAAATAACCTACAACGCACACACAGCACAACCCTGAAAGGCAGAGTACATGGACACTCAACCCCCACAGTTATGACTCCACCATGCTTTCACCACCCACCTCTTCAGCCTTCTCAAAGTAAGATTTCCCCAGCAACTGTGCAGGAGGTAAGGCCTACATACCACCTGCTCCAAGACTGCGGCAGCAGAGAACTCCTACTCATTCCTGATGCCTGGTGAAAGGACAGCAGATCTGACTGTGCCTCTGGTCCCTACCTCCACAGTACATAGAATGAGACATAGCAAGGACATGCAGCACTGGGGCCACACAGTATTTGAATTATTATGCCATCTTATAATCTATGGGGAAAAGGGCGAAGACAACCAACATCCGTGCTGTGGGCTATGCGAACATTCAACTTAGTGGACAGAGATATACTAGGTTTTTCCATCTATGAGAAATACCATACATACCTAGTGGCCATCACCATATTAAACCCCTATAAAAGCAACTGAAAAGGGCTCCCTCATGGCAGCCCCCACACATGGAAGCTGTAACATTTGGATTAGTCCACAGTTGCTACTTGTTTCTCAAGCACCAGATAGAAACAGTGTCCGAGTCATTGTTTTTATGACTATGAAAACATGAGGCAGCACAAAAATGGCTATTTTCAATCTAGGGTTTATACAATGTTGCTCTGAAGCAAGCAGCGAAATCAGTATTTAAACAGAATTATAGACAGCCACCTTTCCCCCGGGGTCTAAAAACCTGTTTGCAGCACAACACAAACATCTAAATCTCAAAAAGTTAAGTGAAATGGAGTACAATTCCACAGGTGGCCTTTCAAGTTGTTTCAGAGGAATGCAGCCTTCAGGAATTCCTGAAGGAAACTCTAGGAACTATTTTATTTGTCTGCATGCTCCAGAGATCCTAGGGGACTCCACAGGCCTCTCTGGCTACTAAACAAAAAGCCAGAGCAGTCAGCCAAACCATTCTTGTTTGGGCTTAGGTATGTTTGCAAAGCCTTAAGCAGCTGTTATGATAGATTCTGCGAACTTTTGCTCCAGTTCCAAACTCCATTAGAGCAAAGCTGGTAACAGGAAGGAGAAACAGAAGAAGGTAGCAGGCTGAGACATTGCTTCTGCTTCAAATGCACTGGTGGTGGTGGGTTTATTTAAGCAGTGGAAGGAGACTGATCTATTGCATCTTATCAGCACTGTAAGCCACTCTGGGGACTTTGGTCAAGAGGCATGATAGAAATCTACAACACAAATATAGGACACTTAGGTGAAAGTTAAAATGCTCCTCAAGCCATATTTAAGAGTGGGCAAACAGCTCAATTTTTTAAACAATAAGAAATCCAGTGGACCTGAAACTACATAACTACTCCTTTCATGTTTATTTTGACTGAATTTGGATTTTTCTTTTTCCAGAATCTAGAATGCTTATAACAAACTCAGAACAGGATTGTCAACAATGGAGTATGGAAAGTGACGCAGACTGAAGCTTGTGGACAAACACAAGTTCCTAGCAGTTTGTGCCATTTCTAGCATAAATGGTTAGCAAAATCCACCAGAATGATTTCTTGATTTCTTTCAGCAATCATGAGCATTATAGCTCAGGATGAGGCTAGAGGCCATATACCTAACTCCTTTATCATTACATTTTATAGGCTCTTTTAAATGTCTAGGTTCCCAGAATAAGTTTCAGACAGACAAACAGGCGCTTCACATGAGTAGTGTGAAGCACAATGAGGGCTTGTGTGGGGAAAGCGGGCTTGACCCGCACACAAGCAGGGAGCTCACCCTGGGTGGCCAAATCGGTTGCCCACACAATTACCAGCTCTGTCATGAGCCAATTGGGGCGACAGGGATCAGGGGCCACCCAGCCCCCAGAAATCCCAGAATGCCCCACTTGAGTGCGCAGGGCATTCTGGGGAGACGCTGACACCAGGAAGCTTGTTGTAGCCTCCCGGTCGGGTGTCTTCTTGTGAGTTGCCATGGCAACTCACCATCACAAAAATAGGGTTAGAGGAGCTAACCTTGTTTAAGGGAGGGGGGCATTTTAGAGAGCTGGCCGCCGGGAGCTGCAAGCTGCATAGCACCTGTGGCGACACACAACCAGCCAAAAACAGAGATGGGCTCCCTTAGCCTGGTTTTGGCTGGCCATGGGAATAGCCTCAAGGGATTGAAAGTGTCTGTGTACATTTGAAAAAGGCTTGTTGGCATTATGTGGACTTCTAAATAACTGATTTTAAAATTAGCATTACTACAAAAGAGAAGCACGAGCTTCTCTTCCAAACCTCACGTCAGAGTTACAAATAGGGATATTTGCTACATGGAGATAGCATGTAGCCTTAAAGCCCTTTATTTTTCCTAAACACGCATTACATTCCCCCCCTAGCTAATCAGTTGATAGAAAAGGAATTAGGAATTG
Organism: Hemicordylus capensis; assembly: GCF_027244095.1. NCBI lineage: Eukaryota > Metazoa > Chordata > Lepidosauria > Squamata > Cordylidae > Hemicordylus > Hemicordylus capensis. Next base: position 251,751,963 of record NC_069657.1, read on the forward strand.
AAGTGAGAAAGAGTAAGGGATTCCCAAGGCATTCTCACCCAGTACCCATTCAGTTCCAAAGAACCAGAATGCAACAGATTTATTTATTTATCTAACACATTTATATACCACCCTATATAAAATCTCAGGGCAGTTAACCCAAATAGCCACTAAAACCCAAGATTCATATTAAAAAGTTTAAAATAACCACAAATACAACTTTAAAACTTTATATCATCATAAGCTAAAAGCCCGATTAGTTTTCAAAAGTTATTTAAAAACAACCACAGATGGGAAGATTCTGATTTGCGAGTGTGTTCCAGAGCCTCGGGGCAACCCTAGAGAAGGCCTGGTTGTGGATCACCACTAAATGAGCCATTCCATTACCTCAGGACCTGCAGTATGGAAAAGTTCTAAATTACAAGGGCTCCCATATGTTAGTGTTAGAGAGGGCAAAAGTATACATAGTCACCTAAAGCAGGGGCATAACTACTATTAGGCAAGGGGAGGTGGCTGCTTGGGGGCTCCCAGGCCTCGGTGGGGCCCCCAGAGGCAAATCACATGACTATATATTGTGAAGTGTGTGTGTGTGTGTGTGTGTGTGTGTGTGTATCAGCGAGGGGCCCATTTTAAAATTTTGTCTCTGGGCCCACTCCAGCCTTGTTACGCCCCTGACCTAAAGCCCAGATCTTGAAAAATAAGAACAGTAACATTTTACATTCTTATTGCAAATTATACTGGGAGATGAACAAAGTATTGTGCACACATGCTTCTCAAATGGGCACAGAAGGGTGTTTAATGTCTGTAAAGGTAAAGTTGTGCCGTAGAGTCGGTGTCGACTCCTGGTGACCACAGAGCCATGTGGTTTTCTTTTGGTAGAATACAGGAGGGGTTTACCATTGCCTCCTCCTGCACAGTGTGAGATGATGCCTTTCAGCACCTTGCTATATCACGGCTGCCCGATATAGGTGTTTCCCATATTCTGGGAAACATGCCAGTGGAGATTCAAACCAGCAACCTCTTGCTCGCTAGGCAAGTCATTTCCCTCCTGCACTAGTGTCTAAGTAGTTTACAAGATGAATACTTCATTAAATACACATCACACCCCATAATACATTTTAGCTACCAAAGTCTCCAAGGTTAAAACACTCAAACCATTTATTAGAAGCCAACAATACTATTTATAAGCAGTTGCCAAACAAGCAGTAATTTTCAAGTCATTTATTAACAAGGAACAAGTCACTTATTTTTACTGCAACATTCAGCTCTTTATCCAGAACCACAATCCCATCAAGGCCATGGAAATCCATCCAATTCTGGAATTTGGAAGGAGAATAAATAGAATGCTGCCAAGCTACTCCTGGGATGACATCATATGTCTAACATTAGGAAGTCAATAGACTATACCGTATACTTGCACAATGACGACTTAATCTACATATGTAGCCGTTTGAGACAGCATAAACAGACTGTACCACTTAAGACTACAACCATTTGTAATCCTCCCCCACTAAAATAATGCCTGTAAACATTTTTTAAAAGCATATCAGGGAGAAAGTTTAGAAGGATCTTTTCTTGCTGTGCTTTTTTTTTTTAAATTTGCAAGCAGTGTTCCCTCTAAGGCGAGTGCCTGTGTGCACTTTTTTTGATACCCACCCAGTCAATTTTAGATCCCATTCAGGTTGAATCAGGAAAGCCCCACTCTGAATTCACATGCGTGCACACTGCCTTGATACTTCCGCCCAGAACAAAACTCATTCTGCACACAGAAGAAAAAAAATTAGAGAGAACACTGTTTGCAAGGCATTTTGAAGTGTAAGGAAGCTTTAAAAATGTAATCCCCACCTGAATAATGGCGTGTTGCAACAGACCAAGACGCTAGAACTCACTGCATGTGCAGAACAGGCCTATGACAACCTTGTTAAAGTGGGCCTATCATTCAGACAAGCAGGGTTAAAGTGTTAAGTGACTGTGAAAAAAAAGAGTAGGAGTGGGGTCATCTCCTCTGAACGACTGCTGCTGATCAGGAGTGGTCTTCACCTCTTCCTTCTTGGTTGCAATGTTCAAGTCTCTACCCTCTTCATAGAAAGAAGCTCTAAACCAGGCCTGCTCAGTTTTGGTCCCCCAGCTGTTTCTGGACTACAACTCCCATAATCCCCAGCTACAGTGGCCAATAGCCAGGGATTATGGGAGTTGTAGGCTAACATCTGCAGGCAGGCTGAAATTGAGCAGGCCTGCTCTAAGCCCTCAGAAACACGAGCTATTGTCCTGGTTCTTCTTCCTCCTGAGAACTCTTGCCTATCCTCCCCTCCACATACAGAGATGCAAAAAAAAAGTTGTGTGGTTTTTTTTTTTTAATTGAAATGTTTATTGGCACCAGAATAATTTAATGGCACACATATAGATGTTTCAGTTGACTCATCAATACTTTCTAAAATCAAAGCCAGAAGCCATCTTTATTTATCAGTGAAGAAGATTACATATTGGAGTTCCTCGCATGATAAGTGAGACTGCGGCAGTCTGCGGGGAAAGCGGGTTACGCGGGTTACACTCACCCTCCCCGCAGACGGTCTCCACTCCTTCTGTGAGAGGGCGTATTGCCTGCCCAGATGAGCAGTAGCTCCCTCTACAGTTTCAAGGGTCGGGGTGCTGGTACGTGATGTGACGCGTCACCTTGTCCCTGCCCCCCAGAGCTCCGATAATGCACCGTGCAAGTGTGTGGTGCATTATGGGACTCCCTCCTCCCTGAGAGTGCCAGCCACAATTGCAAGCAGCCGCAGCTGACACAAATCAAATAAGTGAGATAAAGAGAGCGCTTGTTCCCTTAACCTCATTTTAGAAGGAGGGTACTTAGGTGGGTTTGCTGCCATGTAGCCACTGGGATCGGGCCCGATCCAGTGGTTCATACATGTGTGGAAAACCAGGCTGGGGTCCCTTAGCCTGGTTTTGCATGTGCGTGTGAATAGCCTCATTGCTATTGTCAGAAATCCAGTTCTCACTGAAGCAGTCACTCCAGAACCACAGGGTATGTGTAGGGTGTGTGTGGGTGGGGTGGGGGGAGTAACACACATTCCACCCATAACCACAACTACACTTCAGCTTCAAGGCCACTTCCTGTTTTCTGTAGGATTCCTTTCTGTAGAAGAATCCTTCTTCTGTAGGATTCCTATCTCTCAGGCAGATTTCAGATGATATCCCTCAGGGACCCATCCTATCCCTGATACTTTTTAACATGCATGAAACTTGGGTGAGATCATCAGAGGATTTGGAGCAGGGTGTTATACCCACATCTATTTTTCCATATCATCATCATCAGGAATTGGCACAGCTCCCCTAAATGCCTGCCTTCAGACACTAATGGGATGGATGATGGATAACAAATGGAAGCTGAATCCAAACAAGACTGAGGTACTAATGGTGAGGAGTCATAATTCAAGGAATGATAAAACTTTCTGTTCTGGATGGGGTTGCACTCCCCCAATAAAGGCCTGCTCAACTTAGGCCCCCCAGGTGTTTTTGGACCAGAACTCCCATAATCCCCAGCCACTGTGGCCAATAGCTAGGGGTTATGGGGATTGTAGGCCAACATCTGCAGGAGAGTCCAGGTTGAGCAGCCCTGCCCTAACTGAACAGGAACTTAAGTATAGGAGTGCTTCTGGACTCAGGCCTCACCCTGGTGTCTCAGGTGGAGGATATGGTCAGGAGCACTTTCTATCAACTTTGGTTGATACGACAGCTGCATCTGTTCCTTGAAGATAATGATTTCAAAACTGTGGTGTCCTCACTTAGCTGGACTACTGCAATGTGCTGTATGTGGGCCTGTCTTTGTACATTGTTTGGAAAATTCAGTTAATTCAAAATGAAACAGCCAGATTGTTCTCCCTATGGATATTAGAGGCTTAAGAATTTTAGCAGCCTTTAAAAGAATCCTAAACATCTCTTTTTAGCCTGGCCTTTAGTGAGTACTGAAATTATTTTAAACTAGTTTTAATGAATTTGTTTTTTTAATCTGTTTTTGTATTTATGAACCGCCTAGAGCCATCTGAGTGAGGTGGTATAGAAATTTAATCAATACAAATAAATCATCATTAGATAATTAAACTAAGGCAGCTATTAAAAGAACTAAAATATCAAGAGACAGCCCCAACAGCAGGCAGAGGCAAGTTGTTCATTACACTTGTATCTCACTCTTCCCCCACACCTGGCTTGCAGCTGGAAGACTTCAGAATCGATTCCATGCGGTGCCAGCCACTTCTACAACCCTCTTATTATATGGGCAGAGCTGCACAAAGCAGAACATTAGGCATGTGCAGAGAAAACTCATTTTATTTTAACTTTTTGTAATTAAATTTCATTTTAGTTTGTTTAATACCTCTCTTTTTTTGTTTATTTGTATTAGCTTTTGTTTTCATTCTTTAAAAAAAGAAAAAGTTAGACTGAGTCCCATTTAACTGAATGGGACTTCAGTTAGTCACGACTGACTCCTCTCATCAACTACAATGTGCTTAGTCATGACTAATTAGTCTGGATGTTGCCCAGTATCTCTTTTAAAAGAAAAAGTTCCTGGCTAGAACTCTACTGCACAGCTACTTTTTTGCATCAGTTACCCAGGTCTGTGCAGAATCTTTGTGGGGCAACATGGGTAAAAAATACAACTGGCTGCCATCATGGAAGGGGGATGGTGGCTATCAGTGGTGGCAGCCAATTTTTGTTTTTTAACCTATTCTGCCCAGCAATGATGCTGTGTCGCAAGGAATATTGATAGTTAAGACAAGTCTTGACAAATTTTGACACTTCACAACACTTGTGATTGATTTTTTTGGAGGAAGAAGGTAAATGGACGCTCTTTATGTCCTTTACAAGGAACATATTTAGAAAAGAAACCAGACTTCCTGTGATGAATACAAATTTTATTGAAGAATACTTATCTGAATATCCTAAACTAGGCACCATGGTTACATTTCAAGGTGCCATGGCTCCCTGATATCTGGGATTTGTCAAACCCCTGAATTAAGAACACTGCCACATGGCGATAGCTATATGGTGGAACTCCAGCCACAAGCTTTTTCCTATAAGTAAGCAAAAACACACTGGCTGACATCCTAACAAAGTGAGCGTGCTTCAAAGGACTGCTGAGACGCACTGGGAGCTCTCACACAACTCCTCCAGTTCCCCTGCTGCACATATGCTATTGCATCAGAGCCCTTGTGGAGTTCAGACCAGTCTCTGTGTTCCAGAAGCACTCTGCAAGATTGGAAACATTTCGCTGAGGGTCCCTTAAACACACCCACCCACACCCAGAATGTTACTTCTGCTCTGCGTCTATTTGGCATTAAATATTTTGCAAATCCCCTGGCAGTTATTCACTAGGGATGTGCATGAATTGTTTCGGTGACTCTTATTTGAAGAGTCAACACAATTTCAGTTCCCCCAGCCAAAACGTTTGGGGGGGGGGGACAGTTGCTTTAACGGAAGGGAAACAGGTCTTACCTGTTGCTGCTCCACAGCCGCCCCAGTGAGGCGCTGTCTCTATTAAGCATCACGTAAATGGCACCTACGCAAGCACCATTTTGAGTGGCCAGCAACACTGATGACCACTCAAGTTGGTGTCCGCACAGATGCCGTTTACATGACAACATCTGTGGAATGCTAGGAACAGGAAACTTGTCCCCTTCCCGTTAAAGCAACCACTCCCCATCCACCCCCAGATGTCCACGAAGCGTTTCATGCACATCCCTATTGTTCACCTAGCCTTGGGCCCTCAACTGTTGTTGGATTAAAACTCTCAATATTCCCATCCAAAATTGCCAACAATGGTGGCTGGCAGTGATGTGAGTTGTAATCCAACAAGTGGAGAACCAAGGCTGGGAACTTCTGAGGCAGCCCATCAGTAAGCCAGCTTGAGAAACTGTATGCTCAAAAATACCTATACAAAAGGTAGACTCCTCCCACCCCTTAACAACTATTAATAGAAAGATATATCTAAAGATATGTCTGTAACACAATGCAGTTAAAACTGCAGTTTAACAAGAGGAAGGTCACACTACACAAGTCATGAAACAGAGAAATTTAAAAAGGCGAAGTAGGGGCAAGAAGAGACATGAGTGTGCTTTTCTGCAGTGAAGAAGTCAGATGCATGTTTAACTCAATTACGTCTAAATACACTAACAAAGATGGGACTTAGCAAAAATAAGCTGATTTGTCTACGTAAAGAGGGGTGTCTAAAGATTAAAATCAAAGTCATTATAGGAAGCAATAGCTGATAGAAATCAAGGTGCCGGCATACAGTCTTTTTAGGGAAATTAAAATAAATATGGAAATTTCCCTCTACTGGCAAAGCACAGCATAATTTAAAACAGCCGGATAGCATAATACTATAGAACTCCATTCCTCCAAGCATTTGCAAACACAATATGTCCCAGAGACAAGATTTGGACTGATGCAGACCAAAAGAAAAGGTGCATAATAGAAGGGCAGGGGAAATAGTTTGTTCCTATGCTATGTGTTCTTCTTCTGGATGCAATGTTGCTATGCAACATCCCCCTATTAATCTATAGAATAGATTAGTTTACATGGTTAGTGCCAAATACAAGCTTTAGAAATGGTCTTGCCCTGTCCCCATAGACAGCTGGAAAGTTTATGGTGGAATATAAGAGCTCTTTGGTTCTCTTAACATTTTGAACAAAACCAGAGTAGTTATTGTGATCATTAGCCCATATGTCTAGCAGATTATTTCTGATAAATCCATGGTAGGTCTAGAATTCCAAGCATCCCAACCAATAAATTCTTCAGTCAAAGAGTGCTGGGAGGGAGACAGCCACAAGATTCAGCCTAAATTCTGTGTTGTTCTTCATGAAACCTTACTGAGCCAAAAACAGATTACATTTATGAGATCGAAACTGTGATGCTAATTCAATTGACTGAGTTTTGAAAGCATTCTAGAGATCAGCATTCTAGAGATCAGTATTAGGCCAATTCTTATTCTTTTAGCGTGTCCCTGGGTTTGAGATATGCCAAACTTCGGTCAGGAGCATAGTTTAAAACCAGTCACCATGTTTTACGATAACTCAGAAGGCAGTCCTGGTTTTGAATTCTGTATCCCTATACTGAAGAAGCTTTCAACCTTTTATATACATATTAATGACTGCATAACATCAAGTGTCATTAAGTATAAACAAGGAACACACTTACTAGCATTTACAAGCAAATGCTCCAACAGAAGCATAGGAGGCCAGTGCGGTGCAGTGGTTACAGAGCCGGACTACAACTGTGGAGACCCAACTTCAAATCCCCATTCAGCCACGAAATTCACTGGGTGATTCTGGGCCAGTCACTTAGCTTTTTGCCTAATCTACTTCACAGAGTTGTTGTGAGGATATATATGACCCAAGGATAAATATACACACTGCTCCGGGTTCCTTGGAAGAACAGTAGGATATAATGGAAGCAAACAAATGGAACATAAGAACATAGGAAACTGCCATATACTGAGTCAGACCATTGGTCTATCTAGCTCAGTATTGTCTTCACAGACTGGCAGCGGCTTCTCCAGGATTGCAGGCAGGAATCTCTCTTAGCCCTATCTTGGAGAAGCCAGGGAGGGAACTTGAAACCTTCTGCTCTTCCCAGAGCGGCTTCATCCCCTGAGGGGAATATCTTGCAGTGCTCACACATCAAGTCTCCCATTCATATGCAACCAGGGCAGACCCTGCTTAGCTATGGGGACAAGTCATGCTTGCTACCACAAGACCAGCTCTCCTCTCCTGACGACCTGACACCAAAAGTGTTCTGGGAGTGTACTCCCAAACCCCTTCCCTCAAAAAGTTCCAGCAACAGAAGTCACAGGCACTCTTATATCTGTCTGCAGGGAAGATCCCTGGAAGCAGAGGACAGTACTATGTAAGCATTAGTCCCAAGGAGAGACCTGTGCGAGTAATTGTGCCACTGAGGGAAGACAGCACAGGAAGCATTGGTCTCAGAAACTGTGGGAGGCACCCAGAGCTTCAGCAGAGCAGTGTGTTGTCATTGGAAGCTACTTCCATGAATGGAAGGAGCAAGTTGCACTCACACAAGGATACTTTCACTTGTAAGACTCTCCCCTTCCATTGTCAGCAGTTCTTTCCATGCATGGAACAAGATTCTACTGAAGGTATGGATGTCTCCCAGAATGGTCTTTAGTGAATCCCTGCATCCATAAAAGATTTTGGGTGCATGAGTGTGAGACACACACATAAAAGGAGCGTGGATGTTGGCTAATATTGTAAAGCTGTGGTAAACATAACATGTTATCTCCAAACTCAACATAAATGGTAATTAAGTTTATGGTCCGCTCTAGGAAAATGCTCAGTTTTTGATTATGATGTCAGCAAAGATCATCTATTTAATTGAGGGAAAGCTGCCATTTGCAATGAGCAGCAAAAAAATAATGCACCCCCATCGTCCTTCCAACTATTTTATTTGAGAATGATTCACACAATAAAGTGTTAAGTGAAAATATTATGCATTAGCTTGGTGTGTACAAAAAAAATCAACCACCCATGCCTAAAGATCATTCATGGATGCATTTATTGAATGAATGTTGTAGGCATCAAGCATGTTTAGTACCAAAACTATCATTTCTCAACTGCCATGTGTACTGTGAATTGACTCCAGTGTTTTCCAGTTTCAGCAAACACATTTCAATCAACATAAAATAAGGCAGGATGGGAAGAACTCCAACACATGTTTAGACACATAAGGCAAATTGGGGCTATTCCACAGATTAAGGCCTTGTCCACTCATACATTATAAGCAAAGATAAAGTTGCGTTGTCAAGTCAGTGTTGACTCCTGGCGACCACAGAGCCCTGTGGTTGTCTTTGGTAGAATACAGGAGGGGTTTACCACTGCCGCCTCCCACACAGGCTGAGATGATGCCTTTCAGCACCTTCCTATGTCACTGCTGCCCGATATAGGCAAGTTATTTCCCCGCTGCACCATTAGGTGGCTATAAGCAAAGAAACCACCATCTAATTCAAGGAGTCAATGGGTGGCTCATACATATTGTTCCCAATTCTCCAAAGCCATGGTTTGATTAGAATTTGCAGTTCTGATGTGGAAAGCAACAAAAAAAGTTTACAAGTTTGGATTCAAGATCTAGCTATAGATTGCACTAAACAGGAAGAGGAAGTTATGTGTAAAAGCCCATGATACATTCCTAGTTCTTCAAACCATGATTTGGAGGACTGGGAGTGTTACATATAAATCAGTGCTGTGACTGGAGGAGAGCTGCTCTTGTAGTAGCAAGCATGAGTTGTCCCCTTCGCTAAGTAGAGTCCTCCCTGCTTGCACCTGAATGGGAGTCTACAAGTGAGCACCAAAAGATATTCCCCTTAGGGGCCAAGAGAGACTCTTGCCTATAATATTGGAGACGCCGCTGCCAGTCTGTGTAGACAATACTGAGCTAGATGGACCAATGGTCTGACTCTGTATAAGGCAGCTGTTCCTATGACTTAGTTCAAAGGTCACAGTCAGCCAGGACTGAATCCTGATTTCATATTATGTCTCCCAGGCGTATGAGGTAAGGAAGAATTCTACCCTTGAGCCTGACTTTGAACAAGCCAGTATCCACTGTGACCTTCAAATGGGGCTGTATCCGGGATAGGAAGTAGGAGCAAGTGTGCCTGAGGCTTGAGGACATTGAGTGAGATCAGTATTCAAGCCTGCCTCCATATGACATCTGAACAGGCCATTGTGCTGTCAGGAGGCAAATGGCAAGTAACTAGGCAGTGAACAGTCGTCACCCAGTACACAGTTTACAATGCACTCTTCTAGAATCTGCAACACACACACACACACACACACACACCCCACAAATTGCACAAGAAATGTAATGAGCAAAGAAACCCGTGGTGTGTCATACCTGCAAATACCCACACAACAAGATATTCAGACTTGAGAAGAACTACCCTCCAAGTTACACCAGGGAGAGTCACTGATCTCCTGACTTCTGAAGGTTTCAGAAGCCTCCAATAAAACTCTGCCATAAGCAAAAGCCAGCTATTAAAGTTTACCATATTGCTATGACTCAGGACAACTAGATGATCTGAAGGATGTTTCACCCTAGGGAATGAGAGGCCAAGCAGGAGGCGACTTACTCATTTGCAGCCTACTCTGTTCCAAAATATTTTAGCAGGATCTTTATTTCACCAATAGGCCTGTGGGAAAGTTTATATATATTATATTCTAAAGCAAATCAAAACACACACACACCCCGATTTGTAACTCAATGTTACATCAGTTGGCATGGTTTTTCTTTTTCTGTTGACAACTCTTTTTTGCCCCCAACCTTAAATATTTGGCTAGACCCTCAACAGGCAGAAAATTGGTTTTGATTCACTCTTTGCTAAACACTAAAGACCCAGTTCTCACATGTACAATTTCAGATTTAAAGAGGTGTGTGTGTTTTCAACCTAGATAAAGCTGGCGTTGATACATCACTTAATTCAGTTTTCTGAAACTGCTGCATGTTTTGAATGCACACAAAATAGCTGTAGCGTCATGAGGCATTCACATTCACAGCTGGACTCCTAGTGCACATACATGTAGGAGTACATTGGGAATATGCTTTGGGGGGCAGATGATGCATGTGTATTTTCCAATAATGCTAATTGGAGAACACCCCCCTTTTCACACTTAAAGTTTAAAGTGACTCATCACTCAGGTCACCACCGCCATCACTGCTGCCACCAGCCATCAGCTGTTCTGCCCCCTTGGCTGGTCAATGGCTGCTGTTATTGGCAGAGCTGGCCCCATTGCTGCCATCACCCTGATGGCCACTCTTCAGGGCCACACCTCCACAGGTGGCAGGCCTCAAGCACAGCGGCACCAAGAACCATTTGGCGTATGAAGGGGTGGTGGAGAGTACGAGAGGGAAAGGCCATTTTAAAAAAGCAAATGCCTTATTTAACACTTGACTTATTAGGAATGTAGGGATTGTAGTTCCTCTAAGAGCTGTAGCCCACAGAACAGGGCCATCAAAGCAGCAGAGGCGCTGGAGGCCTGCCACATGTGGAAGCAACCACTGGGGGCAGCTTAAGTAGGGCCAGAGTGGCCAGGAACTGTAGCCATTGGGGCAGAGCAGCCAATGGGAGGGGGTGTTAATAAGCATATCGGATAATAAGCATATTGATAATATGCATATCAGAAAAGAAAGAGTTCAGTTGGAGTTCCAACTCTAGGGGTTCCTCTCCACATTACTGCCTATTACCGATATGGGGATTATTGGTCCAACATGCTTATCGGATTTATCCAACTGCACAGGCTTCATAGCAAGTGTCCATCCTTCCCAGTGGCCGCTGCTGGTGTCTCCATGCTTCCTTTTAGACTAGGAGCCTTTGTGGGACAGAGAACTATCTTCTAACTCCTTTGGCTATGTAAACTGCTTTGTGCACTTTTCAGTTGCAGAACAGAACAGGTATGGAGAAACTGTTTTGTAGTCCAGCGATGCCATTGGCTAATAGTGTGCACAGTGTTCCTCAAGTAATTTTCTTCCTTTCCAGCAGTACAGCTGTATTTTTATTTTCTTGCTTTGCTAATTGTAGTATTTACTTCCAAAACACATCACCTAACCCCTACTGATTCCTTCTAATCTATTCATGAGTTTTATATACCATTTCATTCACGTATACTTGTAGCTCACAAGAGCCTGGATCTCAAAGCTCATGTACCCCCTTGAGAGCTGTCAATCTTCTAAACTAAAGGTGGGGGGGACTTAGTACTATTTGAAGGTTTTGCTGCTATGCTATTCACCCCCTTTTGAACATATGAAGAGGCCTCATACAGTCAGACCATTGATTCACCTAGCCCAATATTGTACACTCTGGCTGCAAGTGGTTCCCTAGGGATGTGGAAATGGCCTTTCCTGCTACCTGAGACTCTGGAGATGTCAGGGATGGAACTTGGGGGGACTTTCTCTATGCATGCAACAGATGTGGTCTGCTACTGAGCTCCTTATTGAAGAACCTTGTCAAACTGGTACTGAACGTGCACCTTCTCAACCACACTCTACACTCGCATGATCTAGTTCTATTACATAAAAGGTGTGATTGCCCTTGAGAGAATTCCTGTCAACTACCTTAAGTGGCACAGAGGAGAAAGTTTAACAAGCAGAAGGTTGCCGGTTTGAATTCCTGCTGTTACTATATCGGGCAGCAGCGATATAGGAAGATACTGAAAGGCATCATCTCACACTGTGCAGGAGAAGGCAATGGTAAACCCCTCCTGCATTCCACCAAAGAAAACCACAGGGCACTGTGGGCACCAGGAGTCGATACTGACTTGACGGCACACTTTACCTTTACTTGCTTAGTTTATCCAGCTAGCTTGTCTGTTCTTAACTAGTCAGTCTCATGGACCTGTAATATCTATAATTAGTTCTGAAGCCCTAGGAATGAGGTTGGGGTAGGGTGTGTGTGTTTTATCTATATCCATATCTCGATGGAAGGGGCAGCTTTATATAAGCCTATCTAGAAACAAAGAATTAACTAGCTAGCCAACTGTTTCATGAAACCTGGGAAGTTCAAACACAACCTCTTAACTGCAGTTTAAATAAAAATGTGTTTCAGTACAAATACATGTGTGAGCAGGTCCATTTATAAGATTTCAGTGCATCAGCTGTGACCAAACAACCCTAAAATCCTCTATGGAAAGCATCAGTCTAAGGAAATCCAATAAAGCTGGATGCAAAGTATAAAACTGAACAAAATCTGGTTTGGATGCTTTCAGTACATGCAATACACTAAATCTGGCACAGGTTCTGCAGAACACAAAGTACTTGCGGACAGAGTCTGCCAAAGCCAGGAATATAGCAACTAAGGCTTTGAAGAACAAAGCAGAACAACTAATCGTTTCCACTTGAAGCAGTTTTCTTAAAACTATCCATTGATTCAAGGTGATCTCTAAGGACATGACTACATTAGAAATAATTGGCAAACATTATGAAATGTTGTATTGGACACAGATTGGCAGAGGGCCAATGACGTCCATTTTAAAGAGTGAAAAGGGTTGTGGAAAGCTGTCAAACCTTGGCAACTGCACCCTCTTGCTCCAATTTTTTTCACCAGCGATATATATAATCACTAGCACACCCTGGCCTTGCCTATGTTGCGGTGTGAACTATGACATAGACCATTAGGCAGAAATAAGGCCCACAGATTTCCAAGGATGGTATTATTGCAAGCAAAGGGACTCATCAGCAGACAAATTACTATTTACATCCCTCTCACGCACCACATTTGTTCTTAAGTAGTACCTTCTCAACATCCCAGTGCACATGACTAATCCTGCTGAATTGTGTGGATACATATCCACCTAGCAAGATAGTTACTGCCCTTGCTTCAGATGTACAGGCAAAGCACGATTAGGCTGTTTGCCCTGGGTCATGCAAATGACAAGTGGAGAAATTGTCATGAGAGGATTTCTTTTTCCCCATAAGTAGAAAAAGAGATTTGGGATATGTGGACATTATAAAACTTTGTACAATGCAACCTTTACTTCAGCACAAAAAGGAAGCACCACCAAAGTTTGAACTGCAAGAAAAACCATGATGTAGGAGCCAAGAACGTAGAAGCTCTGTTTTTTGTAAGCTTTCCAAGTTAATTATGCAGACTTAAGTGATTTATCACTTAAAATTAAGTGATTTATCTTCACACCCCAAAAAATACAACCAAGTTCTGACCACAACCCTAATTACTAACTGCATTTATCTTCTCTATTTTCTTCAAAAAACAAAACAAAACTCACCCCCCCCACTCCCTGAACAAGGGAGGAGCTAAGTTTACAGAAGATGGCGAGAAACCAAGGAACTGACATATTTCTAGAATTAGCAACATATCCCAAGTGGTGCATTACAGAAGTAGAATAAGCTGTAACTTTGTTTGAAAGGAAGTGAATTATTTTATAGTAAACCTACATAAGTGATGCATTTTAAGATTCCTTTTTCTAACCACATACTGAAGATTTCATTTAGCCACATGCTAATATTATTGTAAACTGCCCAGAGATGCAAGTTTTGGGCAGTATAAAAACATGTTGAATGAATGAATGAATGAATAGATACTGCAGATCATTTGCTCAGTTGTAGGTTCCACTGAAACATCATGCACGTTTGCTCCGGTGACAACGCAACATTTCAATGTATGCACAGATATCGCATTGAAGGTATACTTTTGGATCTCTCTTTTGGATCTATGAAGCTAAAAGATCCGTGAAGCTAAAGTTCACATCAACTGGGTCACATGAGTCAAATGTACTGGTGGAACTGACTCCACTGTAAAGCATGTGTGAATAACCTGTGACTGACCTGTCATCGCAGGGACAGAACTTTCATACAACTTCAAAAGCAGTGCTCTAACAATAGACAATTAATGTCAAGTTACCATTTGACAGTGCAGAATAAGGAATGGAACCCCACTGAAACCAATTCAGTAAGCACAGGCCTTAGTCTACTGTGGGTGAATTAAGAGGGGAAGTTATCTCCTGCCTCTTTGCCTTGTGGGGACAACAATGCAGGAGGGAGGGTAGACCCTCCTCAAGAACATAAGAGCAGCCCTGCTGGATCAGCCCCAAGGCCCATCTAGTCCAGCATCCTGTTTCACACAGTGGCCCAGCAGGTGCCTCTGGAAGCCTACAGACAGGAGTTGAGGGTATACCCTCTCTCCTGCTATTACTCCTTGCTCTTTCCATAGCAGCAGAATACTGGACAAGGCCCCTATCCTCTGAATATGCTGTCAGAGGAGTCTCGGTCATATGAGGAGAAGAACTGATGGATACTTGTTGCCTTGGAGCACCCCAATCTCTGCTTATTGGGAACTTGCAAGGGGAAGGGAATGCACAGAGAAGCTGCATCCTGATCAGAATTCCCAAAATCCATTGCTTTTCCCTCCTCCCACCTACCTACAAATGAGAGGCATATCACTAGCAGCTTTTTTAAGACTAAAGGTTTTCACATCATCTTGGTTATGTTGTCCTTGAATACAAACACCTATTCATTCCAAGCCTATTAAAGGTAGATGCACACCCTTTAAAAAGGGAAAGCTGATTTGCTTATGTAGCACAACCAATTCACAGAGTTCTCACGTGTTTGTTTGTAGCCTGTGCTGACCCTGTCCTGTCTACAGTATGAAACGGGCTTTTGTGGCTGAATATGCATGTTGGGGTGGGTGGGGAGAAAGGGAAAAGCTTCTACTCTCTCATGTCTTCTACTCTCTAAGCGCACCAAACCAAGATTTATTTATTTCTTTATTAAAACATTTTAATACTGCCCAAAACTTCTGTCTCTGGGCGGTTTACAACAGAATAAAAACAAAGTAAAACATTCGTTAAGACAAAAATGGGGGGGGGGACGCACACATTACAACAATTTAAAATTTTAAAATAATATTTTAAAACAGCATTAAAAACATTAAAACAACATTAATTAAAAGCCTGGGTGAAGAGATGTGTTTTTAAAGACTTTTAAAAAGCTGTCAGAGATGGGGAGGCTCTTATTTCAGTAGGGAGTGCATTCCAAAGCCTCGGTGGCAGCTGCAGATGGACCTCTCCAGCAGATCTCAGTGGGTGCTGGGGTTCATGCCGAAGAAGGCGTTCCCTTAAATACCCAGGGCCCAAACTGTTTAGGGCTTTATAGGTTATAACCAGCATCTTGTACTTTGCCCGGAAACATATCGGCAGCCAGTGTAGCTCCTTCAATACAGAAGAAGATCTCATTCAAAAAGTAATTATCAGATATGCCTTAATAACATTCTGGGGCATTTCTCACGATCACCAAGAGCAGGCGGGGAGGGCACGAGGGGACGGCTGCTTTTAACTCACCTTCCCCCTCAGATGACTGAGTTCTTCTGTTGGGAGCACGAACTGCGCTCCCCAGCTCCAGAGGCCAGGACACCATGTCCTGGCCCCTGGAGACCCCACAATACACAGCACAAGTGCAAGGTGCATTGTGCGGATTCCCACAAAGACAGGTGGGTGCCCGTCAGTGCTTGAGTGCCGGCTGAAAGCACCCGGCACTGGCACATGATCAGGTGAAGGGAGTTATGGGCGCGTTCACTCCCTTAACCTCATTTAAGAGGCGGGCTCCCTAGGCAGGTTTGCCGCCAGGAGCCACATGTCTCCTGGCAGTCCTTATGGGAAGCCAATCCTGGGCTTGGCTGCCTTAGCCCAGTCTTGGCTGCTTGTGAGAACAGCCTCTTTGTGGAGATCATATAATTCTTCCTACATCTGCTGAAGTGGAAGAGCAGGAAGTTAGCAGACCAATATATACATCCATTGTTCTCAGAAAGTACCGGCAGTTCTTCAGGGAGGTGCAAGCTTCTTTGGGATACTCAGTGTAGCTTTATTTATGTACCTGAATGGGCAGAGTCCCAATATACTTCTTCCAATCCATGGAATATGAAAGTCTGTGGGAGCTAATTGATTGACTGAGCCAACAGAGAAATTCTAGTCTTTTCTTCTTCTATGAGTGTCACTCCCCTGGAGACCCTACAACACACAGAAATCCTACATGGCTCTAATCCTTCCTTTGCTCCTGGGAAGCATTGGGGGCTAGCTTAATAATCAATTCAGCTATTTCTGAAAAACACACGTGACAGGAAAGCCATCCATATCATAGCCGGAGAGACTTATGGTCCACTTGATGCATGTTTCTGTATGTTCAAGTTTTACATGTATTTAAGATTAGACCATGAAGTTATAAACTGAGAATTCCAGAGACCAACTTAATCAGTTTAAGGAATTCAAAATTTATTTACAGAGTACCTACTATTGCAGCAGGCATTGTACTGTTTCTAAAATACTGTATAGCAAGACTCTAGACCAGGGTTTCTCAGCGTGTGGGTCCCCAGATATTATTGGACCTCAACCAGGGGTGTAACTACTATTAGGCAAGGGTAGGCGGCTGCCTGTGGGTCCCCATGCCTCAAGGGCCCCCCCAGAGGCAAGTCACATGACTATATATTATGAAGTAAGTGTGTGTGTGTGTGTGTGTGTGTGTGTGTGTGTGTGTGTGTGTGAGAGAATCTGCGAGGGGCCCATTTAAAATTTTTGTCTCTGGGCCCACTCCAGCCTTGTTACGCCCCTGACTTCAACTCCCATAATCCCCAGCCCCAGTGGCCTTTGGTTGGGAATTATGGGAGCTGAAGTCCAATTACACCTGGGGACCCACACGTTGAGAATCCTTGCTCTAGACAACCTTAAAAATTTGTAAAGTTGCTCAATAGCATATAACATAGATGCTGCTGAATTATGTCATGGTGCCTGAAAGCCTATTAGGGAGATCTAGGACATCACTATGAGTTTTGTTCCAGGGTGAGAACAAGAAGGTAGTATATGCATTCATTCAGATCAGTAACAGATGTGTAGGAAGCATTTTTTATTCTCCTATGCAAAATGAACATAGTCACTGAAAAATAACTATTCTGAAAGCCCAAGAAAAAGGCAGGAGAAGATTAAAAGGAGACATCCCATAAAGCTCAATCAAGAAAATGACAGCTAGGTATTCTGAAAAAATGATGGATAGTCTGCCTAACTTTTAGTTCACTCTTTGCCTTATCTTCTGAGTTAAGATAAGACAGGCATTTTTTTTTAAAAAAAAGGTTATATAAAGAGTTCTTTCCTATCTTACCTACCTGATTCAAGAGCATAGCATATGCTATACCAAGGGTGCTACACCTTTTTCAGTCTTGACTGTAGAAAGCAACATACACAGCTACCTTGTGAACAAGCTGGAAGGAATCAGACACTAGATCAGATGAAGGCGCGCTCACTTTTCCCCCCTCATGGAAACCGCCTCAGTAGCATTTAACACTGCTTGACCTAGTTCCAACATTAGCACTTTGCTGTCACTTTCTTGGACAGCTTTGTCAGGGTACTTGTGAAATTTAGAGATTAAAGAAGGGCCATCTAGAAGCAAACAAGATGGGCTCCTCTTTCTTAGGAGTCAAGTAAATATTTGATTATCTGAAGTATACAAATGAGTTGTGAGCTGTGTACTTCCGGGATGACAACATTCTGCAAAAGGATGGAAGTTACAATACTGTGTACACTTTCCTGGAAGAAAGATCCATTTAATACAGTGGGACTTATTTCTGAGTAAATATGCATAAGATTGTACTGCAAGCTTACATCTTAACTCTCAAAGTTTGGGAGTAGGTTTTTATGGCCACTTAGATCAGTTTATACTTCTTACAAAATTGATGTGCGGGATGATAGCAATGAACAGATCATCCACCTCTCAAATGCTGAGCAAGTAGACCAAGGTAATGGCAGGGCAACATCCAGACTATCAGATAAGTTACTCACAACCATCTTAATTCCCATTCGTTTCAGTGGGACTTGTCTGGATGCTGCCCATTGACTGTACCTTAAAAAAAAAAAAACCAACGATGTAGGGAAGAGGACATCTTGAGTGGAACGGAATATAAAGCTACCCATAAAAAAAAAAAATTAAAGGTGATGAGCACAAACTAGAGATGTGCACAAACCTGTTTGGAGGCCCTTAAAGTGAGACACTCCCCACCATCGAGCCACCCACACCTGGTTCTGTGCACATCCCTACAAGAGACTGCTCTGTCAGACTTTTGTTCAAATAGCAGAGATACAAAGAATCTCAGTTCTAGAAGTAGCACTGGTAGGTTTAAATGGGGGAATCTGCAAGATTTGAGGGCCAGTTGATCCTAGGCAGCCATTAGAGTGGCAGTAAACAGTCAAGATTAGAAGGAATTCGTCCCCTTAAGGTTCTGATCCCACCCACTCCCCAAGGTATTCAATATGGTTGGATTGGGAGGAGGGAAGTTGGATTGACAGAGTATTCTTAGCTCCTCTCCCTATTTCAAAGGAAGGCCCAACAGAAGTGGTAAAAAAGTGGCCAGAACAGACAAGTATCAATATCCAGCAAAAAACTAATCTGCATTCATAACTGGGCTTACCAGAAACATACATAATTCAGTTTCACCTCTATTGTCCAACAGAAAGATAGATAACATGAAAGAAAAATCTAATTAGTACAATACCTGGCATTAGGAAGGAATTTGTCCATAATTCTGGCTGGTTGTGATCCTTATGAAAGTTTATGAGATAAGAAATTAATCTTCTCAGGGTGAAAAGAAACCAGTGATTTTAACATACATCGTTTTTTATTTAAATCACTTATTTTAAAACACAGTTATAGCATCTTTTTTTCTTTAAAGTAGCCTGTGTTAGAACAAAATCTGAATATGAAAACAATAAAAATTGAAATCCACATTTGTTTCTGGAAATTATTTCAACAACCTAAACACATTCCACATGAAGAATGACTCATCTGAAAAGTATCTTCCCTGCATCCCCATGATAATGAAGGTTATCATGATCATCTGATAATCATATTATCAGAGGGTCTGGTAAATATTATAAATGCTTCTCTGAGAGAGGACAGGATGCCTCCTTGTCTTAAGGAGGCTATTATTAGACCACTTTTGAAGAAACCTGCATTGGATCCCTCGGAGTAAGCGAATTACCATCCTGATTCTAACCTTCCATGCTTGCGCAAGGTGATTGAGCGGATGGTGGCTTCTCAGCTCCAGGCAGTTTTGGATGAGGGAGATTATCTAGACCCATTTCAAACTGGCTTTCATGTGGTCTATGGGATTGAGACTGCCTTGGTCAGCTTGAAGCATGATCTCCAACTGGTTATCAACAAAGGGAGTGTGACTCTGCTGATCCTTTTGGATCTCTCTGCAGCTTTCGATACCATTGACCATGGTATCCTTCTGGACCGCCTGAGGGAGGTGGGATTGGGTGGCACTGTTTTACAGTGGTTCTGCTCCTACCTCTCTGGTGGATTCTAGATGGTGTTGCTTGGAGACTGTTGTTCTGCAAAGCAAGAACTGAAGTGTGGAGTTCCACAAGACTCCGTACTTTGTCTAATGCTCTTTAACATCTACATGAAACCGCTGGACGAGATCATCAGGTGGTTTGGTGCTGGGTGTTAACAATATGCTGATGACACCCAGAATTACATCTCCATGTCAACCTCATCAGGAAATGGCATATCTTCCCTAAATGCATGCCTGTAGGCAGTAATGGGCTGGATGAGGGATAACTAACTGAGGTTGAATTCAAATAAGACGGAGGTACCGACTGTGGGGGGTCGGGACCCGAGAGATGGTTTAGATCTTCCTGTTCTGGATGGGGTTACACTCTCCCTGAAAGATCAGGTACGTAGCTTGGGAGTGCTCCTGGACCCAAAGCTCTCCCTGGTTTCTCAGGCTGAGGCAGTGGCCAGCTTTGGCTGATACGTCAACTACGTCCATTTCTAGAGGAGAATGACCTTAAAACAGTGGTACATATGCTGGTAACCTCCAGACTTGACTACTGTGATGCACTCTACGTGCGGCTGCCTTTGCAGGTAGTCCGGAAACTACAGTTGGTACAGAATGTGGCTGTCATGTCCCTACTCGAGGACACTGGAGAGGAGTGGGGTCCCAGGAGACTTACTAGATGGTGGGGAGGCACCTGAGGAAGAGCAGGCCGGTGATGTGAATGGGAAGATAATTGAGACAGGCCAGGGCGAGTGTTTGATGCAGGAGGGGGCCAGCAGGGCTGGGTGACTTTTGGAGAGAAGGGTCAGGATCCAAGCCAGAGTTTGAACAGCCACTATCTCCTCGAGGAAGCAGACGGGAAAAACGTCAGCAACAGGTGAGGGAATTCTGGAGAAGTAATCAGTTCGCGAGGAGGCAGCAGGAGCTGGATTGAATCTATGGCAGCTGGCAGGGATGGAATATTGATTAAGTGCACGTGGCTGCTGACTATAGATTGGGCAGCCTGTGCCTTGAACAACTGCTGGAAACAACACATCAAATCGGCTTGAGCCTCTGTCAGAGAGACGGTGACCTTGAAATTTGGGCTTCTCACTCCTTACTTCTGTATTCCTGGTGAGACATTTAGCAATAAAACTGAAACCTGAGCTACTGGATATTGTATAGTATATCTCTGGCCAGCATCTTCCATCGAGTGAGCTCGTGACAGCGGCAGCCAGACTGGTCTCGGGGACAATACGAAGGTACCATATAACACTGGTTCTGAAAAGAATTGCACTAGCTGCCGATATGTTTCTGGGTGAAATACAAAGTGCTGGTTATTACCTATAAAGCCCTTAACAGCTTGGGTTCAGGCTATTTAAGAGAGCACCTCCCTTGTCACAAACTCTGCTGCCTTTTACAATCTTCAGGAGAGGTTTGGTTATGGTTGCCACTAGCTCGTCTAGCGGCGACTCAGGACTGGGCTTTCTCTGTGGCTGCCCCAGGGCTTTGGAATATGGTAATGCCCACTGGAATTTTGATTTTAAAACAGTGGAAATTTACCATGCCCTGACAAACTGAGCATTAAAATATTCTAAGCATTTATTAACCCCAAATCCAGCTTGGACTAACAGAACAAGCTGCGGGAATATCTTTCTTCAGAGTTCTGGCTATAGTCATTCGTGGCCTATTTACAACCAGATTGGATTACTGCCGCACACACTAAGTAGGGCTTACTTTGAAAAGTGTTCAGAACACAGTAGCTAGAATATTGGCTGGTGTGAGCATTCTGGTCACATGACACCAGCACCATTTTAGCTGTATCAGCTGCCAATTTGCTTACAGGCCTAATTCAAAGTGCTGTTCTTCAGCTTTAAGCCCATATATGGTCTTGGACCAGGATCTCTTAAGAAGCAGCCTTTTGTGTAGAAGCTTGCCTGGTCATTTCACTCAACACTCAAAGCTCTGTTGGTCATTCTTCTCAGCCATCCAAGTACAGTGAATGAGACCACAAGGGAAGGTTTTCTTCACTGGAGAACCAATGTTATGATATACTTGATCTATATATCCACCTTGCTTCTCATTTTTAAGCAAACAGATAAAATTGTGTGTATGTGCATTTTTAAAGAAGCCATAGACCCAAATTAATTGTCTGCTGTGCTGTGAAGTTTGTGGATATTTTCTCTCTGTTGTGGTATTTTTATTGTTTGTCCAACAATAGCTTTTGAGGGTCTCTGATAGAAAGGCAGGATATAAATATTTCAATAAATAAACCTCATTGACTTCAGTAAGATTTTGGCAGCTTACTCTGTGCAGGACTGAAGCTTTGGTCTTGAAGTAAGTGATCTTGCTCAGTGTTCTTGCTTGTTGGGTGGGGTACAAAAAAATTAAAATTGCTCAACTCCCTATATCTCTCAAGGTATCACTTTATTTTATCTTTCTCTTTTAAAAAGAGATAACTGTAGGTTGACCCTGGCATTTCAGGACAAGAACCAAAGAGAAAACCTTTTCACATTCATAGGAAGCTTATCGAACATTGTCAAGTTATAATAATTCATTATGATGGTCAGCATCTAGAATAATTATGACTATTTACCACTAAGTAAAAGGGACACATTTAATTCAATGGGACTTGGTCTTCAGGTTTCCCAAGTGTTTAATTCTTTTTATATACATTTAACTATTTTTGTAGTTGCACAATATCAAACATTGATTTTTGTTGTTTAAAGGTCAAGTATTTTTAAAACTTTAACATTATTTGCTCAAATCTATATCTCTGTGCTAATTACAGCCCAGAGACTGTAAGAAAAGGAGAAGGGGCTTCCTCCCACATCTTGCAAAGGGGGATAACCTCCAATTCTGCATCCCCCCACCCCCACTATTAATTTTGCAATGCTTGGACGACTATGAGCCAAATTGTGTACAGTTGTAGAAACACGCAAGGACAATGGTATAGTTTGTGATGTCATCCACCCCAATTCAAGGTGGCAGACACAAACGTTAAGGGCGCAAGTAGGCTAACTTGTGGACCGTCTAACCAATCTGAAGCAAATATGGTACCGTTGTAGTGAGTAACACAAAGGGACACCCTCAACAGTGTATGATGTCATCCAGCCCGATTCAAGATGGCGGACATGTGATTTCTTGAGGCAGAAGGGAGCTAACTTGTGAAGGTGGTAATTATCAATTAAGAGTATAGTGAAAGCAAAGTAGGCAGATTAGTTCTTACCAGAACTTGTTTCTTATGTTTGGTATGCTAACTATGACTGCTGTGTTTCTATGATGCTTTAACTCTTGTTCAGCTTAATTTCACCAACATTATTTGGATGCATATATGGGTCTACGGCAGACCACAACCATCATTCTCAAATGTGCTGGAGTGAAGCTCTTCTAGGCTCCTGGCATCTTCAGGAATTGAATCTTCCAGTGCATGAAAGCAAAACCTGAGCACTATTTATGAGATACTACTTTGCTTTCAATGCCCTATAAATTCTGCCATTTTACCCAACATCTCTGTTGTTCCCAATTCCAGACTTCTTGGAATACCAATTCACACTTATGCTAGTTTATACCACTGGTATCTAGTACAAGATTATGATGTGGGGAGGCAAAACACAAATTTGATATGAATTTTTCAAAGTAACATCCTGACTCAACTCACTAATTAGACCTTAGCATGTGCGCAATCCAAAAGAAATCCTATTCAAACACAGCTACCTTATATTTGTGTAGAGCTCATGCATAGTGGGGAATCAGGATTACTTCTGATCACCTTCCCTCCTGACATCTCTGCTGTGGGCAATGACAAAGCAATCCATATATGTAGATCCAATCCACACAATCACCACTCCTCAAAATTGGTGCAGGGAGAGAGTGGGGAAAAGAAGAGAAGATAAGCACAACCATGCAGATTGGTTTCTCCATATCCAAAGTGGCCATGACTGATTTTATGAACCATTGAAATTATAGCAGTACCTGCCCAAAAGCAATACTACCAACACATTCTTCACCTCTCTTGAAAAAACAGAAGTTGAAGCTGTACAACCAAGCCCACACATACCAAAATTAGAAGCAGATTCCCTTTCTAGTCCCATTCACCAGCCTTGATTAAAAGCCATACAGCTAAGAGGAGGAAGGAGGAAAACCAAACATACACTTTTGAAGTTTGAGCAAGTTTTTTTTTTTTGGAAGAGGTGTTCACCCAAGACTATAAGAAAACAACCTGAAACTTTGAGAGAGCACCACAATTAAGGAATTACTAGGAATAAAACTTCTACATCACCAACTTTAAAAAGGATGTATTTGAACTGTTGCCTCAAACATAGCACATGAATTCTGAAATAAGCCCCCTGGTTTTAATTAAAATGACTCTCAAGTCAATGTATGTAGTAACTGACCTTGCAGCATTCCACTATTAGTTTTTCCATACTCATCAGTCAATTTCAAAAATCAATAGCAATTCTTAAAATCCAGACTGCATTACCTTAAAAGGGGCCTGATTTCAGAGAGCATCTCTTCAGGATCTCCCCCCACCCCATGAATTTGAATATTCATCTGAGTACAGACATATTAAAACATCTCTAATCAGTAGATAGGTTTGAAGACGGTAGGCATTACTGCCTGACATTACAATTACATGTATTCAACTACTAGGTATACCATATTGTTCTCAACTCAAGTAAGTATCAATTAAATCCAAAATTTAACATACAGAGGGGCAGGAAGTTGGACTAGAAAAAACCTAGAATGCACCCAGATTGAAGCATCCAACTCTGCTGCTAAGCCGTTCATTATATCTTATTTGCAAGATGAAAAATAGAAACAGGAAACTCAGCCTTCCCTCTCACCCCATTCCTCTTCCAAATTTAACATGGAATCAAAGCCAATATCATTGTTGTGCAGTTTGTATTCAAAACACAGAAGTCTGGAGTTTAGTTGATAGGAAGCTAAAAAATAAAGAAGAAGTCTCACAAGGATTGTACTAAAGAAAACAAAATCCAAACAGTAGATTCATAGCCAGACACAAATCTTAAAATAAAATGTGAAAGACAAAATACTTCACTAAAACTACAATATTGTATGCAGATACTTATGCGACTACATTCTGCAGCAATGAGTAACTGCAGGTTTTTTTTAAATAAAGCTGTACAAAACATAACTGCAAAGTAACTGGTACACAATTTCAAATGATCTTAAGACTAACAAAGAGAGGAAGCTTCACCTTCCAAGACTGAAGCAAACATAAACGTAAACACAAAAAAGACAAAGAAGATCCAAGAGCCATTCATTGTGTCTTGCTTAAAAAAAAAAAAAAAAGTATACAAACAGAGAAACAAGCAATATGCCCTGACATTAGTTTAGCCATTTAAAGATCTTTGAAGAAATAGGTTGAGAAAACCCTTGCAATGCATATGTCAGACTATTGAGCATTTAGAGGGAGCATATCAAAAGCAAAGGACACAGGGACAAAGATTCTACAGTAAAACTTCATAAGCACAAACGTTACAATAATGGGGGGGGGGAGATGCATGCTTCCTTCTAGTGATGGGAAACCTTCAGGAGGCAGTGGACAATAACTGGAACTCAAGAACACAGAACCCTTATGCATTAGCCCAGATAAATAAAACTTCTTTGTTTTGCCGTTTTCCCCTCATCGGTTGATGTCCAGCACTTTTAAACAATTTTAGGAACTGGACAAATGGAGAAACCAAGCCAGAGTTTGAAGAGACATCTCCTACTCAATGTCCTGTCACCCCCCGCGACTCCGCGAGATTTCCTAGCAAAAAGCTCCATGACAAAGACCTCCCACAACACTGCCAGATCTTTGCCAAAGGAAAATCAAGAGAGGATGTGGGACTGTTGAACTCGGGCGCCGATGCAATTTCCCCTTTGAGGAGGAGGACAAAGAACATGCACACAAACCTAAACAGAAACACGCCAAGGAAAGGAGACGGAAAACAATCCACAACGAGAAAGCAAAGGGAGAAAAATCAGAGTCCACAAGGACGGAAGAGTCTTTCCTTCCTTTTTGTTTTATATTTTCCTTCTCCCCCTCGTAATCCCGCCCCCCGCTAAGCAAACCGATCAATCGTTACTCTGTACAGACTGGGAGTCGGGATACTTACCCGTACGAATTAGTGGCGTCTCTCCATTGCAATTTCCTCTGGCTAGGAGCCCCAGTAACACAGCCAGGCAGGAAGAGGAAGACCCAGGCTCTCCTCGCAAAACAGCAGCAGAGATGGTTGTAAATCAATCACCTCCAGGGAAAAACAACCCTCACACATATGCAGGGGGCGGGTGGGTTGAAGCTGGGAGGAAGGGAGGCTGAATTATTTATGGGGGCTTTAAATAATCCCCACAAACAGCTCCCGCAAGACTGGCCGCAGCTCGAGGCGACAGAGGGAATTGAGCACAGAGCAAGGAAACAAAAGTAGCTCGCCCTCTTTGTGGCTGGGATCACGGCGGACGGAAGACAATAATCCGATCAACCAACCTCTAAAACAAGCCTCTAGCCCTCTGGGGCAGCAGCAGCAGCTCCACCACACATACACACAAAAGTGGGCGGGGAAATGGTGACCTCATAAAAATCCACCACCCCTCTGAAGGAGTCTGGGAAGTGTAGTTCTCCAGAAGGCGAGGCTGGTGGCTTTGGTCTGGTGGTTGCAAGAGGAAGATGTAATCGCTGGTAGTATCTGTGTGGGACATATACAATGAAGATGAATAGCATATCTTATCCTTTCATATTCACGGTCAGGGTAAAAACGGCCATTTGTTCAAATCAAGCCGGTTAATGTGTTTTTTGTTTTTTTTAAACCAAGCAGATTTCCCCTCACTTTCAACACATGCTTTATGCTTAAGCTACTGCAGCAGCTGCTAAGTTACATAATTATAAATAATAATAATTAATAATGATAATTTTATTTCAGTACATTATCAATAGTACTTATACAGATTCCCCCAGCAAGTTAGCATCCATTCTCCTTTTAATAAAATAAAATTCGACAATGGCCGTCTTCAGATATTACGCTAAACTCGCCTCAAGTTCAACCTCCGTGATGTCCAAATGATTGGAACCGCAGTTCCCAGACCCAACCATGGTTCCGATTTTGCCCCCAGATCTAGGAAAGAACCTTTGGTCTGTAGTGAGTTCCACTCACGCAGCCGAGGGTCTGTTCCCTCCATCGTCACATCTGGATTGGGATTTCACCCCAAACTCGGAGTTAAGGGAGGAAGCTCCTCCCACAGGCTGCTGTCCAGGGTTGGAGGAAGCCTGCTCAGCCAGCCCCAGCCCCTTTGCTAGCTCTCAGACTGAAGATTACGCATCTGAGAATTAGGGGTGTGCACAAACTGGCAGACGGACAGTTTGGCGGTGGGGTGTGTGTTTGCCTTTAAGTAAGAGGGAGGGTGCTCTTACCCCACCCTCAGCTGCGTTTCCACTGCTGACGCTGTGCCAAAAATCGCTGGTGCAGGCGGCAACGTACCCTCTTGCCACCCCAGTCAGTGTCAGACTGGCTGGTGTGTGTGCATGATGTATACCAGGCACTTCCAGTCTGACGCTGATCAGGATGGCAAGAGGGTATGCTGCCGTCCTGTGCCAGCGATTTTCAGCACAGTGCTGGTGGAGGAAACGGGGGGGGGAGGTAAGAGCACCCTCGCTCCTGCTTAAAGGTAACCCCCTTGCCACCGAACTGCTGGACCAGTTTGGAGGTCCAGAAAAGGGCCTCTGAACCAGTTCATGCGCATCCCTACTGAAAATGTTTACACACGCCTGGGGGGTGGGGCGGATGGAGACAAACCGCAGGTCTGCTGGACTCGCAGTTTGGCGTTGTGTCCAAAGGGGGCCAATGTTTTCTCTTTTGACAAAGCTGGAGGGACTACAATCCCATGAAACTTACCTGGAGTAAACCCATTGGTCTTCTAGTTACTGGACTGGACTTAATAGGAGGCACAGTATGAAACTTTTGTACAGGTCAGAACTGTACAAAACTCATAGATCCCTATGAGAGAGATAAAGAGCTGGATTTCCTTGTTTAGACACCAATGGCCACAATTTTTTCTCCTATTAATAAAGTTAGTGCTTTTTATAAGAGCCGAAACTAGTTTGGGAGGAGCAATTTCCCCACACACATAGTTCTTTTGTCTCACTGTTGCCTCTGATCAGAGTTTGCTTATTTTGTAACAAAGCAAAATGTCTCTTGAACAGACGTGAAAGTGGAATGGGCATACACACCACCACCAGCAATATCCTTCAAACCCCCACCCCCCTACACAATGATTACCAATCTAGCTAGATTCAGGCAATTGAGACCAAAATAGCTACTTTGAGCCTTTCCCCCTTGACCTTGCTCAGCATGGGATACGATCAGGCAAAAGCAACCATCAAGCAGCGCATTATAAACATTGAGCGCCAAACTGATCTCAGCAGAGTTCCAACATTTCGTATCAGTGACGAACTTAGATCTTCTGCCTCTCCAGCAGCATACCTCACCCAACTGGAGGTTCCAAAGCATAGAAGGGAGTTCACTTTGGCTCGCTGCCATGGCCCCCCCTCAGCAGTGCTAGAAGGCGGCTCTAGAAGGACCCCATTTGCAGAGCAACTATGCCCCTGTGGCTTTGGGCAGATCGAAACTACTGAGCATGTCCTCTTATACTGCTCATTCTATAGAGACATTCGCACCTCTCTTATCCTTCCTTATACTTCCTAAGCAAGTAACCAGGTCGTCCGAGCCAATTCTACAACTCCTTGCTACTCTCTGACTCTAAGCCTCCCATTACATATAGCGTTGCCAGGTACTCTGAGGCTGCGATCAGCATTCATCAACAGATGACGGGCAGTGAGCCCTATCAGCCTTAATCTAACTCCCTGTGACTCTGGGCAGGCCCTGCAATTGCTCACGTGCCTCCCTTTCTACTGCACCTTATAACCTTTAGTCTGGCTGTTTCCCAGTTTTACTACCCAGGATTTTATATATTTCTCTTTTCTTATGTCTTTTAACCTTATTACAATTTTATGCCCTCTTTTTATGCCTTTTATGCATTTTTATGACCTTTACTATTTCTCAGGCATTTAGGCCTTCATGCATTTGGTGTATTATTTTAGTCCTAGTAGTCTTTCTATGATGTTCTCAACTTTGTTTCTACTCCTGATTTTTTTTTAAAAAATAGCTTTTTAGTATATGCTTGTGTTGTTATGTACCCACGGGCTTTTAATATTCCCTCTTTTGTAACCATAGTTTTATTTTGAATTTTATTTCTATTTTTGGTCCCCTGTAGCCTCAAGATAGATTTGTATCTTGTACTTAGTCATTCATCCACAGTCTTTTAATATTTGTTCTTTTATGTAATCACACTATTACTTTATGCTGGTCTAAGACCGTAATAAAGATTGATTGATTGATCTTTCAAACGGCCTTCCGCTCTCTGAGGAAACTATAATCTGTCCCTCAAAAGTCTCCAACAAATATCAGGACGGTGTATATCTTTGTACATCTTTGAGCCTGACAAAATTTATACAGAGATCCATGCAGCTAAATCCAACAATCTGCTTTTAAAAAGATGTATGAACCTGCTCAAACACTTGCTGGGCTCCCTGAGGGCATGGAAGGGCCAACCCAAGCCCCTGGCATCTGCTGCAGCACAGCAAGCCACCCTCCTGCCCCCCTGGGCGTGCCAGTCAGCCCTAGGACCCGGGCTGTCCTTAGAGAGCTCTGGCTGGGTGCAGGGCCTGGGGCAAAGCAACCAATGAGGGGGCCCTTTCCAGTTAATTTTAATGGGGGTTAAAAGAGTGGGCCTGGGGCAGTTGCCCTGCTTGCCCTGCCCTAAAGTCATCCCTGTCCAGGACCCACAGAGTGCACCCCAATTCCCTCTACTGTCCCAGCTTCTCTCCTCCTGTATCCCTTCTTTCCCCCTTATCCCGGCAGGGCCACTCTTTTTCCACCCTCAGGTGGGCTCCTTGCTACCCTGCCCCCGCAAACTCCTTCCCCTTGCCCATTACACTTACTTGGTGGTGTGTGCTAGCCTTGCTCTCTTCCTCCTCTGTTGCCATTCTGGCATTTTAAAACACCAGAGAGGCAGTGGGAGAGAGGCAGTGTGGTGGAGGAGAGTATAATGATGCTGTAGCCCAGCAACCCTCTAGCTCAGCACTCTCTCCACCGCTTCCCTCTGGCTTTTGAAAATGTCAAGGCAGCAAGAGAGGAGGAGACCGGCAGTGGGTGGTGAACTGGGGAGACAGCAGGTAGGCAGAGGCAACTGTAGGTACTGGTGGAGGCACAAGATGACACCTGAGGCAGCAGCCTCATTAGTGGGCGAGCCATGGGAGCAATTTGGAGCAGAGAAGCAGTGGGCACAGGAAGGGTCAAGCAGCCTCTGCCCACTACTTTTTCTGCAGTGTGTATTGCTACCTCCTAAAGCTGCTTGTTCTTGTAAGAATTAGCTGCTGGAGTTTATACAAATCTTGGTGTAACTTTTAGTTAGGCCCTTAGGCTTATACTAGAACTGTTCCACTGACACATATGGGGCCATTCCTGGTTAGGTTAATTGCAATCTATGCTTCTATATAGTACTTCAATAGACAGACTGTAGGACATGTAGGAAGATACATGTATATAGTATACTATCTTTATTACAATAATGCCTATATTATATCTTCAGGCCACAAACCTGATTGTAACCATATTTTGCTGACTCAAATGCACAGGGAAAATCTGGCTTAAAAAAAAATTACAATATATATACCACGTTTCTAGCAGATGTGTCCAAAGTGACCAAATAGAATCACAATAAACACAATAAACAGTACGTGTAACAATACTTCATAACAACTGAAGAAAAAGCAGCAGCAAAAGCTGACCAATCAAGCAGGAGCAACTGATCGATTGAATCAATCAGTCAATCAGGACAAACAAAGACACATAGCAAGAAATAGGTTTTACTAGGTATCTACCTGTCAACAGTGAAGGTGCCAGTCATAGCTCCTGAGGCTTGATGGCAGAAAAGGTGGGTTGCTCCACCATGAAGCAAAGTGAGACAATAACCTCAGGCAGCAACTGTGCCCTGGGCCAGTGAGTGTGGACACCCTGCCCTGCCACCCCATGGACATCAACTCACTTGCCTGCCACTGCCACTATCTCCTCGCCACTCCACTGCCAGAACCTTCTGAGAAGCCAAAATGCCACATATACTCAACAAACAGATCTAGATGTGGAGTAACAGGACTTCTTGTTTTAGTATGACTACAACACACACACTGCCTTGATTTTCCTAGACAGGAACAAAAACTGTTTCAGATTTGTCTGTGCATGATTTGCCAAAGAAATGACAACAATAATGAATTAATTAAGGCAAGGCTTAAGTCATTGACTAAACACATTTCTTGCAGTCTTCAAACTGAGGAATGGTGCTAGCTAATGATAGGCAGGCTCCTGCAGGGTTGATTCAGTTGGGACGAGCAGGAATGCAAGAAGAAAGCTCAGGAAAAGACGTTATATTTTGTTACAAATAGTTCTAAACTGACTCCACAATTTCCACCCCCTACACCTGGTGGCTGCTGCTGTGGTGGCTGCTCTTTTCTCTCATCTTCATCTTCAGCATAGCTCTCACCTATCCATTCTTCTCCTCTTCCTCAATGAAAGGGAGGCAAACTTTTATCTTCCCCTCGCCCTGGGGCCAGTGTTCCCTCTAACAGGGATTCCCAGATGTTGTTGACTACAACTCCCAGAATCCTCAGCTGCAATGGCTTTTGCTTGGCAATTATGGGACTTGTAGTCAACAACATCTGGGGATCCTTGTTAGAGGGAACACTGCCTGGAGCCTGTAGTTGTTATGGCAGTAATGGGTGCCAGGAGGCCTCAGGTATGTAGCTATCCCAGGACCCTGACGTTCCCAGGATTCCTGACAATGTGCCACAGCAGCTTTGCAAGCATCATGGAGACCTAAGACTAGAGTTCATCTCCATCTTGGATTAAAATCTGAGCCAAAGAAAAGCTTGAGAGCCACAATGCTCACCTTTGTACTGAAGGCAAACAGTACAAGTCACCAAGAATCACATTCTGAGCCAAGAAATTATGAACTTTGACAATATCACTAGTGTTGGTTCCTGGGTCCATATCACTACCCACCAGCACTCATAACTGTAAAAGGCCAATTATTAATTTGTAAAGGAGGCTCCCATACTGTGCAAAGGACCATAGATCCAAGAGAAAGGCATGTACACTGCTGTGAAATGCTCTAAAGCATGTCTGCACTGCTGAGAAGGTGGGGCTGTTCTGTGCCTACTAAGCATTGCAAATTGCAGTTGCGACACTATTCCCATCGTTCTCTGAAGCAGCACGGGCATGCTTCAAAGTGCCTCACAGCAGTACGCCCACCTCTCTCTTGGATCCATGGTTCTCTGAGAGGTTCTTCGGTTAGCAGTCTTAAGCCCAGTGTTTCTGGACATAAAGACATTATTTTGAATGAACATCCAGCACAAACCTAGCAGTCTCGCGGACATGCCATTCTCCAGACGCCGTAGAAGAATATCTCCAGAAACATTTCAATTAAGTCTGCATGCTGCTCTGTGGCAAGCAGAAACCACAAGAAAAAATAAATGGCAAGGAAGCACCCTGGCTCTTGATTAAATCTTAATTAATTCAAAAAGGTTGAGGAGAGGATGATTTGAAAATGAAAAGGCACAGATGGAGGAGACTTCTGTAACTAATAATATTGGATGTGAGCTATTGCAGAGCATAGCACAGCAAATGTGTTGTGCGATAAGGAATATATTCCACACTCAGGTAATGCTCCCAGAATGGGTTTTGCAGACACTTGACATGAGGAATGAAATCTGGCAACTTTGTTTAGTTCCTTAATGCTGAAAACAGCAAGCAAATACATTTCTGTCTGGATCCTCCAAACTCTAATAGGTCATCACTTTTATTTATTTGTTTGTTTTATTTATTACTAATTTAACATATCTTTATACTAGTTTAGCAGTTAGAGAATTGAAAATAATAAAATAAAACACATTAGATATATAAATAAATTTCCCATCCCTTGCACAGACAGAGGTGGGAAGACTGTGTCACATAATAAAGAAATTTGTACTCTCCTTTGCAGCTCTGATGTTATATACAACCATGAAGCTGTATGGAGTTATCAAAGCAGATCAAATATATTCAACCACATTTTTTCCTTTAAAAATAAAAGGGCCTGATGGTATTTCCACTGAAGTATACACCATGGGAACTCATCTCGCCCTCACAGTCTGGAGACTGAAAATCGATCTAAATGAGTTGATAACTGGCGTGAGAAAGATATCTTTGCCCATAGTATACGGACATTTGTTGTTGTTGTTCCACTGTCACCTCTAGCAAAACACGCTTTGCAGGTTTTTGCAACAATACAAAACCCTGCAAAACTTGCTTATCAGTGGCAAAGGGGCTGTCATGTATATACCAACAGGGTTGCCTTCAGGGATCAACCAACTCAGGCATTGGCCAAGGGCCCTGGGTCATCAGAGGGCTCATGGCCAACCCCTGACACAGTAGTAAAAAAAGAGAGAGAGAGAGAGAGAGAGAGAGAGAGAGAGAGAGAGAGAGAGAGAGAGAGAGAGATGGCACCTGAAGTACTTCAAGCTGTTGCCACTCCTGCCTTCTCCAGACCCTTGTGGAGATGTACATGAGAGTGGAGTACTCTTTGGGAACTGCACTGGCAGCTACCATCTTGCTTTACCTAAAATGCAATGCCCTCACTGTTGTGACCAGTGCCACAATGGCAGAGGTATTGCATTATAGGTTAAAAATATATACGGCCACCAGTGCAGCTGCTATGCTAGCTTGCTGCCACTGAGGGGCTGCTTGCCCCACCCTGACAGAAAAAAGCAATTTGCTCCAAGTGTCAGTTGCCCAGGGACAGTAGAAGGAAAGGGAAGCCAGCTATGATTCAGAATCATGCGTGTGCCTGAAAACTACACGTATGGTGGCAGAAATCCCAGTCAGAGGACTGGGAAATGATTGTGTGCAAAGCATAATAGTTGGGCACCACCCTGACATCGGCAATCTCAGTTCTGAAGTACAGTGGCTTGGTGCAGCACCAAGAGGCTATGATTGAGCTTCTCACACAATCACTTCCAGGTCCTCTGACTGGGATTTCCATTGCCACACATGCAGGTTTTGTGAGCACACATGACTCTGAATATAGCTGGCCACTCCTGGGACTAACTTTACTAATAAGTAAAGAACATGGCCTATGTTGCCAGAAGTTAGAATGAATGGCAGATAGGTATGTTTTATGGAGGGCACTTATTTGGATGTAACACTTCAGGGAGGCCAGAAAATAATTCATGATTCTGCTTAATCATCATGGCTGCTGTTGACTTCCACTTTGTATTGCAGATGGAAATATTGTAGAGAAATTAGATGAATGCAGGCACAGCCATATTGACTGCATTGACTGTAAACTTCATTTGTTTACAATGTTGCAAGTATGGAGAAAAGTTTAACCATCCATTTCTTCATTTCCTCTAAGTCACATATTCTGCTTCTTAGGTGACTGCATGACAAAGTCCCTACTAACGTCTCCCTGAGAACACCTCTTTCTCACAACTCATGTTAGGACATGTGAACAGAAACTGAATACAATATTCATGAGTTATTGACTGAATATAGGTGCCAACTAATTGAAAGAGACAAAATCAAAAAGAGTTGCCACCTTGTTATTTTATATTATTTACTGCTCACACAGAGACGTCAATGTATATGTTGCTTTACTCAATAATAAAAGTACGGAAGAGCTCCTTCCCCAAAGGAGCTTATAATTTAATTCTGACTATGGAAGTGAAGACAAAGACAGGCAAGTAAAGGGTAACAGGGAATGTTAGTCCTCATCCAACACCTCAGTTTGGGATAAGGACTAAGGGGATAATTCACAGGCCTCACAGAAGGGGTAGATTTTAAGGTTTGTTTTGAAGGAAGAGAGAGGTGGCTTGCATCACACGCAGGAGTGGCCAGCAAGAATGCCATTCTAACATGTTGTCATCAAGCCACTCTTGGGGTGATATCATATATCAAGAATGCTCATGGCATGCCCCTCAACCACTATGTGAACCTAGCTTCTTCCTGCCTTAGCAGTTTAATTGACAGCTATATGAACCAGCAAATCAAACACTAAAGCAGCCATGAGTCTTGCTACTCCCTGACATGCTGGCCAAGGGTAACAAGGGAGGAAAATAAGTGAATGCATAAATAACTCAGTACACTCAGGTAACATAAACAAACCAGTTGTTTCTTAATGTGTGGTCAAACTGGCTGTTTCAACAAAACAAACTCAAAACATTTTGAGCGTTTTGGCTATAGGGAACAACGGGGAAACTCAAGGGCATGATGGATGCTAACTACCACCCAACCCACAAAAGAAATTGGCAAGTGGGTGATTTTAAAGAATTTTTTAACCTTTCCCCCAAACCCCCATAGGATTCTATGGGGGTTTGGGGAAAAGATTAAAAATTTGTTTAAAATCATCTGCTGCCCATTTCTTTTGTGGGTTGGTTGGTAGGTAGCATCCATCGTGCCCTACCATATAACCAACTTTGGTGTTCCTAGGAGCTACCTATAGGGGGAAATTGGGTGCTTCGGGTTTCCCCATTGTTTCCTATGTTTTGAGTTTCTTTCGTTGAAACAGCTGGTTCAACTATGCTTCAGCCATTTTGTGTTTCACTTTGAGCTCAAAACGAAACATAAAATCCGTTTCATGCACATCTGTAATACTCACATGCACTGGAGGATCTGCATGTATATACCCATCCAAAGAGAGCTAGTATGAACATTGATAGTGACATTCACCTGTTCTAGAGGGGAAGGAGGCCTAGCTTGAGTCCACTGCATCTCTGAACCAGTCATCAGAGCTGTTAGGAGCTGACAGACCATTTGTATGAGGCTGATAGACCATGCATGAGGCCTCAAACCAAACATGCATGGGGGTCTGCACAGAAGATGTTTTTATGCATGGACCGATTGTGTTGGATCAGGATGAAAGTGCCACTGTGCATTGGGCACAATTTTTCAAACCTCACAGAGATCTTCATTAGACACAAAGGTACAGTGAGTTACTGAGTTAGTATTACAAGCCCATTAGTGTAGGTTTAGTTAAAATGTATTTTAAAATTTGCATTGGTGATGTGTGATCACATTTGTAAGGAAAGGATGATTAAATTCAAAAGCTTCAGAAATTCTACAAATTCTAGTAGAATTTGTTATAATGGAAATAATGCTTGTGTTATAAGAGAAATAACAGTTACTAATTTCCTTGCATAATAAAGTATTTGTTTAAATGATTTTACATAGTTGCATAATTCATTGCTCACAAGGTACATGTGAAATTGATTAATAATTAAAGTACATAATTATCTGAAGTTTACTGAGGAATCACAGATGAACCTAAGGAAAGGTAGTGGCTACCTTGGCTAAAACTCAGGAATTCCTGCATTCTGGTTCCTGCCCTTGCTTAGCTACTGTAGATGAGATTTTAAAAAACAGTAATTATTTTGTTTAACGTTTGTAGAACTCTTGTCTTGACTGTGATAGTCCACTTTGCTCCTATGCGCACCATTTCCAGATGGCTTCTGTATGCTCAGATACCCACTGAATTACATGTATCTTGACAGAATGAATTGTGAATGTAAATTGACTTCAAGTTGCTGTTCGGAGCAGCTTTAACTTTCACCGCTTTTGAGTTGTTTTTATTCACCTGTGTTTCTGGAATGTAAACCATCTCCAAAAGTCATGACAATTTTTCAGGAGTTTCAAATCACAGGGTTTGCTAGACTTGTTCTAACTTTAATTTGCTTTATGAATTCTCATGCTTTAGTTCTACAGCTACAAATATCAGCAAATTATATTTGAATAAGTGTGATAAATCCACACAGTTATACTGAATGCTGTGGAATGTGCAACAGCATTAAAAGCAAGAGATAAAAATCATGAGAGCTGGCAGCCACAAAGACTGGCAGATAAACCTTTATTAAAACTCATCCCCCAGCAGTCAATGTGTGTGTGTGCACACAAACATATTTTTCCATTGTGTTTGAAGTAATTCAGATGTTGATTCTTGCCCCAACTTTCAGAGATTAGGTATATTACAACTATAAACAGGCAACTAAATTCTCCATCATCATCATCATCATCATCATCATCATCATCCTTTATTACAGTCAAAGACAAGAATAAAAATACATGTTAGAGAATATGAGTAAATAAAGTGGAAATGGAAGGTAGTTACATATGTGATGATGCATACTAACATTAAAAGAACTAATATACTTAGAATGTATGAGAGTGTTAAAAATGTGAATGCTAAAAGAGTTAAAAGTACTGAAATACTAACAATGTAAGTGCATAAAATAATAATACTATTACTATGTTTAGAAGTCATAAAAATGCATAAAAGACATTAAAAGGGGACATAAAATAGTAGAGTTACAAGACATAACATAATAGAGCTGTAAATGTCAGAGAGTAAAAATTATATTGAATGTTAAGACCAATAAAAGGAGTAAAAAAGGAGGCATGAGCAATTACAGAATCAAAATAGGGCTAAAAAGGCTCAGAGCCCATCATCTGCCAGCGGATGCTGATCGCAGCCACACAGTATCTGGCAACGCTATAAGTTATGGTAGGCTTAAGGTCAGAGAGTAGCAGGGAACTGTAGAATTGACCCGGACATCCCGGGAACTTGATTACAGTGGAAGAATGAGAGTGGCACGAATGTCTCTATAGAACGAGCAGTATAGGAGGACTTGCTCAGTAGTTTCAATCTGCCCTCAGCCACTGGGGCATAGACGGTCTGTAAATGGGATCCTTCTATAGCAACCTTCTAGCACTACTGAGAGGAGGCTATGGCAGCGAGCCAAGGTGAATGCCCTTCTGTGGTTTGGGACCTCCAATTGATTGAGATATGCTGAAGGAGAAGCAGAATATCTAAGCCCATCACTGATATAAAATTTTGGGGCACTGCTGAGATCAGTTTGGCGCTCAATGTCTGTAATGTGCTGCTTGATGGTTGCTTTTGCCTGATCATAGCCCATGCTAAGCAAGGTCGAGAGGAAAGGCCCAGCGTAGCCATTTTGGCCTCAATTGTCTGCATCCAACTAGAATGGTAATCGTTGTGTAGGGTTAAGGGGGCAAGGCCAGTTGCGCGAGAGGGTAATCTGAGTCAATAACAAAGAGTGGTCACCCACACCCTGGCCTCAATCTTGATCAGGCTTGTCTCCAGTCGCAGAGTGGCATTGGGGACACATCTTGGAACACAGAGCGCTGCCCTCAGGAATTTAGATTGTATCCGTTCCACAGTCACAATGTTGGGAAAGGGGCCCAACTGAGCACCATAGAAGAGTTGAGCTAGTGGCTTGGCTTTGAACAGTTCAAGTGCTGTGGGTAGATAATGGCCTCCTCTTGTCCGTAGCTTTTGAAGAATAGCAGAGGAACTTCTCTGGGCATTTAAAGCCACATGTTCTCCCTGGGCTTTTCTAGAGCTGCCAGAGTGGAAAACTACTCCCAAGTACTTAAAATGTGCAACTTGTTCAATCTTATGACCTTCGATCCTCCAAGAGTAGATCTTGGGCCTCTGGCAAAGACCATAATTTTAGTTTTGTGATAGTTAACTTCGAGGCGATCCTCCTTGCAGTGCAGCAATAAGGCCCACAGTGCTCTTCTAAGGCCGATGGAGGTCCTTGAGAGGATGGCTGCATCATCCACATATAACAATATGGCAATGTGTCTCCCCACAAGTTTTAGAGGGTGAAAATCAGGATTGCTAGGATGGCCCACCATAGAATTAATGTAGAAGTTAAACAGGAGTGGAGCCAAGATACATCCTTGTTTGATGCTCTTCTGAGTTACAACAGCCCTTGTGAGGTGGCCTTGTGGACTACATCTCATCTTGAGTGAGGTGTCTATATGCAGGGTGCAGAGAAGATATAGCAGATGCCGGTCAATGGAGGAGGCCTCCATCTTCTCCCAT
The DNA here is from genome assembly GCF_027244095.1 of Hemicordylus capensis. NCBI lineage: Eukaryota > Metazoa > Chordata > Lepidosauria > Squamata > Cordylidae > Hemicordylus > Hemicordylus capensis. The sequence continues at coordinate 251,790,748 of NC_069657.1, forward strand.
AGTTTAACACATGAAATAGAATCGAAGGCTGCCTTGAGATCAATGAAGGCAGCATAAAGGGAGGTCGTCCTGCAGGAGGAATATTTCTCTATGAGGTACTGTAGGACTAGGCACTGATCAATGGTGGAGTGCCCTTCCCTAAAGCCTGCTTGGAGATTTTCCTGTTCCAGCCAATCTCTAAGTTTCCCATATAGGTGTCTCGCATAGAGTTTGCTGATAGTATTGAGCAAATTAATGGGTCTGTAACTGGCGGGAATGCGGGATTGTCGTCCTTGCCATTTTGCCAACTAAATTAAAAATAAATAAATAGGGAGTATTGGGACTATCCATCCACTGAACTTAAATGATTTTTTCCTTCATCAAAGGGAACAGATATGCTGGAGGAATACTGCTCTGAAATAATCTTTGATATTTAAACAAGAGTTGGTTTCTGTTTTGTGACAGGCACATTCTGTTCTGGCATTTGTGTCTAACAAGGCTTTCTGAGTCATGTACGCAAAATAAAATGACACATGGAAGTCTGCATTGTTTTCTGCAGATAACATATATTTCTTCCCCAGCATGTCTTTGAAGCTACAGAAGAAACAATTTCCACTGCATGTACACATGGCAGGAAGTCATGGCCAATCTCAGTTCTTTGCACAATACTAGCATTTAAAAGAAATGTTTGAGGTGTGCATGTGAAACATTTTTACTTATTCACTCAAGCAAGTGAATATATTTACATGTTAAGCACCTTTAACTGAATTACATTTGGGCTCTAATCACTTGGTTCTTTTGTCTGAGTTGCAAGCAGCGTATTGGACCCAGATTGACAGAACATGGAATACCCCTTCCATTCATTGTCAGGTAGACAAAAAACAGAGATGCCAGTGGTGCGCACACCCCCAATGGAGTGTGTCATGTGAATTCAGGTTTTTTGGGCCACCACTGAGATCTGTAATCTAGGATCTGAAGTGGGCTTGTTGATTTTACCTTCATGTGGGTTTGCACGTTGCCAGCTGGAGATTGCTGAAAACCCTTGAGTTCACACAGCACACTCTGTTGGAGCATACACACCACTGGAATTAGAGGTTTTTGCCTAATTGACATTGTATTAATCGTACAAAGAGCCCCTATGTTTCATAAGAGGCTATATGTGTCTGCCTAGATAGTGCCGCAAATGACCTGCAGTTAAACTGTTACCTTTTGTCACATGGAGTATGAGTCCCTGTCAAAGGTAACATCTTTAATAGAGGTGTTGTCATTGTTGACATACTAGTCAATCTTTAATGTACAAGTGGTGGCTGATGTAAGTTATAACTAACTTCAATTAGCAAAGACCATGAAGCCCTTAAATTACCGTAATTATCTGATAGCCTGGCACTTCCTATCACTACCATTGTATTCCAAATACTATAGGTAGTTTGGTTCCAGTAACAATTTAATCAAAACCTTATCCCCACAATAACTCTTTCAATTTATCCAGAATTGGGGAACTAATATCTACTGTTACTCTCTTTCTTTCTCCAGGTTATGCTTGTACTCTCTCCAAGTTATGCCGTCTTCATATACCCAATTTAAGTAGGTAGATGTGTAAATTATTGCAATCAGTCTAAGGCTGAATGTAGATGAAATTATTTTCTTTGGAACCTATTAGAGATGTAATTTACTGTGTGCCAATTAACAAGCATCAAAGATTTATAATGATCTAAGCTCCTGAAGCATATTTGTAAATGTCTGGAGTCAAGAGAAACTTGATGACTGGGGGAAGGGTACAGTTATTGTATATAGCAGCAGCTGATAACAAGATAGCAAGGGTCAGAATACTCTGCTACTGCATCATTAGCAGTATTTTCTGGTATTTTACTGTATGTTGGTTGCTTGATGTAATGACAGTTTGTCTTTAGGCACTTCTTTGAAACCTTCTTTGTGTGCATCTCTACACACATTTTCACATGCTCACCCCAATCCAGCAAGAGTGCCTACCTATTAAAATGAGCTCTACGTGTAGCTTGCCTCTCTGGAAGTTGTCACATGCATGCTACATGATGACAAAAAAGTTGTATACAGCACCAGGGGATATGCTATGCTATGGTTGCACTCTCCTCATACTGCCAAAGGAATTGGTGGTATGGGGTTGGGGGAGGGACTATTATGATTATATGATTGTGATTATGAACAACATTTATATCACAGATCTCTGCCCCATTACAGGTGTGGGCAAGGCAGCTTAAAACAGTGCAGTTTAAAAAAATCAAATCAAAATAAATAAAACATTGCCTGCGTCCTTTGTCCGTACATAGGTGAGCAGCCCTGTCAAAGCTGACAGTATTGACTATGTTTAAAGGAGACATCTTTGTGTGCAACAGCAGCTTATATGCAGCCCATTGCTGCACGCAAAGATCTCAAGTTCAAATCCCCATTCAGCCATGGAACTCACTGGGTGATTCTGGGCCATCACTTATCTCTCAGCCTAACTCACCTCACAGGGTTGTTGTGAGGAGAAACATAACCATGTACACTGCTCTGGGCTCCTTGGAGGAAGAACAGGATATAGATGTAAAAATACATAAATAAATAAATATTTGGCATTCTCATGGTGACTATAATGAGCATCCCAGTCCAAAATATTGTAAGGATCAAGAGGATCCAAAGCAGCTGAATTATATTGTGAAATATCCTAACCCCTACATCCTTAACCCTTGAGAACTTGGCAAAGAGGCACCTTTTACTGTGGTGATTCTCTTTATTTAGCAGGGGGAGAGTAACTGGCCCTATCCAGCCCCAGCACAGTACCTCCCGTGACTGTGGCTGGTGTCTATCTCATGTTTCTTTTTAGAATGGGACTGGACTGATTAAAAAAGGCTGAGCAAGTAAATATTTCATCTCTTCATGGTCAAGAGATATACAGTCTGGAAAGGGGAAGATCAAAGAGAGGCTAACTCATTCTTTGTATGATTCCTCTTGCTTCCCTGCCTCACACTTTGAGGATCTTGTTCAAGGGTCCAGTTTCCTTCTTTTGCATCATCAGTTTACTTCAGATCTTAATGCCAGACTCATTCCAATGTAGGGAAGTGATTCAGAACCACTAAGTAGCGGCCTACCTGACCACAAGATTGCCAAACAGGCATAGGATTGCATGTATGCCAGAGGTCACTATTATGCTTCTCAGGTGAAGTTTGCATCGGCAAGTCACATGAAGATGTACAATGTAATACAAGAACCTCAGGCATAATGGGGAAAGCAATGCTTCTCTTCTAACAAGAAGAATGTGAAAAAAACACCCAAGCAGAATGTGGGGGCGAAAGACAGAAGAATCCGCTGCCAATTCTTTAGGTATCTTATTTAGTCCTCTTTCGATCCCTTCTCTGCTCAAGACAGTTAATAGTTAAAGACAAAACAATCTCTCTCTCTCTCTCTCTCTCTCTCTCTCTCTCTCTCTCTCTCTCTCTCTCACACACACACACACACACACACACACACACACACACACACGTATAAATATATAAATGAAACCTATCCTGCACCTCTTTAACACCCAGGCTGTCAAAATTCAGTCAAAACAAGAAAGGCTTATGACGCTCTGAGAAGGCACACAGCCTATGATTTTGACCTATTTGTCACTGAGATGATAAAGCACTGATTGGGCTGTATCTCATCAGACTGAAGGTGCACGTTAAGATCACAGAATGTTCCTTCTTGCCAAATACTCCCAGCATATAGAAAACTAGATGTCAGGGAGAAGGCTTCTAGTCTAGTTTTCTGTGTGGCTGGACCTTTTCTGCATTCGGTCATGTGAGCTATCACTTGAAGTCTGAGGTGTGACAGCCAGACAAAGGCTTACCTCCTCCTGATGCAAATTAGATCACTGATGGTCCCTAGGGAAGGGAGTTGCACAACTGTGGAACAGCGACCACAAATACTTCTCTCTGTAGTCTTTTTCAAACTTGGTGCAGTGATAGTACAGCCAAGAAGGCATAATCCGTTGATCTTAAAGTGTGGTACTTGAGTTTACCCTCCTTGCCTATCTCTTGAAGTCCAGACACAAATTAATGTTTCCACAGTTCATCAAAGATCAACATTAGTTAGTCAGTTAGTTAGTTAGTTAGTTACTTTTATTAAAAGCATTTTACCCTGCCTTTAAGTCCTTAGGCCTCCAAGCAAAGTGGGTTATAAAAAAACAAAACCAGTCATTAAAATAACAATACAATGGTTCCAAGATGCCACCACTCAATCTAGATGCTGTAACTGAGAAGACCTTGTTGATATAGGTGAAAGAGATCCTTGAGACTGCCAGGTTCCAAAGGGCTTGAGACATCAAGACTAGTGCTTTGAACAGAGCCTGGAAACAAATAGGTAGTCAATGATGATGAAATAAAATTGGTGTTCTATGTTTCACAGAGCATGTGTTAGCTAATGGGTGGCAACATTTTGAACCAAATGAATTTTCTGGACAATTTTCAAAGGCAGCCCCATGTAGAGTGCATTGCAGTAGTCTAATCTAGATGTGATAAAGGCATAAATGACTGTGGCTTGGTCCATTTTTCCAAGGAAAGGGTGTTGCTGGCTGTGAAGGAATGAGGCCCGAATCTCTTTTTGTGTTACAGATTTCTGTACTGGATATGTAATTGCTTATTCTCCATGTTTTGTGTGTGTGTTTTTTTTTAAAGCTGTGCAGGGATCAAAAGTCCACAGCTCCTACTGTTTGGTTTGGGAGGGAGAAGAGTTGTACTGACTAGGTTTTGGAAGGAAGAGAGAGTTTGTTTTGATTGGGTTGTTTAGAAAAATTGAAGAGAAGAAAGAGAATAAAAGGAGGCTTGCCTGCAGCAGAGAATGTGTGCAAGTTCCAGTTGAAGTTCAAGTGCAGGAGTTCAAGGTAGAGATGTGCACAAACCATGGTTTGACCTGTGGTTTGAGCAGAGTTTGGATAGCCATTTGGAAGCTTTAAGAAAGAGGAAAGCAGATCCTTACCTGCACTCTGCCCCCCCCCCCCGATGTGCTCCTGATGTAAACTACAGAGAATGCCATTTGTGTGGCTGTGTGAGCTGCAGAGCCAAAGAGAGGCTCTGGTCATCTGGGAGCAGAAAGGTAGGATCTTGTCTTCCCGCCCGCCCAACCCCATTTGGTTGTGTGAACAAACCTAAAGTGTAGTATCACTTGTCAAACATAGAATGCTGCTATATCACTGTCTGTCACTCTGTGCACTACTATAGTAATGCACATCCTTGGGATTTGTGACCCTGCAGCCACGTAAACACTAATGGAGACAATTTGCCTTACATGCACAAGTGGATACCAGACTGCAGTCCATACGTGTATCTTCCCTATGTGCACTGCTCCCTGCTGGGGCAACGCACATCCCCAAAAGCCCCGTGTGGCACCAGCACACACATGATGTCCGCACATGCGTGGGCGCCGTGTGTGCTGGTGCCATGGAATGCAAGTTCCAGCTGGAGTCTTGGAGAACCAGGAGTTGAACCACCAGAACGGGATAGAAAGAGCAAGATCTGAGGCTGAGAAAGTCAGTCTCACTGTAGAAGCTGACTAGAGGTAATTAGAAGAAGATGCCTGTTAAGGACACTGAGCTAGTCACAGTATTAGGTGCAAGTTAGATTGGATGCATTTTTTGTTAGGAATTCTCTCTGGTAGGAGAAACCCTTATTCATTATAGTAGAGTGCACAGAGACACAACACAGCAGAATTTGGTTAGGCATGTGTGTATGCTGAGAGTATGATAACTTGGAGCCAGATCATAGTTTCAAATCAATATAAGGAGTATTTATTAGAGAACTCCATTCTAGATAGGAAAGTGGAGAGATAGGATCTCTAATCTATCTATCTATCTAGCTGGATGCAGATGGATTCTGCATCTCTGTACACATGCTGCAGGGAGAGAGGAGCTTGCATGTTGCAAGGGAGGAAGGAAGGGAAGAAAAGGGAAGAGGAAGTGGCAGGAAGGAAGGAAGTCCCCTGAGATTAGCAATCTACATATCAAAGGAATATCAAAAGAATCATATTCCACCCTACTTACCTTTGAATAAGACAGAGGTTTGGAAGGCTGTTTCAGAAGACTCTGCCAGAAAAAAAACCTAAAAGTCTTCTTAGTGGCAGTGGTGAAGCTTAAGATCATGGGGCTGGTTGAGACTGGACTGTGACACTGGCACACCAGATGCTGGTTGAAAGGCATTCCTAGAAACCAATATCACTTATGCATCCAGCAGCAGACCCAGGAACATCCCCAAGCTATGGATCTAATTTTTAACAGTAATTGCAACCTTATCTAAAGCAGGCTGTACGCTTCTCTTGGAATTAACAGAATGTCTAAATAACAGTATTTCCAGGGGCACCATCAGGGCCTGACGGCACATGCCCACCAAACAGCCCACCGAGTTGACCCCTGAAGCCCCTATTGCAGTACCCACAGTGGGCAGCAGATATTCCTTCTTCATCTGCAGCACCATTTTAGATTTCCCATCATTCCATGCCCTACCTCCTGACCTCTGAATCAGAGGGATGGTTAATGACACAATGAAACATCCTGATTTAAGAAGGTGCATCTGCCTTCTTAATGATTGCCCATCATCACCCACCCTTAATGATTGCCCATCATCACCCACCCTTAATGACTGCCCATCATCACCCACCAAGCTTGTCAGGGACCAATGTAGGGGCTTGGGGGGACAGCAATGGACATTCCATTAGCTCTACTGTGTGTGTTGATGTTGTAGCTGTAGGCAAATCAACTGAAGGAGGAGTGCATGCTGCCCTTCCTGGGCATTGGTGGGGGCATCCAGCCAGCATGGGGGGTGGGAGTCCAGTGTGCAAGCCCATGTTCACCATCGGAGGGGGTGTTGGCACATAATTGGGGGAAACAGTACAGAGTTTTGCCCCAAGGTCCCCCACAATCTAATGATAGACCTGAGTACTTCCATTTTGTCTGGATGATTATTCACTCACACATCCAGTACATTAACGAACCCAGGTAGCGGTTTAAGATCCTATCTATTGCCACTCTGTGATCAGATGGAAAAGAGAGAGCTGGGTGCCATCAGGGCTGGCCCAAGGATTACTAGCACCCCAGCTTTGGCTTTGGTGCCCCCGCCCCCATTGCTGGCACAGGCAGGCACCTCCCATCATCCAAGTGGGTGTGTGAGTGGGTAGGCCGTCCCCATCATCCAAACATGCGGGTGTTCCGTCCCCTTCGCTCACCCACCCACCCACCCACCCATTTGCTCTCCTCACTGTTCTGCCGAGTTTGTCCACTGCTCCTCCTGCTGCTGACTGCTTCTGGACAGCCAACCTGCCATACTGCATTATAATGATGTCACCGAGTGACACAGCAGTGTGATTATAACGAGCTATAGCAGGCTGGCTGCCCAGAAGCAGCTATCAACAACAAGGGTGGTGCGTGGAGGCAGCACAGAAAACAGTGGGCAGCTGGGGGGGAGGGTAGCCATAGGAACATAGGAAACTGCCATATACTGAGTCAGACCATTGGTCTATCTAGCTCAGTATTGTCTTCACAGACTGGCAGCAGCTTCTCCAAGGTTGCAGGCAGGAATCTCTCTCTCAGCCCTATCTTGGAGAAGCCAGGGAGGGAACTTGAAACCTTCTGCTCTTCCCAGAGCGGCTTCATCCCCTGAGGGGAATATCTTGTAGTGCTCACACATCAAGTCTCCCATTCATATGCAACCTGGGCAGACCCTGCTAAGCTATGGGAACAAGTCATGCTTGCTACCACAAGACCAGCTCTCCTCTCCTAAGGATGTGGAGGTCAGGATGCGGAGTGCCTGAATGTTTACCCACCCCCTCACTCAGATGATGAGAGGTGCACCTAAGCAGGCAGGGGCACCCACATGGGGTGGGGTGCCACAGTTCACTCCACAGGTTGCTGCTCTGGGTTTGCATAGCAGGTGAGCCAGTTCCGCTTTTGGCTCGCTGGGTGGCACGTAACCCAGGCTGTTTGTGCCCCTCCCTGCATGGTGCCCTAGGCAACTGCCTAGTTCGCCTGGTGGATGGGCCAGACCTGGCGGCTACCTGCATATTGATGACCCCAACAGTGAACTACTGTAAATTCAGTAGTTTCATGTAGATGTTAGATAACATGGAGGACAACGGTTGATTGCAGTGAGTGCTGAGCACGGTTATTTTAAACCACTTGAAGCTGATGCTCCAGCTCACAGATGGCACCATTCTAGTCAGTACACCGTGTATTTGGTATGTTCACTTGACTGCATGCTGCATCCTGCCAAGATCACACAAATGGAGTGCAAGAAGTTTAAGTGCAGATGTATGTAAGTGCTGCATAAAACACCACACAGGAACAGGTATCTTTCTAAATAATTTCCCTAGCAAGCATACACTGTGACTTGCCAAGATACTTGAAACATTCCCTGAATCTTGCCAGCATGCATTTTGCTTAGCTCCAGTTCACATTTACCACTAGCATCATTGAAGTCATTTCTTTATTGTAAGATCTCAGTTCAGTGGCAGCCACTGCAAACAAACCGTAGGGAGGCAGAAAAAGAGCAGGAAGTGTAGGAGGCTTCCTGGCTGAGGCAGGCCTGGCCTCACTATCAAGGTTTGCTTGTGCTGTGTGTTTTCTTGCTCCTAACTACTCCTTGGTTTGATCTTTGGCATGCTCCTAGCTGACCCCCTCTGGCTCCTGACATCTTTGCTTTGACTCTGGCGTGTTGCTGGCTCTTGGTTCCTGTCTTGACCCTCCTGGCGCCCAACTGTCTACCTGGAATGACCTCTTGTGTTCCTCCTGGATCGACCAGTCTTGGCTTTGGGCCTGTAACTCCCGCTGCCTGCTGCCTGAGGTTTAGCTGCCTGACACTTGACTAAGTGTCAAATGCTTACCCAGTCAGCTTCATAGCTGACTTCATAGCTTCACAGCTTCATAGCTGATATGAACCTCGGTTGGGTCTCCCACATCCATCATATGGCCACTACACTCTACTCTGTATTTGACTTCTCTAGTAATATGAAATGATTTTAAATTGATTTTAATTTTGTTTTCAGCAAATTGATTTTAATGAGTGTTTTCAGCTGTTTTTTTATTTGTGAACCACCTAGAGCCATCTGGGTGAGGCAATCTAAAAGTCTAATAAAACAAACAAACAACATGTAGGAATGCCTATTTCATTTGAAACAGCATAGCATTTGTACAGAAAGCATGACCATAGCTGCACAAGAATAGGAAAAAAGAACATAAAACATAGGAAACCCTCTCAGAACAGATGTGAACTTTTCTCCTTAGGAAATAGTTTCTCCATGTTTCTGTCAGGCAAGATAATACGTTTACAAATTTTGCCTAAAAGAAAAACAGCAACTGCACTGAAGTGGCAGAGACTAACAGTGTTTGCCAATACATACTTTTAAGCAGTACTCAAAACTGTGTGACAAAGGATCCAAGGAAAGAAAGAAAAACAAACAAACCATGTGTCAAAATAGTGCTTCAGGGCACATAAAGTCCTATGATACTGGCATCTTCCCAATCCATTCAAATGCAAGCTAGTTAGTCATAAGCTGGATGGTTAAAAAATATATGAGAATGCTCTTAGGCTCTACTGGCATTCTCTCATGGCAGGTTCAGACATCAGAACCATGGTTTATTTATTTTGTCCCATGCCAGTCAATACACTGTGGTTTATTTTCAATAGTCAGGCTAGATCTCAACCTAGGGTTTGAAGTTGGTCTTTTGTCCTAACCATAGTCTCACATTGAGGCTATTTACACGTGTGTGCAAAACCAGGCAAAGGGAGCCCAGCCCAGATTGGCACATGTTTGTGAACCACTGGGATCACAAACCCAAATGATTTTTCAAATGTTTTTAATTTATTTAAAATATTTCTTTACTGCCCAAAACTTGCGTCTCTGGGTGGTTTACAATGGAAATCATTTAAAACCTCAAATCAATTAACAAGTAAAATCATTTAAAACCCAGTATTAAATTTTTAAAACTATAAATCTAATTAAAAGCCTGGGTGAATAAATGTGTCTTCAGTTACTTTTTAAAAGTTGCCAGAGATGGGGAGGCTCTTATTTCAACAGGGAGCACATTCCAAAGTCCAGGGGCTGCAATCTTAGACAAAATTAGGGCTGCAATCTCAGACAAAATAGCTTGGAAGTAAGGACTTGCTTCTGAATAAATCTGCAGAGGGTCTGGCAGTAAATCAGAATTTATTTATGATTAAGTTATAAATAGCTGTCCCAGTATAGAAGCTGCACTGCTGTGTAGAACCTGAAGTGGAACAATCCAAGTGCTGGGGGGTAAAAGGAAAAATATTGTTGCCCTATATATACAACAAAAACTTATGCAAGAGAGCATCACCATTGTTATTTCTTGTATGAAGAACTGACAACTGTTAATGCCCTTGCTGTAAAGGTAATGTGAATAGCTGTAAAGGTAATGTGAATATGACAGAGTACCTTCTCAGTCATCCTTGGAGCTACCTCAGTCATCCTTAGAAGGACTTTAAGGAAGATGGGGTGTTTGTGCGTGAGAGAGAAAATATATAGAAGCTATTCACATGTGCGTACAAAACCAGGCTAAGGAAGCCCAGCCTGGTTTTGCACGTGTGTGTGTCCCTGGGATAGGGCCTGATCCTGGCACCACCGTGGCAGCAAACCCACCTACGGAATCACCCTCCAAAACGAGGTTTGGAGAGTGAGAATTCTCCTAACCCTGTTTTACCGACTGTCATGCCAACTCCAGCTGGGCCTGGCATATTGCAGGGCTCCCGGCCAGCTTCGGGAAGGGGAGGGTGGATCCCCATAATGCACCAGTCGATGCATCTGGCACCCTCAACCCTCAGAGCTACTGGCAGCAGCCAGTAATCATCTGGGCAGACAATCCGCCCGCCCAAAGGACAGGACGGGATTGTCTGTGGGGAGGTAAGCTTTCAAAGGCTTCCTCCCCACTAGCCCTCTTGCCCTTTCTCACTGCTCGTGAGAAAGGGCTCGTACTCTATGCTTTTCATTAGGAATCTCATTTGCAGCCCCCTGAAATTCCCCCATCATTCTGAAGGTCTGCACATTTGGTTCAGTTCTACAATGACTGAGGAGCCTCCATCCATCATCTGGGAACTGTGCATGCCTCTGTTTGCCGATCATGTGTCAGTTAAATACTAAGTTGGAGGCTCAGAGCTCGAGCGTGAGCTAAGCCCCAGCTGGGTAGGGTGATTTCATTTATTTATTTATTTATTTATTTATTGCTAAATGTATATAAAGTTTAAAAAACATATAATAAAAATGACAGTTAAAAGTATTAAGCTAAAAATATAACAACAGATCTAAATATATAAAATACAAACATAAAAACTGTACACAGATAAAAACACACAGAAGCAGCAATAAAATGATCATGTAAAGACCTGGATAAAAAGCCAAGATTTAACAAGCTTTCTAAAAACTGTGATGGAGTCCGAGGAGCGAATGACCACTGGGAGAGCATTCCAAAGTCTGGGGGCAGCAACAGAGAAGGCCCTGTCCCATGTGCATGACAACTGAGCCTCCCTCGTTGTCGGCACCAGGAGCAGAGCCCCCTCAGATGACCTCGTTAAGCGGGCAGCAACCCTTGCGAGCAGGTGGTCCCTCGGGTATCCTGGGCCCAAACCGTTAAGGGCTTTAAAGGTCAAAATCAGCACCTTAAATTGGACCCGGAAACACTCTGGTAACCAGTGCAGCTCTTTCAAAATAGGTGTGATATGATCACACCGGGCAGCTCCAGATAGAACCCTAGCTGCTGCATTTTGTACAAGCTGCAGTTTCCCGATATTCTTCAAGGGCAGCCCCACGTAGAGCGTGTCACAATAATCCAGCCGTGATGTGACTATTCTTCCTACCTTGTTCTGAAGCTGGGCACAGAATCTGAGTAGGGTGTGCTTGTTCTACCCAACTCAAACAGCTCTGAGGGCCAGAGCCAAGCAGAGCAACAAGGACTGGACAGGGCAACATAGGAGAATGTTGCCCCAGCAACATATAGCAGCAGATTGCAGGCTCTTACAGCTGCTGCCTAGGCAGAGGGAATTGGCCCCACTCCTTTCCTTGGAGTGATTCTTGGCACACTATGTGCTTGTATATTTAATTATTTGGAAGAAATGTTTCAAGAGTGTGCACACACATTTTTTCATTGCTGATGAAGAATTCTTTGGGGTAAACAGAATTATCCAAGAGGATGGCAAAGAATACAGAATGGACAAGAATGCCGCACTGGAAAAGGCACCCCTTGTGGAGTACTTTCAGCACTGAAAACAGCCCCTTCTAATATTTCAAATGAAAAAACCTCAAACATTCAGCAATGAAGCAATTATAAAGTGTTTGATTATAATACCTCCATTATTTATATTATTTTATTATAATAATTCCATTTTACAGAGCATTAGGGAAGGAAAAAGAAATGAAGCCAACCACAACATGCTATTAAATCAATTAATAGCAATTTCTAACCAATTTTATCTCTCAGGTTTGGAGCTGCATAATATACCCACAACATACAACTAAAATGATCTCCATATTCCTGACCAATCAAACCCACTTAAATAAACTATATGTATATATAATTTTCGGAATAATTTTTCAGAGCTCTGGGACTGGATCAGTCATGCTGCCTCAGCCAGACTCTTATTTTGGTTTGAACACCCAATAAAGGTTTTGTTTTGTTTTTCTGGATATTTGTAACTTGGTGTCACAAGCAGTGCTTTTGCTCAGTCTTTCTTCTTTGCTGCTACTATCTGCTTGCCTCTTCCACACTAGGGCTGACATCTTGACTGAATTACTCAGTAGACGTCCCATTAAAATTAATGACAAATTAGTCATGACTAGTTAATAGGCTAAGGAAAATTACTCAGAGTAGTCCCATTAAAATTAAAGGACAAGTTAGGGATTGCCTAACTTATCCTTTTAATTTCAGTGGAACTACTTTGAGTAGTTTTCTTCATCATGTAAGCCACTAGATTTTTTAAATTTTATTTTTAATATAGACATTTACAAATAGAGAGATTATCATGAATTCATAAAACACATAAAAGAAATACAAGTATTATTAATTAAACCAAAAACATTTCAGAATCTAACGTGGGCATATAGATTTATAACTTGCAGAGTTCTAAAAATGCCATAAATTCACACTGCCTGCTGATTCAAAATAAACCAAGCAAAACAGAGGGGGGATAAAACCCAACCATGACTAAGGTGAACGTATATGAAAATAATATATAGCAAACCAACAATGGAGATATGTATTAATAAACAATAAACCACTAGTAAGGAAATCTCAAAATTCTACTGAACGGCTCTTCCGGATATAAGCCGTTTCGCAGAGATAGCTTCATCAGCTTGTTCAATGTTAAACATAAATGCAGTCAGCCAGGGGAAAGTCTGGCTGACATAAATTTGAGAAGCTTTTACTGGCACATATGCCGGACAATACTGAGAGGCTCTATTTAACCTGAGGATTAAGGTATCGGTATTAATGATGTTAAGGAGGTTTTTATGTATTTTTGCACTAGGATATTTTTTCTGCAGCATTTTGGTTGTTGGGACTTTCCCCTGGCTGACTGCATTTATGTTTAACATTGAACAGGCTGATGAAGCTATCTCTGCGAAGCGGCTTATATCCGGAAGAGCCGTTCAGTAGAATTTTGAGATTTCCTTACTAGTGGTTCATTGTTTATTAATACATATCTCCATTGTTGGGTTGCTATATATTATTTTCATATACGTTCGCCTTAGTCATGGTTGGGTTTTCTCCCCCCTCTGTTTTGCTTGGTTGTATTTCCGTGATCGCCCTTGCTTTTGTTTTGGATTCAAAATAACGGCAAAACTCAACGTCAAGGCGAAAAAGAATTACCAATCATTCTATGGCCCTAAGGAGGAGTAAGTGCGCCAAGGCCAGGCGCGGCTCGTGAACGTGCCTCCGAGGGGGCGGCAGGCGGCTTCTTTAAGGTAAACGGAGCCAGTGCTCTGTGCCACCCAGCAGCCCCCATGACAGGTAATCGCTTCCGCCACATACCTGGCTCCCGTGGAGGTGAGCCCCCGCCAGCGGCCAGGTGAGTAGCGGAGGCGATTCCCCGCCATGGGGGCTGCTGGGCGGCACAGAGCACCGGCTCCATTTACCTTAAAGAAGCTGCCCACCCCCCACCCCCCAGAGGAGAGTTCACGAACCGCGCCTGGCCAAGGCTAATGGCTAAAAGTGATCTAGCAATATATTTGCCTCTTCCCTTCTAGGACTGAAAACAGCATGACAGCTCTGGCTGCATGCACAGTTCCTTGCATGCATCCATGTTCTCTCATTAGAACCGGTGGTATAGGAAGCCTGTGTCCTGGACCGCATGAGGCCCGCCCCCCCCATTGCCCCAACAAGCACCCTGCTCCCTTTCATTATCATGTAGGAACCTGGTGCTCGCACCTCTGTGGCATCCCCTGCATTGCCTCCTCTTCTTTTGCCACTGCTGCTGCTACCCCCTGCACTGCCTTCAACCCCTGCCTCTGCTGCCCACCTTTCACTTCATGTGGGCTCTTGCCAGCAAGCAGGTGAATGGTTGTTTCCTCTCTCAGATGGTGAGAGAAGAAGCAACTCGTCCATTCTCTTGCCGGAAAGAGCAGACTGGGAACGGCAATGGACATGTGGCATCAGGGTGCACAATGCACCCGCCACTATGCCCAGTCAGCTCTTGACAGCAAGAGGGCAGATGGATTGTTACTTCTCTTGCTCGCATAAGGGAGGAAACAACCGATCTGCCTGCTCACCAGCAGGAGCCCACACAAGGTGGGCAGTGGATGCAGAAGTCAGTGGCAAAGCAAGCCAAGGCAGGGGCAATGCAGAGGGGTGAGCACTGCCACCCCACATGCTAATGGAAGGGAGTGGGGCAGCTCTTCATGAGAAGGCAGCTGGTCCCCAAGAGTAGGCGGCTTGTGTTCTTCAGATAGGAAAGGAAAGATTGAGCCGTTGAGTCGGTGTCAACTTCTGGCAACCACAGAGCCATGTGTTACAACTTTGCCCCAATTAGAACTGAGTAAAAGGGGATTATACATCTGGTAACTGAGATATAGTGTATATGGCTTTATTAGAACTGAGACTGCATGCCATTGTCCCACAACAGGATACAAAGCTCACATTAAGATCTTAACAAATGTGAAGTGATACATTTCAGCTTCCAGGTTGGATTGCCAACCATATCCCACTTCATCTTTGCTGTGTGGTTTTTAATTTCTTATTCCCCTGCATAATAGGCTATATATCAATAATAGAATCTGTGAATTGGTTTTTATTTTATTTTATGGCCTGGTTCACACAGTCATTTGAATCTAAATTTAATACAGGTTACCAACATTAGTGTGAACCCATGACAGGGTAGAAATCTCGAATTCATCTCAGGCCATAAACCACCTTGGCGTGAGTTCAGACAATCACCCTAATGTTGGTAACCCACATTAAACCTAGATGCAAATGACTGTGTGAACCAGGTCATAGTATGCATAACAAGTACAAGGATGTTTCCAAAAGTAAGAAAAAATGACTGCTCACAGTACATGTCAAAGTTGCTGGTCTGTATTCACCCTCCTTTTGTTCTTATTTAATAGGGACAGTATTTCCTGACCATGTGTAACAATGTCATGGTCTAGGATATGGGGCATATGGACTGATATCCTATGTTGAAATCACGATATTAGTTTGAGAATCTTTTTATTCTGTTTGATCAAAGATGGAACACTACCTAATAGATCTGATGTGACAGTCTGTAGGTGCTGTCTGAAAAAGGCCACAAAACTGTCAGTTCAGGCATATATTAAATGTTGTCATGACTGTCAAATGTTCTGTGGGTTTCCATGGTGAGTCCTGATTGGGTCAGCAAGTTTCATAAACCAGGAAGTATGCTTTCTGAATTGAGGAGAGGTTGATTTTTGTCAGGACTATGATGCAATGGGAAAAGCGTTAAAACCCTTCTTCTTGGCAGCAGTTCCAGTCCTGATCAGCTCCACTATGGCTGCTATTGAAAAAAGACCAAATGCAAGACCAAATATATCAAACTGCCTTACTATGCCAGGTGACTGGTCCACCTAGACCAGTATTGCCTCATCAAATGGCACAGCTCTCCAGACTGCAGGCACTGATCACTCCCAGCTTTGCTATCTGAGACCCTTTTCACAGAAGGCACTAAGGAATGGATTGGACCTGGAACTGTATGTCCGTAAAGCATGTGCTCTGCAATACACACCGCTCTGTTTTTTTAACCAGGCTGTTTTGCAGAAAGATGGCTCATTGATTAATATGAATCTGCTCAGGGGTGGTTTAAGACCTCTGTGCCTGAGGCAGGATGCCAATTACTGCTCCTTGTACACAGCCTCCTCTTTCTCCCCCCCCCCAAAGTGGGGGCATCTTGCTGCCTCACTGGTGTTGGAATAATCTGATGCCTGAGGCAATGGCCTCACTTGGCCTCACAGAAGGGCCGCCCCGACTCTGCTGTCCTAGGCATGACGAGGCCTTGGGTGCATTTCCCTACAACACAATTTAGCAGCATTTAGTTAGCATTTAGTTCTTCAGCTCCACTGCTTGTAAAGCTGTTAGAGCAGTAATTTCCTAGCCTATAGAAGTGCCAAAGCGATGACCAAAATACAGGTTGCTGAGTACTCAAAGAGAAAGATACCTGAGTGTCCGCCATTAGCTTGGGACGACTAGGGCGACAGCATATAATACCCCTCCTTGTATAAAATGAATCCACAGCCATTTGTGCTTTATGAATAGAATAACTGAATTGCTTTATGCAGATTAAAAAAAGAACACAGCTTGTTACTTGCTGAATTCATTGCACATTGTCATTTAACCCCCCTCCCCCCGCCAAACACCCCACCACCACCCCAAGTCTGTTTCATGTCTTTTTAAAGCTAGCTTGAGGTAGGCAGACAAACTCCTCTTTTTGTGTACTGTTATCCAAATATATATACATATTTTGATACTGTCAAACTATTTTTAGTTTCCTTTCGAGTATGTTTGGAACAAGTCCTTAACTGTTGCCATGCTGCTATGGAGACTGTATCCATGTATAGTGACATGTTTACAATTGTTTTAAACACTTTCAAGGGCAAAGGCAAGCGGCTTCATTGCTTTTAACATGGCTGTGTTTAATATTATTGCTGTGTTGGGACAGCAATAATATTTGGGATGCTTCTGGGCTTCATAAAGTCTTGTCGTTTTGGTGGTGTCGGGACTTTGCTTTTTAGATCAGCAAGTGAATGGCAGAGAGGCATGTTTCAACAACAACAACAACAACAGAACAGCTGTTTTAGACCCCCAGTTTTCAACCCAGCTCCCCAAATGCATATTATTAAACAGTTCATTGATTGCCAGAGAGTTCCTTTAAGGCCAATTTAGCAATTCATAAAGCCAACAGAGACCCATATGCTGTACTTTACGGGAACATCTAACAGTTCCCTCAGCAATAGCTTCTTGCATCCATCCAGCACGTCATTCCAGAACTGTTTGTGTTCCTTTAACAGCATTGAGCCTGTTTTGATTTTCAGTTACCGGCCCTAAATTTAGCTGCCATCATCCATATTTAGGTTGCACAAGATGGGTCAATTTCCCAGTTCCCCATAGCAACTTGCTTCTTTTTTCCTTTCTTGTTTTTGCTAGGTATGGTAGTAAAAGAAAGAAAGAAAGAAAGAAAGAAAGAAAGAAAGAAAGAAAGAAAGAAAGAAAGAACATGATGTGTCTCTATTCCTTTTCAGAACTATTCCTGTTCCAGTGGGATCCTTGGTTAACCCATTGCATATTCTTAAGTGTCAACCAATCCTCAGGCATATATTGAATGTCTGCCTATTTCTGATTCAATTGCATAATCAAAAATGATACAAAATTCTTTTCGGTGCATAAGGAACAGAGAACTATATGGTATAATTCATTTCAAAGTAGACTTTAAGAAGTTCTTCCAGTGTTGATATTTTGATAAAGAGGATGAATTTACTATTTGTGGAAACTGCTGGACTGCTGGGGACCCATGAAGCATGGTAGGCCACTTCCCCCCACATTTAAAGGGCCATTTAACCTGTTTTTGGCCATTATCCTGACCTCCAGGAACCTAACTCCCAAATTTGCATTGGCCCAATGCTTCTGTATTCATGGTTTCTGTACCTGCTGTAGTAGTGGAAGATGAAACCCCCCACAAATATGGAGGTTCTCCTATATATCACAATTCTTCTTATTGGATCAACTATTACTGAAGGCCAGAATGCAGTATTTTAGCAGAATTCTGAAGCTGTGTGTCTTTAAGCAGTTTCTTAACTAGGAAATTTTACCACAAGGTAATATTTCCTTGTAACCCTTCCATAGTTCTTATATATGTTATTTTCCATGATGAAATAAAGGCAGTAACTCCTGTTTCCCTTCCCTCTCTGACTTTTTTTTTTTAAAAAACAGGGAGTAGCATCTTATTCGAGACTAATGCTGCACCAGAGCTGGGGTGTGTGTGTCTCTGTGTGTTTAAATTTCAATGACCCCACCTTCCACCAGCCCTCTGAGCCACTCAAAAATATGTCCCTGAGGGCTGTGCAATCCCGAGGGAATCCTGAGGGAATCTTTTGGGGGTGTCAGAGCACTTCTTGAGCCAGTTGAGCTTTCCAGAAACGTCTTCCATTGCACAGGTTCTTTGTTAGTCAGGATGCCGACCACTGCCCCTCCAGTCCTCGCACTTGGCCCAGTTTCCAAGTAAGTTGGAGAATATTCTGCCATCCGGAAGAAGGTACCATTGACAGACTCCTTGTTGTCCTGGGTACAAATACAGTCCTGTGACTCTGTATATATGTAATACGGCATGATTTTGGATCCTCTTTTCTGTACAATTTTGATGGATGCGTGAGATTCCCTTGCACATACAGAGCCTCATGTTAGGAAACGCTTCCAAGGCTGAGCTTACGGATTCTATGGCTGAATCTGAGTTATCTGACCTTAGAACAATTTACAGACACATGGTGGTTGTGGCCCTTGGAAATATCCTCTGATGCTGTTTAATGGCATATTATTGTTTCTGCCTTATTTGGTGAGAGCTGAGCACTCTGATAAATCATATAAAGCAGTTTTAAGCATCATGTCATCCTTGATTATTCATCTGCTTTTTCCAAGGAGTTTGTACAGGTTATCTGAAATTAACAAGGGAATGCCAATTGCCTATAGCAATGGATCATTTTAGACATTCAAAACATGTGGATATAATGTTTCATTTTACTTCTAAGCCTATGTTCAAAGCCTGCTTTCTTGAACAAGCATCCTCTAACAAGTTCAACACTTAGCCTTACTACAAGACATTGATTACATGTCTATGCATTCATCAGGTCTATTGATTAAGAAAACCCTTCCTTAAACAAGAGGCAGTCATAAGCATGGATTAGACAAGAGTATTACTCCTTATCTGCAATCAAACTTTTACCCTGTACAGCATGATTATATAGTTATTTTAAAAGCTGATTGTTTTATGATGTATACTAAGCAGTGGTGGCTGGAGCTTGTTCCCTGCTCTAGGCAATCCAAGTCTCCCCAGCCCATACCAAGCATCAGCCAAGTGCCAATGTGGCCCCACCTCCACATAATTGACTCCACCCCAGCCACCTGACTCACTGCATCTGGGCGGGAGAGATTCAGGATGGAGATGTGCACGAAACAGATTTTGCATTCTCTTAGGAGTTTGATAACAAAGCACAGATAGCTGAGCTGAAACGTTCCATCGAAACAGCGGTCAAATGGGCTGTTTCAATGGAATAAAACTTGAAACTTTTTGAGGGTTTTGGCCATAGGGAACAATGGGGAAACTCAGACATGGTTTCCCATGGCTAGCTCCTAGGGACACCAAAGTGTGTTGGGTGATATGGCATGATGGGTGCTACCTACCACCTAACCCTCAAAAGAAATGGGCAAGCAAGCTATTTTAAACAAATTTTTAAACTTTCCCCAAACCCCCCACCCATAGGATCCTATGGGGGTTTTGAGTTTCCCCATTGTTCCCTATATTTTGAAAACATGGAAATCAGACTTTTAATATATTTTCTGCAGAAGCAGCCATAGATAAGAGAGCATCATGGACAGGCAACAAGTTGTGTGTGTGTGTATTCATGAATCAGGCTTGCAGTTTTCAAGCATTCCTCCTGTACCACAAAATTACCATGCTCTCTTCCTTCACCTGTTGGTAGTTGATGTGATATTTGTACAAATCTGACATGAACTGAAATTCTATGAACTGAAAAAAATAGCTTGCTCATTGCTTCATAACTGAGTGAAAATCCAGACTCTCTATCACAAAAAGTGTCTGAGAAAATTGCCAAAGTTTGTCAGAAGGTATCATTCACTATGCTTTTCCAATGGGAGAGTTTTTCTGCATTTTCCAACAAATTAATAATTTTTTCTGGGATTTAAAATTTTTTCTCTCTGGTAGTCTGGGGCTGGGCGAGGTCTGGAACCTACCTGTAAAATGGCATGTTTCTCTTCTGTGGTTTGGTCTGGGAGTTTCATGTCAGTAACTGAGTGAGTGAGTGACTCACTCTTCACATGATCAGTGAGAAGAGTTTCTGGCGAGTCTGTGGGGAGACCGGGCTTAGCCTGCTCTCCCCACAGACGAGCAGTCTCCAAGCCCTGGGAGACCAAATCAGCTGCCCACATGACTGCTGGCTCCATCATGGATGCCCCACATGAGCTCACGGGGCATTCTGGATAGACCCCTGAGCCACACGGTCAGGGATCTACTCATGTGTTGCCACGTGCCGCAGTGGCACACAAGCAAAAGAATGAGGTTAACGGAGTGCTTGCTCCATTAACCTCACTTAAGGGGAAGGGGAATTCGTCGGGCTAGCCGCCTTGGAACCACCGGGCTCGCTGGCGAGCCTGGTGGTTCTGACGATCAGTAGAAAGCGGGAAAGTAGGTTCCCTTAGCCTGCTTTCTACTGATCGTGGGAATAACTTCAGTGAGGCTCAAGCAGCTCTGTCTATGTATATGCATCCTCTAATTGCATTGGAAGCAAAAGCAATACACATACAACTGTTCAATCAAATGGCAAGGCAAACATGGAAGGAAGTATATCATGCATGAGACTATCAAGCTGAAGGGAAATACAAGCCAAATGTCTCAGCTGGTTTTATGTACTCACTGGAGAGACCACAAGTCTTTATGCAAGTAATGCAATACATAGTTTGACAATAGGAGAACTCCCCACTTTGGAACTTACTCCCAGATAAGTGTGCATAGAATCACTTGTATCAGTGCTTACTTGCCAGCTAGAAACTTGTCACTTGCCTTCTACAAGCAAAATGTTAGGTCAGAAAAATTCAAGTAACAGAGATTTGATAATAAACTTTCCCTAAGAGTAAAGTTGTGCTGTCGAGTCGATGTAGACTCCTGGTGCACACAGAGCCCTGTAGTTGTCTTTGGTAGAATACAGGAGGGGTTTACCATTGCCATCTCCCTCACAGTATAAGATTATGCCTTTCAGCATCTCCCTATATAGCTGCTGCCCGACATAGGTGTTTTCCACAATCTGGGAAACATACCAGCGGGGATTCAAACCAGCAACCTCTTGCTCCCTAGGCAAGTTACTTCCCCACTGCACCATTAGGTGGCCATTTCCTAAGAGTATTAGTGTTTTAAAAAAAGAAAGCAGCTTCCCACATGCTTTAAGCGCTATATCACTCCCCCCACCCATAGCGTGCCAGTAGGACCTTGCCTGACACATGCTACAGTAAATTATCACAAACTGTATCATGACTTTTTGACAGCACATCCATAGGCTGCAAACACATCTGCAGACTGCCAAAATCCTCTACAGTATTTCAATGCAACCGGAAAAATATAAAGGGCGTTTCCCTTTTTGTCATTCTGGATGCTTGCCAAAAACATTTTCTCTATTGTTTTGAATATATAGATCTCAACTGGGAAATAAATAGTGTATAGCATATTACTTATGAGGACAAGAAAGTGAGAAATGTACTTTTTAGGCCAGTGTGTTGTAATCTCCAACTCTGACAGAAATGCCCCATTCCCCTAGTGCTGTGAAGGCAGGCGTTCCTGGTACAGCCAGGAGCTTTCTATTTCTGGCATTGGGGGGCGGGGGGGGAGTTTTTCACCAGAATTGGAGGTTGCAAATGGGATGCTGGGAAGGTTGTGGTTTCACCGGGAGGGTGAGTGGGACACTGGGAAGGCACACACTAGGGCCACACACTGCAGAAGACGCACACTGGGGTCACCCATGGGGAAAGTGCTGGGAGGAACTACAGTTTCCTTTTGCCTTTCTGGTGTCTCATTTGCAGCCTCCTGCTGATCCGATTTGCCTTCCCAGAATCCTATTCGCTGTCTCTGATTCCAGTGAAAAGCGTTACACCACAATCCATGGAGATGAAGAAAAAACAAAAAACAAAAAACAGAGCTTTATTGCTTCACAACTTAGCAGGTACTTTTACAACCTGGTTGCTCTCTGACTAGGCCAACTCTAAAACTATCCTGGGTTTCCCTGCTCCCTTTCCCCAGAGTTCTCCTAGGCTTTCCTTTTCAAAGTGACAGTATTGTATTCACAATCAGTACCAACAAAGCCTTAACCAGATTGGATTTCATATCAATTCCTTTCACACCCTCCCCCACTAAAAAAATACCCCCCTCATTTTACATTGGTACATATCAACTGGGATAAAATACTGGAACGGGAAATTATTATGGCACATAGCTTTGTGGATAACACACCACAGAAGAGCAATCTTTGTTACAGCTGAAGGAAGACGCTGAAAGGAGAGTATCCTTAATTGGCCATAGGTCAGTACATGAGGGGTCCATTTCTCTCTCACTGGACGATCTGCCACATTTGGACGGAAAGTACAGCCCCCACAGCCAATTGAGAGGGGTAAGGGAGAAGCTTCCTCCCTCAACCCCAGCTTTGTGGGGGCCCAAACTGCAGTGCCAGCATTCATATGTAACTCGTTCACTGCAGAAATTGAGTTTGCGGCAGCGAAACTCCACTCTGATGGAAGGTTCAGAATGGAGTTTGGCGAGGGAAACCATGGGTCGCTTTCCCCCGCAAACCCCATTTCCCTGGGTTCAGACGTTCAGGTGAAGGTGATGTATAGCACAAATGTTATTTGCTTTTAGGATCATTATGCTTTTAGGATCACACATGTAGCACATAAAGAGTGGGGCAGGGCTGTGGAGTATTATTTTATTAGGTGCTGTTATCTATCTTTGCTGTAACTGCCATGCAAGTAGGGAACAAACAGGAGAAGGCTTGGGCATGCACTTAGATGATTAGGGAGGGCTGTTGAGGGGGTGGGACATGAAACCCATTTCTTCTGTCTTATCTACACTTTTGGAGAAGTGAAACTGAACTGGGGCCAGGGGCATAGCTATAATTGAGCAAAAGGGTTCAAAGAACACGGGGCCCCCAGCTCCTGAGGGCCCTCCAGTCCATCCCTCCCTATATTCTTCATTATCTCCCTCACTCTGGGGGGCAGCCAGAGAGAGGGATGAACACGGGCCCCCTCTCCCCTAGCTACGCCCCTGGCCGGGGCATAACTATAATAGGGCCAGGGGAGACAGTTGTCTGGGGGCCCACTGCCTTGGCCCCCCCAAAGGCAAGTCACATGGCTGACTCCCCCAGCCACACACCCACCTGGGCTTCCTTCAGTTGTATTCATCCTCCAAAATTGATGTGAGTGTTAAGAACTGGAGCTACCAGAACAGCATCTCTCTCTCTCTGTTTCTCTCTGTCTGTCTGTCTGTCTGTCTGTCTGTCTGTCTCTCTCTCTATATATATATCTCCTCTATAATAAAGTGCCTGGGTGTGCGCCCGTGTCTCCCTCAGCCGTTCTGGGCATGCGCTCTGCGCATGCCCAGAATGGCTGAGGGAGAAATGGCCGCAGGCACCAGGCGGCCATGTTGGCGGCAGGGAGGCACCAGGCGGCAAGGCAGGGAGCGGGCGGGTGGACGGACGTCTTGCTGCCGCCCGCCCGAGCGTGGTTTCTCCTCCGGTCCGGGCGAGATTTTTCAGAACTTTACTACTATCCATTAGTGGTAAATTCACTCAGGGAGGCTAGTCTCACGATGGGGGAAAACCGGGCTAAGGGAGCGCAGCACGGTTTTTCCCATTGTGAGACTCACCGGGCTTGTGGGCGCCTAGCCTGCCAACAACCCCTCCCCTTAAATGAGGTTAATGGAGTGAGTGGTCCATTAACCTTGTTTTGTTGACTGTGTGCCACTGTGGCGTGCCTCCATGCCATGGCAACATGCGAGTAGACCCCTGAATGGGAGGCTACAACCAGCCTCCCGGCCTCGGGGGTCCCCCCAGAATGCCCCGTGCACCTGCACAGGGCATCCTGGGACTTCCGGGAGCCAGGTGGCCCCCAATCCCTGCCACCCCTACCGGCTTTGTGATGGAGCTGGTGGTTGTGTGGGCAGCTAGCTGATCTGACCACCCAGAGGGGAGGCAGTGATCATCTGTGGGGAGGTAAGCACTTTCGGGCTTCCTCCCCACAGAAGGGGGTAACTTCCTGCAGCAATGGTGAGGATTGCTTCAGGGTCTTCTTGTTAACAAAGGTAGTTCAGTTCCACTCAGTTTATTTATGGTCGTTGACCAGAGAAATCGATATATACTTCTCAAACAGTAACAAAAGCTAATCCAGCTATTTGTAGACCCGATGGAGTCCAGCTGTACAGATATACTCATACTTCGAATTCTAATGGCAATGAGACAGAACTTATCAATTGCATAAGTAATTTTGTCTTCACTATCAGATAAAAGATGGCTAACATAGAATTCACGAGGGCAGCCAGGGTGACTTGCTAGGAGGGGCACTATATTAGTTCATAGTGACTGTCCCTGTAAGCAAAGGTAGTTGTTCAGTGATCTTGTTAATTAAGCAGCAATTTAATAGGCCTGCCCCGAGGTTTCTACCTCAATGTGTGATTCAGAAGCTGCATGCTATCCCCTGTTTCCCTTAATGCAGGGAGAAGGTGGTGAGTAAATGTGGGGGTGGGTTCTGACAACTGAATAAAACATGGTTATTTGGCCATAAACCTGCCTAAGCCCATGTGATTCTTCCTCTCCCTCCTCTTATCACCTTGGCTCTGTCACTGAGGTGTGCCGTAGAGATCATGGTTTGTTTAATGCAGCTCTGTGGCTCATCCAAACCATGCTGTTGTGCTTTAACTGTGGTTTACAAACCCCAATTAAACTAGCACTTGAAACTAAAGTTGAATCATGGTTTCAAGTGCTGATTTAACTGTGGCTTTTAAAGCACAGCTCCAAGTTCGGATAAACTGTGAGACTGTGGTCTAAATAAGCTGCAGTATCAACAGATGGGAACAGAGGAGGCAAGGGGAGGAGAAAGGAGGAGGAAGGAGCACGTGAGCTTAGGTCACTTTTGAATACGATGTGGTTTATTTAAAATTCCAATTAGACCTAACTTTGAATGAGATGTACAAAAAACTAAAAATCAGTCAATCAACCATATTTTTATACTGCCTGATATGTACATCTCTAGGCAGTAAACTAGATAGAAACTGCAAATAAAAATGAAAAATTCTCTCTAAAGTGATGGGTCTTCAAGTGTTTCTTAAAAATTAGGGATGTGCACTGGTTCGGCAGCAAACCATTTCGGTGCCTCAGGGAGGGGAGTGGGGAGTGAGGAGTGGGGAGCGGGATCTTTTTTAAAAAGGAGAGCAAGTCCATACATGCTCTCTTCTGCCACATGCAGCTTCCTGCTGCGGCGGTGCTTGTCCCAAGAACCCATGTCTGATGCCAACATACATATGGTGTCCGTGCATATGTGGGAGCCATTTGTTGCGGGTAATTACTTATATAGCAGAGCATTACAGGAGTTAACACACTCCCAGTACAGCAGAAGTTAACAAGGTCTCAGGGGCAACAGCTTGTAAGTGATAAGCATGGAGATTCATGTAAGGTTAAACTAATCTACTGTATTCAGAAGTCCATGATGATAGAAAAGACCTATATCTAACAGCTGGCTACATGTTGTTTGGAGAGAGACCTATAGAAGCATGGTGCTCAGAGAGAGAGTGCTAGAAGCATTCTGGGAAGAAGACGGAAGTCACTCCCAGGAAGTTCCTAAGTACATTCTATCAATAGAGAGGTCATAGAGGCAGAGATAAACAGGAAAGAGGAGACCCTAACTATCTATCTCTACTCCCAATCAGTATTCTCTCTAATTTTTTTCCATCTGTGTGCAGAATGAGTTTTGTTCTGGGCGGAAGTATCAAAGCTCCCAATGCCCCTAGTGGCCATCAGAATTACTGGTGCAAGGCTGATGCGATCAGGAGCTGGATCTCCAACACCATTTGCGTGGTCAGCAACACCATGCTGACCATGCAAATGGCACCCACACCAGTGTGGACGCCATGTGTGTGCTGGTTCTTGGGACAAGTGCCACCTCTGCAGGAAGCTGCATGTAGTGGTGGAGAGCAGGTAAGGACCAGCCCTCCTTTGTAAAAAAAAAACCCCATCCCATTCCCCACTCCCCTGCCTGGGGCACTGAACCAGTGCACAAACCTTGGTTCGTGCACATCCCTATTAAATACAAAACATACCATTATTTGTGATGAAATTGCTCTGTTCCTTTTTAATGTAAATATTATCTATATAAAAATAATTACCTTGGTTCTTCGCTTGCTAAAGCTTTAGACTTTGCAACCTTCCTTCATCTTGCTGTCATGTTGTGTGGGTGACAAACATCCACGAACGGCTTAGATGCAGAGTGCTTTAGGCCTTGCTTCCATATTTGACACATGATGACTGGCTTTCTTTCCCCCCAAACCCTCTTACTATGGTGTCTATCTGAGGAGATACTTCTTCCCCGTTCTGATCCTGTGTGCTCAATCTTAAAGTGACAGTAACAAAATATACACGTGTTCTGTGTCAGCAGGAGGAGTACATGCAAAATATCAGCATGGGTGGTTATTTTTAGCAGTAGTGGCCAGGGTTCCCACTCTGATTGACAGTTAGGGTTGCCATATGCAAAGGAGGCCAGGGTCTGTGGCTTATATTTGCAAGTACAGCTTGTCATGAAGGATGTAAGAAGGTACAGAGGGCCCAAGTCCAGCGTCTCCACAGCCCCTGGGGCCCCCCAAATCTTCTTTAGTCTGTCCTGGGTGATGTGGTTGCCTGGCAGAGCATAATGATGCTTAATTTGCAAGAGAGGGGGCCTCCAAAGGCCTTTAGGTCCAGACTCCAAAATTACCTAAGTGCACCTCTGAGAAGGTACACCTGCTGAAATGGCCTCTTCTGCTCAATAATTAAGGATACAAGAGATCTCTTCAACCATTGCATCCTGTCACCCTACTGACAGTCAAACCCAACTTTCAAGGGTTCTCTGAGAGAGGACGTTTCCAGCCCCATGATGTCTGATATCCTTTCTCTGATGGTATCAGAGAATGCAAGCTGCATCTTAGGCAAAGTGTAATTTACCTATTGCCTTCGGATATCTTCTTCCAAGAGATTGCTATACATACACTCTGGAAACATTTTAAGGGTCTTTCTGGACAGAAATAGTTTAATTGCAGGATCCTTCTTATGCTTTTGGCATGTTGACACTTACTGTGACGTTAACAGAGAGAATGTATTGTATCAGAACAGCTTTCTAATTTTTCTTCCATGTGGCAGATGTTGCTAGACTGTTGCCTGTGTTGCTATGGGATTTTTCAAAGTGTGCGAGAATGTAATTGGCTTAGTAAGTCTTATTTTTTGTGCCATCCTGTGCTGCTAACTTACAGCAATGTTACTAGGGTGAATCATAAAAGAATTCCAGTTTGATTGGTGGAAGGAAGCTCAACAACAGGATACCAGGTGAAAGTAATTGTGTGCAAATAAGGAAGAAAACTTGAGTGGCCAAAAATGGGATTCCAAGCACTTTGGGACAAACATTTTAATCCTAAAGAATAATGGCTAGCAAAATGCGCTTTCAAAATCACAAAGCAGGTACATTTAGACAGAGTGGGCATGGAGCCAGCTGTAAGTTATCCAAACTTGTATGTCTGACTGTACTTTTTAAATAGGGGTTCAGTCTATTTAAAATACAGAATGAATGTGAAAGTTGTATGCATTTAAATGAAGAATATGCATAAATGCTTGTTGGCACAAATGAGTAATAGCATCTTTTCCCTTCTGGCAGTAATAAGCCTTGTATTTACATAAGATGTAAATACATAAAGTGCAGTATATAGTGAAAAAGTTGAACTTAGAAAACTTGTGTTTATTGACAAGGCTATTGCTTTAATTAAACAAGATTGGCTGCATTCTCACAATCATGATACACCTGATTAAAGAGTTAACTAGGATTGCGGAGCCCCATGGAACTGGTCAAACCACTGTGGTTAAACTAGGATAGAGAACCAGTATGATAAATAACTCCCATTGGGAATTATGTGGTTGGTTGCAACTGTGATGATGCACAGCAGCTATGGGTGTACAGAGCAGCCTCTGCCTTTGCAAGGTGCTGGCACCAAAGCAGTGTGCCTGCATCCCCCTTGGATGTGTGGCTCACTGTGCAGTATGTCACCCAGTGTTGCCTGTGCTTCCCTCTTGGAAGATACTGTGCCCATTCTTTGCTTCTCTGATCGCCATGTAATTTTGTGTTGTGTCACCATGAAGGAGTGCCTGCTGACGACTATCAGCTGTAGGATGATATATAAATAACACAGCAAACTGAATGATTCTATGTTTATCAGAAACAGCTATTGGAGGTGTGTTTATGTGTTTATTTATCAGATTTCTAAATCATCTGATATATGCACCTCTAGGCAGTGTGCAAAGTTAAAAAAAACACACAGGAAACATAGAACAATATAAAAGCAATTAAAATTCACAAAACAAAACAATCTCAGGTGATAAAACACATTAAGAGGCGCTTCACATGAGCAGTGTGAAGCTCCAGAACGGGTTTAGCGAGGAGAGTGGGCTTGACCACCCACACGATTACTAGCTCCGTCACGGAGCCAGTTGGGGCAGGAGGGTTCGGGGGCCTCCTGGCCCCCTGAAGTCCCAGAATGCCCCACATGAGTGCGTGAGGCATTCTGGGGAGCCTCCCGATGCAGGGAGGTTTGTTGTAGCCTCCCAACTCTAGCCTCCCAACCAAGTGGCTGCTGTACCACATCTATATTATTAATTCTCCTGGGTGTGCCTTGAAATGTGCATCCCAGTGCCCAGCTGATTGGCTGGGTGGCAGAGGCACCTGATTGGCTGAGGCGCACCCAGGAGGATTGGTCACCATGGCGGCGGTGGGCCGGCTGCGGAGGCCAGAGGTGGCGGCAGGCCCAGCCCAGCCGCAGAGGCAAGGCCCAGGAGGAGGGAAAGAAAGGGGGTGAGGGCAGAAGTGGCGGTGGGGAGGAGAGGCGGCTAGGCCCGGCACAGGCCGGCCGTGGTTAGGAAGCAGAGACTGGGACAGAAGGTGGGGGGGGGGAGAGGTAACCGCCGGCCCCAAAGAGCACACAGATGGTTGTGGAATTCTCTGCCACAAGATGTGGTAACAGTCAACAACCTGGAAGGCTTTAAGAGGGGTTTGGATAACTTCATGGAGGAGAGGTCTATCATCGGCTACTAGTTGGAGGGCTATAGGCCACCTCCAGCCTCAAAGGCAGGATGCCTCTGAGTACCAGTTGCAGGGGAGTAATAGCAGGAGAGAGGGCATGCCTTCAACTCCTGCCTGTAGGCTTTCAGCGGCATCTGGTGGGCCACTGTGTGAAACAGGATGCTGGACTAGATTGGCCTTGGGCCCAATCCAGCAAGGCTGTTCTTATGTTCTTAAACAGAGAAGGCGATGCTCTTATTTCATCAGGGAGTATATTCCAGAGCTGCAGGGCAGCTACAGAGAAGGCCCAGTCCTGAGTCGCCACCAAATGAGCTGGCGGCAACTGTAACTGGACCTCTACAGATTATTTTAATAGGTGACAGGGTTCATGACAAAGAAGGCACTCTCTTAAATACTCTGAACCCAAGCCATTAGGAGCTTAATAGGTAATAACCAGCACTTTGTATTTCATTCGGAAACATATCAGTAGCCAGTCAGCTCTTTCAAAATCGGTGTTATATGGTCCCCTTGGGGTTGTCTCAGAAACCAGCCTCGCTGCTGCATTCTGTACCAATTGTAGATTCCAGACTACATACAAAGACAGCCCCACATAGAGTGTATTACAGTAGTCAAGCCTATAAATTACCAGCACAATGCAACATTTTTTAAAAGGTCATTTACCTCCAGAAATGGTTGTAGCTGACGTATCAGCCAAAGCTGATAAAAAGCACTCCTGGCCACTGTCTCAACCTGAGAAACCAGGGAGAGTTTGTGATCCAGGAGCACTCCCAAGCTACGTATCTGATCTTTCAGAAGGAGTGTCACCCCATCCAGAACAGGCAGATCTATACCATCTCTTGAGTCCCATCCTCCCAAAGTCAGTACCTGCATCTTATTCGGATTCAACTTCAGTTTGTTATCCCTCATCTAGCCCATTACTGCCTCTAGGCAGGCAATTAGGGAGGTTATGCCATTTCCTGATGAAGTTGGTATGTAGAAATAGATCTGGGTTTCATCAGCATATTGATAACATCCCAGACCAAACCTTCTGATGATCTCTCCCAGCGGTTTCATGTAGATGTTAAAAAGCTCTGGAGCCAGTATGGAGCCTTGTGGAACACCACACCTTAGCTCTCACTTTGCAGAGCAACGGTCTCAAAGTGATAGCATCTGGAATCTGCCAGAGAGGTAGAAATGGAACCACTGTAAAACAGTGCCACCCAAACTCACCTCCCTCAAGTGACCCAGAAGGATACCATGGTCAATGGTATTGAAAGCTGCCGAGAGATCCAAAAGGAACAGCAGAGTCACACTTCCTCTGTGAATAGCCAGTTCAAGATCATCCATCAGGCCGACCATGACAGTCTCAACCCCATAGCCCATTCAAAAGCCAGTTTGAATTGGGTCTAGATAATCTGAATCATCCAAAACTGCCAGTACCTGAGAGGCTACCACCTGTTCAATCATCTTGCCCAACCATAGAAGATTAGAAATGGGTCTGTAACTAGCCAGCTCTGAGGGGTCCAGTGTAGGTTTCTTCAAAGAAGGTGTAATAATAGCCTCCTTTAGACAAGGAGGCATCCTGCCCTCCCTAGGAGAAGCATGTTCACAGAATAAAAATATCATCATCCATATAAAACCATGCTGGTTTTTATGTGGTGAGCTTTGCTCCAGTTCACAATAGTCCAATCCAAATAAGTTGATTGGGTTTGACGTGGACAGTAGTAGGTGTGTGCAGAACCGGTTCTATCTGAACCTGGTTTGAATAGAACTGGCCTAGTTTGACCTGTTTGGACTCCAACTGGACTGGACACCCCCCCCCCCCTGCACCTAAGAGGTGCTGGTCCATGTTCGAGCTGAACCGGCCCCAGATCTAACAGCCACAGAACACATGGGGAGTACATTGTCCATGGCTCTTGGAGTACATAGATGCTATGGACTAAGACTATGCATCTTAGCTGGGATGTCAGGAATCAGGGGAAATTCATTCCCCAAGGCTCCTGATGGCCTCAAGAACCTGAGGTGTAGGGACCAATGGAAGTTCCAGATTTGAATGCTTATTGTTGCTTCCAGATAAGCTTGGATCAAAGAAAGAGAAGGGGCAGCAGTAAAATATCATGGCAAGGCCTCCATCTGAGAGATTAAAATGGATCAGTGTTAATCCATGTCTGGACTCAGGGAGTGAAATACTGAAATGTCGATTGATTGATTGATTGATTGATTGATTGATTGATTGTTGAATTTATATACCGTTTTTTAACCTCTTCAATTCCAGATCCAGTGCCATTGCTCGTGACCACATTGTACCTCCATAGATAAATATTGAGCCCTTTCTCCCAATCATTGAGAAATGGCTTGAGGGCAAGCAGAGAGGAAGCCTTGAAAAGCTTACCTCCCCACAGGTGATCCTTCCTCCTGGTCTGGGCGTGGAGACTGTGCACCCAGATGTGCAGCTGCCTCCTTGGGCAGTGCGCAAGGTCAGGAGCTGGGACACATTGCCCCAGCCTCCAGAACTCCCATAATGCATCACATGAGTGTGCAGTGCATCATGGGGATACCCTCTGATGCCAGCCGGGAGCCCCACAGTCTCTGCAAACAGCCGAGGCTGGCAGACAGTCGGAAGAATGAGGCCAAGGGAGCGCTTCTCCCTTAACCCCATTTTGAAGGTGGGCTCCGGAGGTGGGTTTGCCTTTGTGTTGCCGGCAGGAACCTTAGTTGTCACGCGCAGGCAAAACTAGGCAAAACACGCAGGCAGAACCTTAGCCGAGTTTTGCCTGCACATGAGAATAGCCTCATTGTGGACAGATGGTTGATTAATATAGACTGAGGCTAGTTGCTTTCCTCATTAATCCCTTCCTGGTGATTAACAGTAAGAAATCTATAAACCTCTTCCACTTATCAAATACTGACATTTTGGATTTCCAGTGAACAGGACTTTACAGAAGTACAGAACATTCTTTGGAATTTTGTATGGGGATTTTTTTTTTAAGTGTTCACTTAAAGAGAGGGGGGAAAACACCTCCATGCAAAATTGTGAAACACAACTGGGTTAAGTATAAGGTTTGTCTTTATTCAGTCAGCTCACTAAATTGTTGCCTTTTTCTTTTTTCCTAACCAGCAGGTAATTCTGTCAGCCCCCATAAGCCTCCTTTTTTTATATGTGTATAGTTAATAATTGCACTCTTTTCTTCAGAGATTACTACAAAGGTAAGTAATACAAAGGTAAAGGCTTGGGCTGCTTTGATTCTGCTTTGATTCTTTTAGTAAAAGCTGAATATCTAAAATACTCTGGGCAGAGTTGTGTAGTAAACCTAGAAATGTATGCTTATGCGGAAGAAGCATTCTCTAGACTAATAGGTGGATGCCTTTACAACCACCAGTATGTTTTCGGTTCCAGAAGCTGAAATTCTGGTAATTTTGTTGATTTTGGATAATAAAACATGGTGCTTGTGGTTGGCTAACTATTCAGAATGTACCATGCAAATGTTTCTGGTCCGCAAGTGAGTCAAGAGCTAGTTATCTGCTGGCAGAACTTTCCTTTCCCTAGATCTAGGTCTAAGTGAAATGGCTGTTCTGTCAATTCTGACATGCAATGGTTCTCATAAGAGGATCAGCCATATTGCTGGATCAGGCAAAAGTGTTCTAAAGTGGCCACCCAGCAAAGATGCCTTTAGTCTAACATTCTAAAAGTGGCCACTGAGATGCCTCTGGCAAGCTTACAAACAGACATGACAACTGCCCTCTCTTTTCTTTTGGGGTTTCCAGGGCCGGACTGGGGGCACTGAGAGGGCGGTGGAATGTATGTGGGGAGGGTGCTGAGCTTTGAGCAGAATAGGTAATTAAAGGTGGGACTTGGGGCGCAGGGACGCCACACGGCTGGGGCACACTGGGAATATCCCTGTTGCCCTGTGGGTCAGTCCGAGCCTGGGTGTTTCTAGCATCTGGTATTCAAAGAACACGAAGGCTCTACTAAGCAATCCTGGCTGATAGCCATTGACAGACCTCTCCTCCGTGAATTTTAATTTGAAAGGCCACCTAAAATGAATGATTATGCATTGAGTGAGAAACTTAACTTTGTCTGTCCTGAATTTACTCCAAATTATTATTTATATACCACTTTTCATCAAAAATAAAAATAAAATAGTTCTCAGGGTGGTTCACATAGTGGTTCACAAAATAAGAAAATGGTTCCCTGGCTCCAAGAGGCTCACAAACTAAAAAGAAACACAAGATGGACACCAGCAATAGCCACTTGACGGTGAGGAATCCTGTGCTAGGGCTGAATAAGGACAGGACAGTTGTACTCCCCCTTCTAAATAAAATGAACTGTACATGTGTCTTTTAAAAGTTACACTTTGGAGGAGGGTTGAAAACACTTTCATGGGATTAGCAAAACTCCACCCCAGAGGATGAATGATCCGGCCAATCCCAGGTGAGCACCTTGAGTTGCCTTTTTGATGGCAGAAGTGGCTTAAGTTGAGCTCCATGAGCTGCTGGGACCTCCCACATCCTCCTCCGCTGCCACCGGCACCTCCTCCTTATTGTTGTCCTTCCACCATGAGCACAAGAAGCACAAGCACTGGAACAACAGAGGTGTGGAGGTGTCACCAGCAGTGGAAGGGGGCGATGGAGAGAAGCCAGGACAAGCAGAGCAGTCAGTGGAGGAGCAGGTGCAAGCGTTGGTGGCCTCCTCCTCCTCCTCCTCTTCCTCCGCCTCCTCCTCATGGAGTAGCCACACTGGTTTTGGTCTAGGAAGTGGCAGCCAAGGGATATGAAGCCACCCAGAGCTCAAGTCAGGGAAGGGGATCCATCAATGTGAACAGTCCCTGCTTTACTCCAATTTATGCTTATTTACATGTATGTGCTTAAAGGTGCTTTATATACTCTTGTCCTAACTTGTGTTAAGCTTTGCTAACTTAAGCCATGTCCTGCCATAGTAAAGCTCGCTGTCTTGAAAAGCTCCTTTCATCTTCGTAAATCAAAAAGCCCCAAATGCCTGAGCACTTCCTCTTAATGAAAGTGCTTCAGAACTGTAAACAGTGGGCAACTGTTCTGACTAATGAAGTGTGCGTGTATGGGCATTCATGCCACAGGCAGCCTCAGGCGACATATATTCATGTGGCACACAGTGCTTCGGAGGGAAGGGAAGATCAGCAAAAATCGCCCTCCCACTTTATCACTCGCACTGCTGTACTCTGGAATGCTGCTGCTGCTGCTGCACACACGCCAGTATTCAGTATTCATGTCAGCCAGTATTCCAATGGTAACTGCTCCGTAGTTTTACATCAAGGCATTGTGATACTTGCCATTTTACTTTCAACCCCTTTCCTAATAATTACTAATATGTGTTGTTTATGTGAGCTCTTAAGCTCCAGAATAGCATAAAGGGGATATCACAGAACAACGTATATTGATTTTCATGTACTACCTGGCCCGGGTGCAGAGCATCTGCACCTCTAGTTCAGGGCCCCTTGTTCTCATCCCTCCCACGCTCCAGTGTTTTCTCTCTCTGGCTGGCTGCCTGGCTAGCCGTTGTTTTTTAAAAATCGCCTACTGCTTCCCTCTCACCCGCTGCTGCTTTCTCTTCCCCCTGGCCACCTCTTTCTCTCTCCCCCCTGCCACTTTCTCTCCCTGCCCGCCCGCCCACCTTCCTGCCTGCCCTTTCGCGTCCCTGTCCATTGACCTTATGTTCCCTGCTGCTGTTGCTTTCCTCTCCCCCTCCTCTCACTCGTGAACTCTCACGACAGCTGCCATGCATAGGATTAGCGACGGGTACGTCTAAAAGAATTATATATATATAGATGTACGCATGCATGCATGCATGCATGCATCATATTCTTACTTTCTTTTATCTCCTGAAAGGCTCAGCATATCCAGGGGTGTACCAAGGTCCAAAAGCAGCCTGGACCTGATGGGTTTCAGAGGCTGCTCCCGCCGTGAGGCCCACCTTTCCCCCCTTAAATTTAATTACTGCTGCTGCCCCACTGCTGCTCCTGTCTCCAGGGAGGGGGAGCTCCCCAGAGTCCCGCTCCTGCCCTGCCCCTGTCCTGCCCTGCCCTGATGCTGTGCTCCACTCGCAGCTCATCCCCCACCCCTCCGGCGGTGAAGATGGCAAATATAGGACAGGGCAGCAGTGCGGTTGCGGGTGGGCAGCGGGTAGGGCTCTGGGAGTCCCCTGATCATTCATTGGCCCCCAGGAGGCAGGAGGCCACGGACCTGGTCCCCAAGGTCCATAGCTAAATCCTCCTCTGAGCACATCGTTCATATAACACAAGACTCATATGATGACAACAGGAGCAATGGTCTTTGCAGGGTGGGGGGATGGAGGGTTGTCTCTGATGTCTATTCAGTGATGACAACTGTAGTGACCAAGAGGAGGCTTGTAACGGCCCCTTTCTTGGGAGCACATATTTTGATGCCCTCTTTTAGCACTAGCGGTGGGTGGGATGGGGAGGGGAGGGGGAAGACTGGTTCCAGCTCTCCCTCGGTTGCTTGCTGTTTACATCTTTCTGACAGCTGTTCCTGGGAGATGTGTGGGTGGTGCTTGCTCTTGCACTACTGTGCATTTGTGCGATATCAAGAATTTATTTATTACATTTGTAGCTTGCCATCCTGGAACTGCCTAGGTAAACAGATGCCATGGGCAAGTCTGTGAAGAGCCTAACCTGTGGGAAACTGGCATCAGGCTCCCTAATTGATCAAGACAACTCTAAAAGCACCTTCTTTTTACACTGCTTTCCTGAGTCCTAGGGAGCAGTGGGATGAGAATGTACAAAATGTATGCTACTCGCCATGGCTGAGGGAACTGCTCTGTGTGTGACTTAGGGGTGTGCATTTTGGAATTTTTTTGTTTCAATTTGTATCCGAATCGAAACATCCCCGTTTTGTTTTGT
This sequence comes from Hemicordylus capensis, assembly GCF_027244095.1. Classification (NCBI taxonomy): domain Eukaryota; kingdom Metazoa; phylum Chordata; class Lepidosauria; order Squamata; family Cordylidae; genus Hemicordylus; species Hemicordylus capensis. Next base: position 251,827,168 of record NC_069657.1, read on the forward strand.
ACCCAAATTTTCTGAATCCGAATCAGCCCTGTTTTGTTTTGTAGCCAAATTTTCCGAATCCGAATCCGAATCGATTTGGATTTTTAAAAAGGGTCCCAGGGCAAAAAGAGTGGGTGGTGGTGGTAGTGTCCAATGGGTGGAAGCTACCACCCAAATTTCAAAGGAATTAGGCAAAGGGCTGATTTTTTTGTGTGTGAAATTGTTTTAAGTTTACACATCTTTAAGAATTTTCCCATAGGGAATAATGGGGATTCTAGCAAATGTATCGCTTCAAATCAAGGGGAAAGGGATGACCCAGAGCAGAGTGTGGTGGGTTATAGTGCCCAATGGGGGCAAGGAAACTTCCAGAATTATTTCAAAGGAATTGGGCAAAGGGCTGACCTTTTGTGATTTGTTGAAGTTTACGTGTCTTTAAGATTTCTCCCATGGGGAATAATGGAGGTTTCAGCAGCCCCATAATTCCACTTGGGGAGCACTGGGGTTGCCCAGAGCGAGGGATTGTGTAGTGCACATAAGGTGCCAACCACCCCCACACCCACAAGCCTGTGGGGTACTGGGTTTTGTTGTTTCTGAGGTGTTCATTGTAGATTCTCTGGTAGCATATGAGATTTTCAGTGAAAAACACGAATCCACTCTCATATGCTACCAGAGAATCTACACTCAGAACACCACAGAAACAGCAGAACCCAGCACCCCATGGGTTAGCAACCCTTCCACCGGCCAATGTGGGGTCAGTAAAGAGTGGGAAGAAGCAAAAGAGCCAATGGGGAACAAGGAGGGAATTGTCAGCAGGTCAGCCCATGATTTAGGCCACCGATCAGAAGGCTGGAAGGGTGGGAAATTCAAAGAGATGTCAAATACAAAATGGAGAGTGACTCAGAGATCACCACAAAATGGAGGTCCGAAACAACAAAAAGTTTTGTAGCTGAAACAGGGACGTTTTGTTTTGTATACAAAACTTTTGGATCTGGAAAGTGGGTGTTTTGTTTTGTCTACAAAACACCCGAAACAGGCTGTTTTGGGTACAAAACTTTTTGTATCCGAAACGTTTCGCATATCGTGTGTGTGTGTGTGTGTGTGTGTGTGTGTGTGTGTGTGTGAACTAGTCCAGGATTTGGTATGAGATTTCTGTCTACGGCTATTTTTGTTGTGCTGAAAGTTGAATGGGTACCATCCAAACTCCTCTTCAGTTTTGTTTTAAGGGTGATGAGTGCACAGGTTCCTTCCTAGCTGTGCCTCTGCAGATGCTGCGGAAATGAAGCATCTGAAATGCCCAGCGAAATGAATGCATGAATGACAAGCCAGCAGTTCAAACAAGTCCTAGGTAGCAATGGAGTTGCCCCTCCTGTTCTATAATCCCAAATTTCCAAAAGGTGGCAGTTTATTAATAGCTTCCTGGACAAAACAGAGTGCCATGTGATTCTGCGGGTGGGTGGAGTTCTCAGGTGGAGGAGGTATCACTCCCCTGCATGGGAAACTGTTGGGGATGTATGGTGACGGCTACTTAAAATAAGTGCTAGAGATCAAGCTGCTCAACTTTCCCTGCCACCTCACTTTTCCTTCCCTTTGCTTCGTGTCACACTGAAATCTACATTTCGGATGCAAGGCCTCCCACGCACATTCCAAAGAGCTTCCTTTTATGATGCTGAATGGCAGAGTTCTCTCTGCATCTATTAAGGAAAGGCAGGTCTGTCACCTTAATGCTTGGAAAAATATGTACTAATTAATCAACCTGTAAAAGTTAGGCTGAATTCCTAATGCAAGTCATATTTAGACATTAAACAGGGAGCGGGGGGAACAGAACCCCCAAATATTATAGTGGATCTATGTTTGTACAATATATAATTTGCATGATAGAGCAGAACATGGAGTTAGCTGTACATTTCTCAGTCCTTGCTTCCTCACATTGGCCATCACACATGGCAGTGGCAAAGCCAGTCATATGCCATGCAGTGAATTTCAGTATGTGATAGAAGAGAGAGAAATAACTAGGTAGATAAAGGTAAAGTGTGCCATCGAGTTTATTAATAAACTGGCGACCACAGAGCCCTGTGGTTGTCTTTGGTAGAATACAGGAGGGCTTTACCATTGCCATCTCCCGTGCAGTATGAGATGATGCCTTTCAGCATCTTCCTCTATTGCTGCTGCCTGATATAACTGTTTCCCATAGTCTGGGAAACATACCAGTGGGGATTCGAACTGGCAACCTCTGGCTTGCTTGCCAAGTCATTTCTCCACTGCACCATTTGGATGGTGGTCCTGTGTCTTCCATAACATCTGTTTCCACCCTCACAAGCAGAAACAAACCAATGATTCCCTTCAGGGCTAACTCAGAACGTGAGTATCATTTGCACAATCAGTATCCAGGAGTTATTTTTTCCAGCATTCATTGTGGGCTACAATACAGATTTATCTTATTTTAGTCTCATAGTACCTCTGTAGGCCGAGAAATAGTAACTTGTTCAAGGCTCTCCAGTAAACTTGATGGCTGAGCAGAGATTTTAGCATAATGCCATTCACTGCACCACACCACATGAGGTTCTGAGAGGATGGGATTGCCCGGTGGGGGGTGGGGGATCACCCCACATCACTCAATCATAATCTCTCAACTAAATTGAAAGGGATGAGCTGGAAGTGGAGTTACCCCCCACACCCCCCATACAAGTTCTACATGCACATGAACGGCAGAGCAGTTAATGGTGATGTTCCATACTAATATGCTTCCTAACTTGGCAAAGAGGCACCTTTTAACATGGTGATTCTCTTTATTTAGCAGGGGGAGAGTAACTGGCCCTCTCCACCCCCAGCACAGTACCTCCAGTGACTGTTACTGGTGTCTATTTTGTGTTTCTTTTTAGATTGTGAGCCCTTTGGGGACAGGGATCCATCTTATTTATTTATTTATTTATTTATTGTTTCTTTTGTAAACTGACCTGAGCCATTATTGGAAAGGCGGTATAGAAATTGACATCTACGCATTCAGTCAGACAGGTGTTATTGACTGGTTTGTTTTATCCAGACATCGAGTCCTTCCCAAGGACCTGGAATGGCTGAATTTTATTGTCAGTTGTTAAAGATATCGTCGCAGAATATAGGCTGTTCCCAGTAAAGCTGCTTTTTGTAATTGGCTGATGGTGATTTCTGTGGCCCCTATGGTGTTGAGGTGCTCTCCAAGGTGTTTTGGAATTGTATGTAGGGCACAAATTACCACTGGGATTATATTGGTCTTTTTCTGCCACAGCCTTTCAATTTCCATTTGTAGATCTTTGTATTTGGTGATTTTTTCTATTTCTTTTTCTTCTATTCTGCTATCCCCTGGTATTGCTATGTCGATTATTTTAACTTGATTTCTTTCTTCTCGACTACAATGATATCTGGTGTATTGTGTGGCAGATGTTTGTCTGTTTGTAGTCGGAAGTCCCATAATATTTTTTGCATCTTCATTTTCTTCAACTTTTTCAATTTTATGGTCCCACCAATTTTTGGCTACAGGTCGCTTGTATTTTTTGCAGATGTTCCAGTGTATCATCCCTGCTACCTTGTCATGCCTTTGTTTGTAGTCAGTCTGTGCGATCTTTTTACTATTATTTATTATTATTATTATTATTATTATTATTATTATTATTAAATATATACTAGCTGACCTGGCACAGAGCATCTGCACCCCTAGTCCTCCCTGTCTCTCCTCCCTCCCTTCAGCCCCAGTCTGTTCTCCCCCTCCCAGTCTGCTTTCCCTCGCTGCCCGCTAACGGTGCTTTCCTTTGCTACCCCTGGCCAGCATACCTCTCTGGCAGTTGCTCGTGAACTCTCACGAGAGCTGCCATGCATGGGGTTAGCCATGGGTATGCCTTAGAGAATTAAATATACAGATTTTTAAAAATCAAACTATCGTCTGCTACTATAGATTAAGCAAGAACTATTTTTGGCACCAACATAGACAGAGACATCTAAGCATATTATCCTCCTCCTCTGCCAATTAAATGTAAACAGAACATTTGACACACTGTAGGAAAAGTCTGAGATCAAAGATCCTCTACATTCCTTGAAGTTGTCCTTGAGATAAATATTTTTATAATATTAAATGCAGGATATTTGAAATCCATGGAGAGTGGAAAGATGTGTTTTTCCCCTTGTTGCCATGTGTATGTGCATATATGAGAATGTCGGGGGGCAGGGGACGACACTCCTGGAACAACAAGGTTCTTCAAGGTTGTCAATGATGTTTGAGTGTTAGCAGCATGGGACTGGGTATATGTTGTTATCTAGCAGGCAATGTAAAAAAGAATCCAAAATATGCAAGCACTGTGAAGTAGTCACTGTGAAGTAGTCATTGTGAAATAGTCCTTTGCTAACTCAGCAAAGAGACACCTTTTTAAAGTGGTGGTTCTCTTTATTTAGCAGGGGGAATGCAACTGGCCCTATCCATCCCGAGCACAGCATCCCTCCAGTGGCTGTTGCAGGTGTCTATCTTATGTTTATTTTTTAGATTGTGAGTCCTTTGGGGACAGGGAGCCATTTTATTTATTTATATCTATGTAAACTATTTTGGGAACTTTTGTTGAGAAGTGGTATATAAATATCTGTCGTATTTATATTCGTAGTCATTAACATTTGTTAATTGCAATACAGCATTCCTTGCCATAGAGGCTTTGAGCTGGTTCACACGTACACTTTAACTACAGTTAATGCTAACTGGAGTTAAAAATCCTAACTCCAATGTGCGTTGCAGATGTACAGAAAACAATGCCAGTTAGCCTAACTGGAAGGAGAGGGGATCCCCTCCGAGCCTAAAACGTCAAGATAAGATCTGAAACTGGCTGTGGCTGTGAAGGCTATGGGCGTAATGGGCGCTGTTTTTCTGAGTTTTGAGAACAGTTTGCAGGCTTGCTGGGATGACTCAGAAGTAAATGACTCAGTTCAATGGGCTTCCTCTTAAGTAAGAGTGCATAGGATTGCAGCTGTAGAAGTGTGGCTTGCTTTTAGAGGTGTGTACACACATACACAGAGCATACACAGAGGTTTTGTAATTAGAACTTGCAAAGAGCTTGCTGCCTGAAAACTGGTTTTTCCATTCTTTGAATCAGGGTTTCTTTGCATCTGGGTTAGAAGGCACGGCAGCGTCCTATTTGCATTTCTAAAGCGTGCTTTGCTCTTATCATGTAAATGATTATGTGAAGACTCAGTTCCTCTCGCTGACTGCTGCTCCAGTGTATCCAGAAAAATGGGAAACAGGATTTTAAAAACTCGGACATAAACCGGGAGGAGTTGAAATTCGGAAGGGAAAGCCTGGTTTTGTGTGTGGGGTGCTTCCAAAGATCTTGCATGGACTTTGGAGTAAATCTGGCTGATGTGTGAATGAACACTCTCTCTTCCGGTGGAGACTCGAGGTAACAGCCCTGTTTATAAATACTCCTGGAGAGGGAAAGAGATCATGGGCCTGTTCTTATGATCCACATAATTGCAGTTGTTACAGTGACTACAGTCACCAAGCCAGGCATGCTCCCACAGAGCATGAGGTGAGAACGCATGCTGTACCAGTGATAACAGACCTAACCCAGTGATAACAGCACACTTTTCAAGGAGTAACCTCAGGTTCATCAACCCGTGGTTTCATGCGATGTGAGAAGGTGGCCTGTGAAACCAGCTTTTAACTCTAGTTTAACATCCTGGCTTGTAAAATCAAAGCTAAACCGCAGTTCCCAGCTTCACATAAGCAATGTTTTAACTAGCCAGGATTGAAACATCATGGCTCTGCAATGGAGCCGAAGAGATAAATTGGGAAGGAGGAAGCATGTGGGCTCAGCTCACATTCCCAACCAAGCAAACCATGGTTTGTTTAGTCATAAGAACTAGCCCATTGTCTGGAACATATGAATTGTACGGGCTCTTGCATAAATGGCTTTGCCTTGCAATGGTGGTTTTGGCTAGACAACCTTTGTTCTTTTCCAACTCTGATTCTATTATCAGTCGTATTTAAGTGCAAAGAAATCCAAGACAATACTGATGTAAGACAAAGTGGAACAACAAATTGGTGGGTGTCTAATTATGAGGAATCTCTCTCTCTCTCTCTCTCTCTCTCTCTCTCTCTCTCTGCAGCCCACTTAACATGGAGGTGGATAATTCTGAGATGCAAAGACACTATTCGATTAACCATTGGAGCAACCAAAGTGCTAATCTCGCAGACTGCTTAGTCACCTATAACTGCTCATGCATAATATGGGGTATATGTTTGAGTGAGTCATCCATGGTTGCTGTTGAAATGCTAAAGAAAGCAGCCTGGTTTCTAACAAAGCTTGGGTTTTCTTCCTAGCTCAATTAATCTGGCACATTGTAGAAGCTGGCAGTACTTAATAATTACATTATCTTTTGAAAGATGAGATGCAGCCTTGAAAATAGATGACTGTTAAGTGTTAAAAGGTCAATAGATGCTTGCTTTGGCTCCTTTCCTGCCTGATTAATGGCTTTGTCATTTGTGTGTCACATTCTAAAACTCAATCAGTAGGTGAGCCCTGTTGCATATGTATTTTTTGGCACACAGAAGTCAAGTGGGATAACTTCAGGGCTTTCACTGGTCAGCCCTCTGGAGATCAACCAGGTGTACTTTGAAGCAAAACATGTCATCGCTATGTAGAGAGTTTGTCGTCGCTATGTAGAGTGTTTGTTGGAAACTGAAGACAGAACTAGGTGTTATGAAAGAAAGACACACAGTTGCTGCTGTTAGAAACATACCCCATGCTGTGACCTCCTCACATTTTACATTTTCCCACTGGTAGCAATATGGACATGCACAACTTCATGTGCTTCTACAGATTACAAAGGGTGGTGGAGAAGTCAACATGGGGAAGCTGGTTTGGGTGGCAGCTCTGCTACTTACATCTAGTTCCATCCACAGGATCAACGTCCAGCTCAGTCATGAATCTGAGCGCTTATTTGCATACTCTCCTGGGACTGGCTAAGTTTCAGTCACATTTCTTTCATTGGCTACAGAACCCTTTCTGCCAATCTATGCGTGAAGGACTTTTCAATCCTGTGGGAAGATTAAAATAGACTTTCTGAATAGATGTAGAGTTGCAGATGCATGTTAACAAAGGCAATTGTGCCTTGGGGGAGAAAGCAGTGGTGATAGAGAGGGGGAGGGGACTTATTGGAGCTTTGTTATACATATTTGCATGTCATGTGTTCTTTGTTCCTCACAGAACAGAGTCAACACTGATTCAGATGCTAGATGTGACCATCTAGCCACTACAGTATAAATTACCCTTTCCCCACAGATTTACCAAGATGTCTGTCTCGGTTAGACCTTGAAGTAGGGTTGCCAACCATCCTGCACTGTATAGTATGTCCCTACTTCCTGCGGGGAAATGCTCGTCCTGTTTGGGATGCAATTTCTCCCACGTTTTGACCTTAACACACACACCCCATTTTAAACCTTTAAAGCCGCTGCTGAGCGGCGGTGAAGCGGGACAACGGTGAGAGCTCTCCTGTCTACCAAACTGGGAATGGGCCATGGCTGCTCTGGGGCAGGGGCTCGCTGTGGCGGGCACACTGGCGAGAAGTGTGCTGCAGCTGAACTAAAAGCACTCGAGCACTCACCGCCACTGACACACTGCAGGAGGGAGGGATGGAGTGGGAGAGAAGGCGGCAAAAGAGTCCCTTCCTCGGCCCTGCCTTCCTCCCAAATGAGGCAGTCAGGCCAGTTTCAGGCTTCTGAGCAGACCCATCTGTCTCATTTGGGAGGAAGGTGGGGCGAGGAAGGGACTCTTTCGCCACCTTCTCTCCCACTCTGTCCCTGCCCCCTGCAGTGAGTCAGTGGTGGTGAGTGCTTGAGTGTTTTTAATTCAGTGGCAGTGCACCTCTCACCAGCACACCCACCCCAGCAAGCCCTGCCCCAGAGCAGCCATGGCCCATGCCCATTGTTTGGGAGGCGGGAGAGCTCTCACCGCTGTCCTGCTCTGCCACCACTCAGTGGCAGCTTTAAAAGTTTGTTTTTAAAAAAAAGACAAGCCCTGTCCCTAGGTGGCCATGCCCCCGGCCCCTCTCTGCCCCCTCGGAGTCCCCGTCCCGATTTCAGCCAACACCATGCTGGCAACCTTATCTTGAAGTATGAGTATGGCAAGTACGGTAGTAGCAAAATTGGAAGTGTAGCTATTATGTCTTTAAGGCCATTTGTCAAAATACCCCTGTATGGCCCACTCCGAAAACATGTTCAGGATTAGTCCAGCCCAGTACAATAATATTGACTTGTAAAGCAGAGATGGGCCCTATTTGCATGCAACAGGAAACTGGAGCTAAAGGAGCCCGAGATTGACTTTCCTGTACATCTGAATTTGTGATACCCCGGTCCTGTCAGAAAAGCGACCCGAGGTTTGCCTTCCCAAACTCCCATTTGAAACCCCGGGCTGTAGCGAGTTCCGCTGCTCCTACCTGAGGTTTGCAGCCACCTGCTATATGTTCGAATTCTAAACTGCAAGCTGAATTGGAAGTAACTAGAGTTGAGAGAGGAAGTTCCTCCCTCTCTCTCTGGTTGTGATTGGCTGTCGGGGCAGTCCTTCCTGCCAGTTCAGCAGAGGTGCTCTTACCCCTGGACTTCGGGGTTGAAGTCTGGGCCCCCCAAATCCTCTTTAGCCTGTCCTGGGTGGTGTGGTTTGTGCCCTCAAGAACCTACATGTTGAAAAATGATGCTTAACTTGCAGCGGGGAGCCGGGAGCGGGGAGTGGGGTAGGGCTTCAAAGGCCTTTAGGTCCAGGCTCCAAAATTACCTAGGTGCACCTCTGCAGTTCGGTTCCGGTCTGAATGTGGACAGGTAAGAGTGTGGTGGGGTGAGGGCAGAACCATGGGTCCATTGGGCCCTTGATTCCACATTACATGTGGATGGGGCATTTGTCTTGTATACTTATGAGGCCTCCTGACAGGGTTCCATGGGCTGGGAATATATTTTGCTGCATAGGTGACCAGATTCTGTAATAAAGTTGGTACCATTTAGCCTTAATGAGCTAGACTGAGTGTGGCCCAGTACTGCCATCTGAACAGGCATGAACAAACCTGAAGCTGTTTGTTCAAATACACAGGAAGTCTACTGGCTCAGAGCCACTTGGTTCCTGAAGAAGACCTCTAAATGATCTCCAAAAAGAGAAAGGTAAACACACTATAACTGCGTTGCACAATATAACTTAATAGAATCTAATCCCACTTTCATCTTTAAGATTAACAAACTGAACTAGAAGAAAATGACCCTTTATGGAATCTGGCTTTCAATGCCATGGGATTATAGCTTTTTGAAAATAAGACCAACAAATGAATAATGCAAGAGTTCAAGTATGTTTTTGTTTTGGAAGTGGGTAAAATGGAGTATGCCTTATGGCTCCTTTGCCATTTTCCTTTCATTCTGTGAACCATCTGAGCAACAGCCTCATTGGCACAAACACACACAAACACTCTTCCAAGGAAAGTGAATTGCAATATTGCATGACACATGAGTACATATTCATTGGAACCAGATGTTTAAATTCAAAGCAGCAGTTTATGCTGCAATGTGTGCATGTTCCTTCAATAAGATTTTAATGCCTGTGAAGTTTTGTTTTGTTTTGATCTATCTCGGACTATGCTGCTTGACTTTAGATTTAGTGAATAAATCTAAATAAAAAACTGAAATACATTGTAATGTGTTAGAAATGTATTATTTGCTCCTGAAAAATATGAAAATTAATTAATACCTTTGAGATTGGATTCGCCATTATATAAAGTAAGCTGAAGAACCCTTCATTCCTGTTTGGTCAAAAAACTCACACCTATAGAGAGTTTTATACAGTTGCAGAAGTTATCAAAATTGTGCTGCTCATGGTTCATTTATGAGACTGCAAAGCTATGGAGCTCGGGGAGCTGTATCCTGATTATTCTGGATGACATGGATAGATGTCATCTGTTGTAATCTTGTCATCTGAAACTCTGTTATACTTGTTCAAGATTTGGAACCTATTCTAAGCATTAATTCTCTTGCATGCTGTTTCTTTGGTTGGCTGAAGTTCAGCACCTGCCTGGTATCGTGATTTGCTGTCATGTAGAAGTTGGTAACTAGATAGGCTCATAACTTTAAACTATCATTACTTTGAATTTCTATATAATGAATGGACACTTGATGTAGCCAATTGTGTGCTGTGCAGAGTGCGTGAAAAGAGTCAGCAAACTATATACAGAGCAAAAAGAGCACTATTGGCTATTGAAGGTATGGATGCGAGGTTATAGGTACCTTCAGATGCGAGGTTATAGATACCATATAACAACAGCTTCCCTTGCCTGGCTTTTGAGGAACAGAGTTTACTGGTTCCATTAAGATCTCCTGATTCATGGGAAAGAAAACAAAACAGATGAAAACTTGTTCTAGAGAGGATACTTACTTGATAAAGAGTAGAAATATTATAATCATGATGGGGAAACAGTTTTACAGGTGGAGAATAATTTGCTCAACTGTAAGATGAATCGCAACAAACTGTGTTTGTGTTAATAGAGAGAGATGAGACAGGCAGGAGCACTTTACTGTGTTAAGGATCTGTGCCCTGTTTACCAAAGTTATACCTATATTTTGCTCCTTGCTGTGACATCAAGATGTCACGATGGGTCAGAATTGCCACTATAAGTGCACATAGCCAAAATATCTATCTATCTTTGGTCTATGTGTGTGTGTGTGTGTGTGTGTGTGTGTGTGTGTAGAGGGGGAGATTGAGAGAGAGAGAGAAAGAGAGACTGTTGGCCTGTTGATACTACACCATGCCTTAAGTGTCCCTGTGCTCATGAGTCTTTTTATATCTACCTGAATATATGGTAGTGGGAGAAAATCTATCCATAATAAGGACAAGCCTTCTTGTATACATATTACAAGCATTTATATGGCTAGCATTTTGTGAAAGAAGCAAGTCTTCCAGTTTAGGGTTAGCATATAAATGTTTCTTTGTGCTATCCACAGTGTTTAAGTTGTTAGTGCATTATGCAAATAATCTGATTATTTTGATGGAAAATGTTTGAGACAGTCTTCAATTTATTATCCCAGGACCAGATCTAGTGCTGGTCTTGTCTCCTCAAAGTCGCTCTCAAAGTTGCTACTCGGTGTGGGAGTCATGATAATGACAGTTATTGCCATAAAAAAACACATTTCAACATGTTGAGTTACCTGTTCAGATTTGCAGTCAGACTTTCTCAGTTTAAGCAATTGTTTTCAGGAGGCATTTTAGAAATACAACAAAGTAGTAGAGCAGAATAGTAGAGCAGAAATTCACAAGTTGCTGCTCACCAAGCTGAACACTGTTCAGTCACCATGTATTGTGCCCTACCAGTGCTTGAAATCCCCCACATATCTTGTGCACCAGTTGTAAATACAGGAGGTTTAACAAGCCCTAGTAATGGGCCATTATATGTGGCTGATGGGTGGTATCTGTCTTCACAGTTCATACGTCCTTTGGGCTTGTAATGACTGAGGCTTACCAGCCCTTCACAATTTTGTATGGGATTAATTGTTTATACTTTTGAGTGTTCTGCCCATAATTAGTAGAAAACTTGTTATGGACAGTCTGTCCACCATTTATGGCTGAGTAATTTTGCAGAAGAAATGAAGTCCCTCCCAGTGGACATGTTCATGTCGATGTTGAATAACTGATGATGATGTGCTATTTTGAGAGATTAAATTAATCAATATATGCCCTCTATTGATGCAGTACAATCTACACTGCCATCAGCCTTATGTCTCTTCAAAGCAGTGTTGCCAGAAATGAAAGTTCCATCACTGAAATCTGATAATCTTAACTTTTGAGTAAACTTTATATATCTATATCTATATCTATATCTATATCTATATCTATAGATATAGATATAGATATAGATATAGATATAGATATAGATATAGTGTGTGTGTGTGTGTGTGTTTATATTTCAGTTGCTTCAAATAACTGTGCCTCGCTGTAAGATACTGTTTTAGTATTTCAGAGAAAGAAACACAAGGGCCTGGCAGAGAACCAAATGCAAGGTCACCGAGACCGTGAGAAGAGTGTCAGCCTGCCATCACACCAGATAGAAATCAGATGTTGCATTATAAGTAAACTGCAAAGGGATGATAAATGGAGAGGGAGAATGCACATACAGGGAGGCAAAACATTAACTGAGGGCTGATTATAGGTCTAACCCCTGCTAACTTGGCAAAGAGGCACCTTTTAACGTGGTGATTCTCTTTTATTAAACAGGGGGAGAGTAACTGACCCTATCCACCCCCAGCACAGTACCTCCAGTGACTGTTGCTGGTGTCTATCTTATGTTTCTTTTTAGATTGTCAGCCCTTTAGGGACAGGGAACCAGCTTATTTATTTATTATTTCTCTGTGTAAACCGCCCTGAGCCATTTTTGGAAGGCCAGTATAGAAATAGATTTAATAAAATAAAATAAAATATTGTTATAAATGGGGTATAGGCAAAAGAAAGTCACATTTTATTAACTGCCTAAGTGGGACCCCCTTAAAAAACAACAACAAGCAAACCATGGGAGATTCAGCCATGGACCTCTTCTTGTTGTGTCTAATGTGGCCCTCACATTCAGTTGCATAAGTCTATGGAAAATGTGATTGTTTCTATGGCTTCACCCAGTTTGGAGCTTGGATGGAAATTCTCAAACCTCTTCCAAAAACAAACAGGTCCATGTTTGGGATCCCACATGAGCTGCTGACCAGGGGCTTAAGAACTTGGGAAGCAGGGCCCCTCCCTGCTCTGCTGCCACCCACCTGCCTGCCTATCTGTCATTTGTCTGTCAATGCCATACAGCTCCTACCTGTTTGGGCTAAGTACCACACTGTTTTCACTGGTGGGAGAGTGGCGAGGTGCCATGGAGTTGGGTGGTCCCAACTCCACCCCGGGGCAGTCTGAGGTAATTAGACCACATTGTGTGACAACACAAAAACAGGGCCATCTGTTTTGCTGACAAGTGTCAAGGAGGGTAAGGGCGAGCAGAGGGGGGTGGGAAGGAGTAGCAGGTGGGCCCTGGAGGCACATGACTGACACCTAGAGAAGAGGCTAGGGCACTAGGGGCTAGGGGACATTGTGCCAGAATAAAAACAGATTAGGCAACATTGGGCACCTGGTTCAGCAGGGGCACACAAGGACTCGCAATGTATGGGGGGGATATGGTCGTATAGGGGGCCATGGTCATATGGCCCCTAGAGATGAATGTCATAGGGACATTTGTCCCCCACGTTCAATCAAAGCTACATTCCTGCTGCTGACTCTTACAAAATGTCAATTTGAATGTACACACATGTTCACTATATTATCTTTTCCCTTCTTAGTGCTTAGTCAACATGATTAGAGGTAGGGTGGTTGAAATTCTAATACTAGTCATTGCTTGGAATGTGCATGGGCCTCTTTCCCCATTTTTATTATTATTATTGTTTACACAGTCAGACAGGTGTTATTGACTGGTTTGTTTTATCCAGACATCGAGTCCTTCCAAGGACCTGGGACGGCTGAATTTTATTATCAGTGTTGTTGCTGTTATTATTATAGATATCGTCGCAGAATATAGGCTGTTCCCAGTAAAGTTGCTTTTTGTAATTGGCTGATTGTGATTTCTGTGGCCCCTGTGGCATTGAGGTGCTCTTCAAGTGGTTTTGGAATTGCACCTTGGGAGCCAATTACTACTGGGATTATTTTGGTCTTTTTCTGCCAGAGCCTTTCAATTTCAGTTTGTAGATCTTTGAATTTTGTGATTTTTTTCTATTTCTTTTTCTTCTATTCTGCTATCATCTGGTATTGCTATGTCGATTATTTTAACTTGTTTTTCTTTCTTCTTGACTACAGTTCTATCTGGTGTATTGTGTGCCAGATGTTTGTCTGTTTGTAGTCGGAAGTCCCATAATATGTTTGCATCTTCATTTTCTACCACTTTTTCAATTTTATGGTCCCACCAATTTTTGGCTGAAGGTAGCTTGTATTTTTTTGCAGATGTTCCAGTGTATCATCCCTGCTACCTTGTCATCCCTTTGTTTGTAGTCAGTCTGTGCGATCTTTTTACAACAGCTGATGAGGTGGTCCACTGTTTCATCTGTTTCTTTACAAAGGCGGCACTTGCTGTTTGTTGTTGATTTTTTGACTTTTGCTCGTATTGAATTTGTTCTTAGTGCTTGTTCTTGTGCAGCCAGTATTAAACCCTCTGTTTCTTTCTTCAAGTTGCCATTCTTAAGCCATTGCCGGGTCTTGGTGATGTCTGATTTTCCACTTGTATTGTGCAAATGTTGACCATGGAGTGGCTTATTTTTCCATTTTTCTTGACTTGTTCTTTCTTGTAGGCCTGCTTTGTTTCATTGGTGCTGAATAGTTTCTCATTATTGCCCATTTGAAGTGCATCTTCTTCACTGTCCTTGATATATTCTTCAAGGCCTCTTTTCTCCTCCTATACTGTTTGATGGACTTGCAGCATTCCTCTTCCACCTGAGCTGTGAGGGAGGTATAGCCTATCTACATCACTGTGGGGGTGCAGTGCATGATTGATGGTCATTATTTCCCTGGTCTTATGATCTAGCGTCTCTAGCTCTGCCTGGGTCCAGTCTATTATTCCTGCAGTGTATCTGATAATAGGTATAACCCAGGTGCTTATGGCTTGTATGGTGTTCCCACCATTGAGTTTGGAATTTAGGATTTTTCTAACTCTCCTGGTGTATTCACTTCCAATTTTTCTTTTAATTTCAGTGTGCGCGATGTTATCAGCCTGGAGAATGCCCAAGTATTTGTTATGTTCTTTCTCTTCCAGGTTCTTGATGTTGCTTCCATTGGGCAGTTCTATTTTTTCTGTTTTTCTTATTTTCCCTCTGTTCATTATTAATGCAGCACACTTGTCTAGTCCAAACTCCATTGCTATGTCGCTACTGAATATACGGACAGTTTTTAGCAGTGAGCCAGTTTCTGATTTGGACTTTCCATACAACTTCAAGTCGTCCATGTACAGCAGATGGTTGATTTGACTTGATGTTTTAGATGGTTGGTATCTGAGGCCTGTTTTGTTTAGTATTTGTGAAAGTGGAGTCATGGCGATTACAAACAACAGAGGTGATAGTGAGTCCCCTTGGAAAATACCTCTTCTAAAACTAACCTGTCCAAGTGTCTCACCATTGATTGTTAACTGTGTACTCCACATGCTCATTGCTTTTTAAAAAAAAAATCTGAATGTTTTTGCTGACACCAGTTATTTCTAAACATTTTAATATCCATGTATGAGCTAATGAGTCTCAAAGGCTTTCTTGTAGTCAATCCATGCAACACTTAGATTGGTTTTTCTTCTCTTGCAATTTTCTAAAATCATTTTATCAATCAGCTGCTGGTCTTTTGTGCCTCTGGTATTCGGGCAATTTCCTTTCTGTTTAACTAGAAGCTGCTTATTAGTTAATAAGTGTTGCATTAATTTATATTACTTTATTATTATTATTATTATTATTATTATTATTATTATTATTATTATTCAATTTCTATACCACTCATCCAAAAATGGCTCTGGGCGGTTTACACAGAGATATAATAAATAAATAAGATAGATCCCTGTCCCCAATGGGCTCACTATCTAAAAAGAAACATAAGATAGGCACTAGCAACAGTCCCTGGAGGTACTGTGCTGGGGGTGGATAGGGCCAGTTTTCTTGGATCTTAAGCTCCTAAACACTGTTGCTCTAATCCAGGGCTGCACAACTTTGGCCCTCCTGCCGATGTTGACCTACGACTCCCATAACCCCTTACTATAGGCCACTGTGACTGGGGCTTATGAGAGTTGTAGTCCACAAACAGCTCTAGGGCCAAAGTTGTGCAGCCCTGCTCTAATCCAAGATTTTAAATTTTAAATTGAAGATAAGGTCCCCGTTGGATGCGTTCTATGTTGCCCTATAAAAAGCAGATGTTTGCTTGCAGTAAGGGAGGAAAATGGTTATGTTCTACAAAATCCTGAGATTTTCTGAGGGGAGTGAAGAGGGACACCATAGAAACCATAGACTCTGGTGCCATGCCGTGATTTGGAGGAACAGGCAAGCCAAAAAGCACAATGGGTTGAGAGAGAAGTGGCCAAGTGGAGAATTGGAAACTGCTGCAGCCTATGTTTGAATGTTATTACTCCCCAAGAGAGCGCTGAGAAAATGGGTAGTGCATGAACCTGTTCGGAGGCCCTTTTATGGGTTCGAGCGACCGGCGGTTCAGCTGGTTCGCAGGTTGGGGGGATACCTTTAAGGATGGGGGAGGGTGCTCTTACTTCTCCATTGAGTTTCCCCCGCTGGTGCTGCACCAGAAGTGACTGGAAGTACCTTATGTGCGCATGCGCATCGGGTACTTCTGGTCACTTCCAGTCTGGCAAGGCAACAAGGTGGCAGGGAGGTACGCTGCTGCCCTGCTGGACCCTTTTAAAGTACAGCACCAGTGGGGGGGGATGTGGCGGGAGGGGTAAGAGCACCCTCCTTTACCCTGAAAGGTATCTCCCCCGCCTTCGAGCCGCCCCCTGCCTGTTCCGTGCATATCACTAAAAATGGGAGGGATTGGTAATATCTCCAGCTCCCAGGAAATTAGCAGTCATGAATAAGACTCCAAAAATGCCACGGCATTCCCTCCCCCATAATGAAGTTGATGAGGAGATTAACCATAATATTTTTTGTTCAGACACCATTAATGCTCAGATCTACATTTGTAGAAGGAATAGTAACACAAAGAGAACCTCTCTTTTATCTGGATTGAGTTTCAATCTATTCATCATCACCTAGTTTTCCCTCCCTTGTGCCAAACATTGGTTCAGCATCTCCACTGCCTCACCTGAGACCGCTAAGAAGTCAAGCTGTGTGCTATCAGCATGCTAGTGGCTCCTAACTATGAATCTCAAAATTACCTCACTCCATGGTTTTACGTAGTTCAGGGCTGTACAAACGCAGCCCTCCTGCAGATGTTGGACTACAACTCCCCTCACCCCTCACAAATGGCCACTGTGCTTGGGGATTATGGAAGTTGTAGTCCATAAACAGCTGGTGGGTCAAAGTTATGCAGCCCTGGCTAGTTGTTATAAAAAACATAGGGGAAAGATGGAACCAACCCTTCAGGACCCTGTAGTGCAAACAGAGAAGAGAAGACTGAAGGAGGACATGATAGCTTTCTTCAAATACCTAAAGGTATTCCCACAAGGAGAAAGATTTATTCTCTGCCACCTCAAAAAGAAAGACTAGAGTTAATGTGCAAATAATTTATAGGAGGGTAGATTTCAGCTGAGCTTTTTTTTTTAAAGCTTCTTAACCATAAGAACAATTCAAGGTCCTTTCCAACTGAATAATTCTGTGAAATGCCACAGGGCTGATTAATAGTCACCTTCTAGAATTGGCCACCCCCATAGGAGCATAAACACTGAAATTCATTGTCTTTCATTCCCAGCCTAGACAGCTTGTCCAGAAGAATACTCTGGCTGATAGTACAGAAAACTGCTGAAAAATCTTGGAGAATCTGGTGTGAGATGTTGGAGTAGTAGATCCATTGGGGAACAGTGAGCTATATGCTCCTCAAACTCTCTTTTTGCATCCCTTATTGTCTCCTTGCATTTCTTTTGTCAAAGTTTATGTTCCTTTCTGTTCTCTTAATTCAGGCAGGCCAGAGGCATTCTAGTGTTATGTGAAAGGGAGAAGAATTCCTCTCTATCCACTTTCTCCACACCATGCATGATTTTATAGACCTCTATCATGTCTCCCCGAAGTCATCTTTTTTCTAAACTAAATAGCCCCAGGTGTCCATATAACAGCTCCCGTTTTGAGGAGCAACTGTCACCAAGCTCCACCATCTGGAATCTACCCGAGAGATAGGAACGGAACCACTGCAAAGCAGTGCCCCCTATCCCCAACTCCCCCAGGCGATCCAGAAGGATACCGCCGAGAGATCCAGAAGAACCAGCAGAGTCACGCTCCCTCTGTCGATTCCCCGGTAAAGGTCATCCATCAGGCCGACCAAGGCTGTCTCAACTCCATAGCCTGTTCTAAAGCCAGTTTGAAATGGGTCTAGATAATCAGTTTCCTCCAAGACTGCCTGGAGCTGGTCAGCCACCACCCTCTCAATCACCTTGCCCAACCAAGGGAGATTGGAGATTGGCCTGTAGCTGTCCATCGCTAATGGCATTATAATATTAGCAGTTTTATTTTCAATCCCCTTCCTAATGATCCCTAGCATGGAATTGGCCTTTTTCACAGCTGCCACGCATTGAGCCAACACTTTGGCTCAAAAAAGCAAATTCCATGCTAGGAATAATTAGGAAAGGGATTGAAAATATAAATGCTAATATTATAATGCCCTTATACAAAACTATGGTGTGGCTACATTTAGAGTACTGCGTACAGTTCTGGTCACCACCTCTAAAGAAGGACATTGCAGAACTGGAAAAGGTCTAGAAGAGGGCAACCAAGATGATCAGGGGGCCTTGAGCACCTTACTTACGAGGCAAGGCTACAGCATTTGGGACGTTTTAGTTTGGAAAAGAGGTGACAATGGGGAGACATGATAGAGGTGTATAAAATTATACATAGTGTGGAGAAAGTAGATATAGAGAAAATTTTCTCCTTCTCTCACAACATTAAAAGCAAGGGGTCATCCAATGAAATTGAAGGCCAGGAAATTCAGGACCAATAAAGGGAAGAACTTTTTGACACAGCAGATAATTAATCAATGGAATTCTCTGCCATGGGATGTGGTGATGGTCACTTGCTTGGATGGCTTTAAAACTGGCTTATGCAAATTCATGGAGTACAGGTCTATCAATGACTACTAGTATGGTGGCTATAAGCCACCTCCAGCCTCCTCAGAGGCAAAATGCCTCTGAATACTAGCTTCTGGGGAGCAACAGCAAGGGAGAGGGCATGCCCTCAGCTCTTGCCTGTGCGCTTCTCAGAAGCATCTGGTGGGCCACTGTGTGAAACAGGATGCTGGACTAGATAGGCCTTGGGCCTGCTCCAGTAGGGCTGTTCTTAAAATTAGCAGGTCCTTCTCCTAGCATGAGTCATCCATCAGGGTGACCAAAACAGTTTCATGCCGAAAACAGGCCCGAAACAAGACTGAGATGGATCCAGATAATCAGACTCGCCAAAAAGTGACTAAAGTTGCATGGCAACTATCTACCCATGTACCTTGATAAAGCACATTTGAACTGTGTTTGTCAGGGGGCAATGACATTTAAATTGAGGACTTTTACTGTAAATCTCCCAATGTGGCATGATGAGATAAATGCCAGAGCAGGACTGCTCTGGTTCTGCATCTGACCCCTCCCTCTCATGCCCTGTAGTGAATGGGTATCAGATGTGCTGCACAGCTGTTGAGGGAGGAGGATGCATGAGAGAAGGTGGGGAGGAACAGATGATAAAAGCTGTAGCTGCCTTGTTTCCTGAAGCACTAGGAGGTTTAAAGGTCTGTGTCTCATATCTGGATTACAAGGTAGCAATTCTTATATAAATACATAGGAACAGAGGAAGCTGCCATATGCTGAGTCAGACCATAGGTCCATCTTGCTCAGTATTGTCTACACAGACTGGCAGAGGCTTCTCCAAGGTTGCAGGCAGGCATCTCTCTCAGCCCTATCTGGGAGATGCCAGGGAGGGAACTTGGTTGGAACCTAGATGCTCTCCCCAGAGCAGCCTCATCCTCTAAGGGAAATACCTTACAGTTATCACACATCAAGTCTCCCATTCATATGCAACCAGGGTGGACCCTGCTTAGCTAATTGGACTAGTCATGCTTGCTACCACAAGACCAGCTCTCCTCTCCATTTTAGGGACATTTGCAGAAAAGTCAGTTGGTTGAACTGCCTTGGTTGAGTAAGATGCCTGGGTAACTGGTTGGTAAGAAGCATGCATCTTAAGACATTGACCTGGGCTTGTGGTGGTGAGCATGAATTGTCTCCTCTGCTAAGCAGGGATTGCCTTGGTTTACATTTGAAAGGGATACTACTTGTGAGCACTCTGCTGTAAGATATTCTCCTCAGGGAATGGAACTGTAGTTTAATGGTAGGACATCTGCTTTGCCTACAGAAGGTCCCTGGCACCTACAGGAAGGGCTGGGAAAGACTCCTGCCTGAAAACCTGGCGAGCCACTTCCAGTCAGTGTGGCCAGTACTGAGCTAGATTGGCCAATGGTCTGACTCAGTAGAAGGCAACTTCCTACGTTCCTAAGAGGGATGCTTCTCTGTGGAATGTGACTGTGGGGTAGCTGGCGATTGCCTATCCAGCCAGAAGCCTGATTAAACTAGAGCTAGCTGTAAAGTTGAGCATTAGGACCCTGGTCGAGAGGCACTACTTCCTGACCTCTGGGGGTGTGTGTGGGGAGAATGGAAGGAACTTTAAAAACCATCTCTGTAGGATGGCTCTGAGAACCAGTTGCAGGGGAGTAACGGCAGGAGAGAGGGCACGCCCTCAACTCCTGCCTGTGCCTTCCAGCGGCATCTGGTGGGCCACTGTGCAAAACAGGATGCTGGACTAGATGGGCATTCTTGGGCCTGATTCAGCAGGGCTGTTCTTATGTTCTTAAATAAAGGAAGGCTCCTTCTGAAACCTCTGCAGGCTGGTAATTCAGGGAGGAGGGCAATATAAAGCAATTTTATTGAGGTTATTTTCCGTTGGACTTGTAAAATAGATTGGCTGAATAGTAATTGACACTCCCAATAACACCAGAAGCAGCCTGCAGGTAGGTAGGTTTGTATGTTTTCTGCTCCCCCCACCCCCGCCCCACTCCATGTGGGTGGTCTGGCTGATAATCAGGGCTTATTGCATTCCTAGCCACCTAATGGCACAGCGGGGAAATAACTTGCCTAGGGAGCAAGAGGTTGCTGGTTCAAATCCATTGAGAGCCAGTGTGGTGTAGTGGTTAGAGTGCTGGACTAGGACCGGGGAGACCAGAGTTCAAATCCCCATTCAGCCATGAGACTAGCTGGGTGACTCTGGGCCAGTCACTTCTCTCTCAGCTTAATCTACTTCACAGGGTTGTTGTGAGGAGAAACCTAAGTATGTAGTACACAGCTCTGGGCTCCTTGGAGGAAGAGCAGGATATAAGTGTAATAATAATAATAATAATAATAATAAAAAATAAATAAATAAAATCCCCGCTAGTATGTTTTCCAGACTATTGGAAACACCTATATCGGGCGGCAGTGATATAAGAAGATGCTGAAAGACATCATATCATACTGCGTGGGAGATGGCAATGGTAGACCCCTCCTGTATTCCACCAGAGAAAACCACAGGGCTCTGTGGGCGCCAGGAGTCGACACTGACTCAACGGCACAACTTTACCTTTACCTTTACTGCATTGCTATGGGTTAGCTTTATCTTTCATGGATGAGACTTCATAGGCAGGGCAGAGGTTCCCTTCCCATTAGTTTTGGCAGCTGATCAGTTTAAATTGTTGCTGGGACAATGAAGGAGGAGATCTGAACATTGTAGCACATGGCTGATATGGGAAAGTGGGGGGGGAGTTTGGTGGTAAACTCTCAGCACTGGTTGCAGATGTTGTGGTTGGGAGGCAGCAAAGCAAATCTGCAGCAGCACAGTATGTTACCAATCAAAGCCCTACTGGACTGATTCTGTCTCCTCTCTAGCAATGACATGCTCACAGAAAACAATCTTCAAAGGAGAACAGGGAGACAGCTCTGCATTTCTTCCTCTCTGCATGGTGTGTTGTACAATGTCTCAGCAGCAGAGGTTGAATTCCTATGACAGTGAATAAAGAAAAACTCAAAGATGTTACTGGGCTGCATGGAACTAATTAGGGAATCAAACGGCATTTGCTTTTTAAGAAGAAGCAGCAGCAGCAGCACACACACATACACAAACATATTTATATTTAACACATGCCACTGAAGTCAGTGTGAAATGCAGAAGTGACAAAGGCCATATATCATACCAAATGTTCCCTGGCTGCAATGCCATCTGTCCCATATTGAAGAGACATATGTGTCCTAAGGTCTTCCTCAGAATAATAGGTCAGTTTGGACAATAGTGTTGACTGGCTCCACTCACCATGTGTTTGATATTGAAGTCGCACATGCCCCACTCCTCCCCCCCCCACCTACTCCACTTACTCACATGGAGGAGCGAACATCCAAACTGCCTTTATTCACATGGTTCTAACGCTATACATAATTGGGGCGGTTTGGATGTTCTGCCTCACCCATGAGTACATAGAGAGGAACAGCACATCAGCGGAGGGGGCAGAAATTACCTGCTTTCACCAGTGTTCTCTCTAATTTTTCTCATCTGTGTGCGGAATGAGTTTTGTTCTGGGTGGCAGTATCAAGGCAGTGTGTGTGTGCATGTGCATTTGGAGTGGGGCCTTTCCTGATTCAACCTGAGTGGTATCTCAAATTAACTGAGTGGACATAAAAAAAACTTGCGAGTGTGCACACATGTGCATGCCTTAGAAGGAACACTAGCTCTCACTATTGATCGTGTAGTGGGCGGGGCTGGAGGAAGGCATTGTCCAAACTGACCCAATGGCAGTCTCCCGTTCAGGAGTGTAACTACCTCTTAAGGGGGCCATGTTCAAGTTGAGCTGCCCCCCCCTTTGAGGCATTCAGTTTTTGAGGGAGTGTTTTCAAGGTTCTGCTGCTCCCATTTCTGCAGCCCACTCACTCAAACCATTTGCCTGCCTGCTTGCCTGCCTCATCTGGCCTCGCCATTTGCTGCCTCCACGGCCCGCCAGACATCTCACCTGTCAGCAGCTTTGTGGCCCCTGTTAACTAACTGCCAGTGGGGGTCACCTTCTTTGCCCCTCAGCCAGTCAGCAGACATAATGATGTCACTGCCCAGCACATGCCAGGCAGTGACATCGTTATATCATGCCAGCTGTCTGAGGGACAAAACAGTTGGCCAATGCCAGTGGTTAGCGGGGGCTGCAGAACGGCTGGCAGACGGGCAGGTGGGCGGACAAGCCGATTGGCTGGCAGGCAGTGGAGACAGTAAGTGGCAAGGCCTGTAGCAGTGCCCACAACTGCGCCCCACCCTTTGCAGCTCCAGGACCCCCTGCAGCCTGCATTCATTGAATGCTTCACTCAGTGGAAGTACTGCCTTTGCTCCAGTCTTTCATTTGTCATTGCACACTGTGCCCATGGCTCTTCTTTCTAGTCCTCTTCAGATATTACGTTGTGCCTGCATTCAGACAGCTGTACACATGGACTTGTTTTTGTGCTGTACTTGCATTCCTCTCAAAAGTGAACCTGGATGCAGGTCCCTCGGAGGCAGGGTACAGATAAGATCAGAAGCCTACCTGCGTTCAACCTCACATATGCATAACTGTACCTGAACATTTGTACACTGTACATAGATTGTACAATAATTCAATATAACATATAAATAGGGCTTCTCTCTTGCCCCATGGTTATTGGCACTGAGGTGCCGAATCCGTACAAACAGAGGGATGCACTACAAATACACAAGAACATGAAGAAGAGCCCCGATGATGAATCAGGCCTATCTCCTCCAACACCCATTCCAAATAGTCGGCTTTTCATATCCCCTTTTAAAGTCATCCACACAAGTGGCCATTATCCCATCTTCATCTTGTGCAGCAAATTCTGTCAGTGAATTACAGGACTTTGCTGAAACGTTCATCACAGAGTGGTAGCTTCACACACTTAAGACTGGCCAAGTTTTTCATTTTGTTGTAGTGGTTTCAGCATTGAAAGAATTCAAATTTTAGAGCAGTAGACATCAAAATAGGCTCAGGCCGCATTCAGACATAACGGCTAACCCACAGTTGGCCATGTTTTGTTATACTTGAATGCATAAAACCATGGTTACAGCCCCAAGGGGCCCTCCAGTTTGTCTTGCCAAACTCCAGTTTGAACCTTTGGTTATCTATAAGGTTTGCCGCCGAGACCTTAAGTTTTGCCACCAAGGCATTACGTCCGAATTCTGGTGCAGCTATAATCGCGGTTTTGTGCTGATTTTCAAACCCAAATCATAGAGGAGGCAGCGCAGACCCACCCAAGGATGTGGCTGCTCCATGCTTTCAGCACTTCTTGCCGGCAGCCTCTCAGGAAGTTAGCCACGCCCCTCTTGTCAGCTATGCAGTTGTGGAGTTGCCAGGCAACAGGGATGCCACCACCACTCATTGAAGGCTTGTCATCCTCTCAAGAGGGGCATTCCCTCTTCCCACTCTGCCCCTTGCTCCCCCTACCTGGCAAGCAGTAGGGCGAGGGCACGGGATGACAGGCGGGCACTCAGTGCTTTGCTCCCCGAGAACGGAGCAGCAGTCATGTATGTCCACCAGCACTAGCACTCCAAGTGGCCACATAGGCAGGGCACCCCATCACAGCTCTGGGACGGGCACAAATGGCTTGGGTGGGGCAGGGTGGAGAACACAGGGTTAGGGTATAAAAGGCAGACCCGAGGAGGGAACCTGGAGCAGCAAAGTTCTGTTTTTTCCACATATAGGTTAGGGAAGGGGGGCCCAGCCCCTTCCCTGGGTGAAGATATTTGCTCCCTAGTCTTGCTCATGAGAAGAACCTTATGTGGGGACTAATTGCAAATGTACGAGGTGGTATTTGCGTAGTATGGGAATTTCTCTGTGCTGAAAATGAAGCCCATTATCCCATGGATCACTCCTTCATGAGAGTAGCAGATTAAGGGGAGGGAGGGAGGATTCTCCATGGAAGAGGCTGGGGTGGGTCCCTGGGCAAGTGCTATCCTGGTCTCAGCGCCTGCCAAGCCACTGCCAAACCCTGCGCCCTGCCAGCCCGCACACCCATGTGGGGATGTGCGCCCCTGACCGCGGCCCTGAAGGGCAAGCCCTCTATCCCGGACAATCTGCAAATTCTCTCCTGGGAATCCTCCACGCTGGGAGATCTACATACATCTCCATGCTGGACCCAGCTCTGGAGCTTTGAATGGGTTTAAAGTTCTGCACCCAACCCCTGTGACTGCACCACCCATGCAAGCGGGTATGCCCTGGCAATGAGCCCGCTCATGGCAGGGATGGCCAGCGTGCACAGGGCTTCCCCCCTCCTGCTGTGGAGCAAATTTTTTTGTGGCGGGGAGGCTCTTGTCTGGGTTTGAGGGGCAGCCACAAGTGGGTATTCAGGAGCAGCCAAGTTCTTTCCTTTTTAAGAAAGGTGGGGGAAGAGGGGCTCAGTCTCTTCCCCTTTTGGGGGGTTTGTGCTTCCCAGGCTTACTCATGACCAAGGCCAGGCACCAGGGTCAGCATTGGGTAAACTGGAATCCTTTTTCAAGGATACAGCCACCTGACCCGGACTCATTTATTTAATTTATTTATTTATTTATTTATTTATTTATTTAATACATTTTATATCCCGCTCTTCCTCCAAGGAGCCCAGAGCGGTGTATTACATACTTGAGTTTCTCCTCACAACAATCCTGTGAAGTAGGTTAGGCTGAGAGAGAAGTGACTGGCCCAGAGTCCCCAGCATGGCTGAATAGGGATTTGAACTTGGGTCTCCCCGGTCCTAGTCCAGCACTCTAACCACTACACCATGCTGGCTTATTGACCAGGCATGAGTGGGAAAGACCATAGGGACACTCCCAGACAACTCATGAGAAGGACCATTGTGTGTGGTGTGGTGGGGGAGAGAAATGCCCGGACAAAACTGAAATGATGCCAGATGGCAGAACATCCATATCTCCCTCATGGGAGTGTCAGTCCATGATGGCTCTGAATGGAGCCAGGTTGCCATGTGCAGGCGAGCCGCAGGGAGGGCTACCCCAGAGACTGCTCTCCTAGTCTTGGCGGACTGCAGACAAGCTCCTGCTAAGCCATGCCCCCTGACAGCACGTATACCTATGTGTACATCTGCACCTTTGCCAGCACCCGAGAACGGCTGCCCCATTGTCCCAGGGTGGCCAGAGAATGGGAGCTCCCCTCCCCCACAAATCCCCGCGAACGCAGATCTGCATACAGTGCACAGTTGAAGCAGCACGCAGGATCATGATTGGGTTTAAAGGTCCATTCCAGTGTCTCCCCCTCCCCGCCTGTCCAGGCAATGACACATGGGGAGTCTAGATGTCCTCTGGGTGCATGAAAACATCTGTACAGGGAAGGAGGGTGGGAGGTTTTAGAGGGATCTTTTTTTTTAACAAAGAAAGGGTGGGGAAGTGGGGCCTAGTCACTTCCCATAGGGAGTGGGGTGGGGTGCATAACCCTGGCTTACTCATAAGCAAGGCTAGCTGGATCAGAATCACTCCAGTTTTTGCAGCGATACTTCCTCTGTGATGATGGCGGGTACCAAAGCCCACGTGGACTACACCGGCTCACAAGAGGCTCAGGCTATGGGTTCTCTAAGTAGAGCTGTGCTGTGTTGCTGTGTGTGGGGAAGCTGTGGGCAGGGTATCCCAGAGGCTGCTTTCCTGATCCCAGGGACAGCGGCCAAGGTGCTGTGGAAACAAGCCCCCTGCCTGGATGTCCACACCTGTGCACAGGTGTGCCCTTGCCTGTGTGTAGATGCAGCCAACCCTGCAGCCAACCCTGCTGCCCCGGGGCTGGGGGAGAAGAGGAAAGTGCCTTCTCCCGTGATTCCCTGCACCCTATTATCTGCATACGGTGAATAGACAGTGTGGACCCCGGATTTTAAAATTTTGTGTAAATGTAGAGTCCTGTTGGCCCACTCCATGGCCGTGCATGTGGCCCATCTATGGCACATGGGCTGTGAGGATTTCCTCTAGGGTGCGTGCAAGGCTTCAGAGGGATTTGCAGGGAGGTGAGGTAGTGGAGAATGTTTTCTATTTTTTAACAGAGAAAGTTGGCCTCCTGAAAACTGTCACCCATGTTTTGCTATATTGTTCCTTGTATCGGGATGCCAGAGAAGAACTTATTTCCCCTCTGGTACTCAAATTTCCTGGGAGGTGTGAGCTTTTTTATGCATATTATTGTCTCGCAGATTTAAGCTCTGAGATTAAAAAATTGTAGCTAAATTTTTCTATATCGCCATTAGGTTAAGGTCTCAACTAAGTGCATAATTGCGGGAGCTGTTTATGGTTTTTAAAAGTAATTTCATATGAATGATTGTATTTTGTTTTATTGTGTTTTAGCATTGTTGTATTGGACATGTTTGTTACCTCTGTTTCTGCTGGCCAATGGCTGCAATAAAATTGATGATGATGAACAGAGAAAGTTGGGGGCCCCATTCTAGTGGTGCCCCCTTGGGTTCATTGGTGGTTAAAGTGGGTGGCTGAACTTGTGAGCTCACAGTCTGTGGGTGGGGATGATCTGTTGGTGGATTTACCCTTCTCTTCTGCAATGAAAGCAGAATTTTCACCCCCCTGGCCCCAAAACTGCCCAAGAATTTGTGTTTGCATGGTGCTTGGGGGGGGGGGCGGCGGTGCCGTGGATGGCAGAAAAGCCACTGGCATTACAGGGCACTTAAAGGGCTCAGAATGCCCTTTCCCTGCCACGGATGGGTGGAGTTCTCCAAAAATGCACAATCACACTCTGCACACCCCACTGGAGATCGTGGCCAATCGCGGCCGAGCCACAAATGTGATGACGCTTTGGCCCAGTCTGGCCTTGGAGCAGTCTGGGATCGGCCTCAGAGGCCAAGCACCAGGGATGGGCTCCCCTTTCCTGCCACCGGAGTTTGGCTGGCCACAATTTGGAGAATGTCTGCTGCACGAATTGGAGTTAAGAACAGGAACCCCGGCCACAATGAACTGCGGTTAGCTATTATGTCTGACTGTTGCCTCAGTCTCTCTACACAGACTCCAGTACCAGTTACTGAGAATACTTCTTTACATTTCTACTTTGTATTGTCCTTCCACGTGGATGGTATAGTGAAGAAGGTGGTCTCATCTTGGAGATTTTGATGGCATATAGAACAGGAGATGTATCATAAAAACATGGGGTCCAAACTGTTTTGTGGCCTGCCCCCTAACATTTGTGACTCACAGACCTCAGAAGTTCTGAGTTCTTATGAAGTACATCAAAAAGTAGTTAAATGCAATCACTTATCTTTTAAAAACCCAAAGAACCAGAACTACTTTTTAATGCATTTTAATAGCATTTTCCTATTTCTGGCACACACTAGTTTAGTAATTATATTTGTAAATATATTAAAAGTGGTGGTGGAATAATTTATTTTTTTAGTTCCAGTACAAAATATGACTTGTATTTCCCTATTGTTCTTTCAGATCCTAGCCAGAATTTAAAATCACTGGCCACCTAGTGGTCTATGCAGGATGTGCAACTTCAGTTTTGTTCCCTGGTTGGTCGTAACATTTTAAATTTCTCTCAAACTAGCAATGACAGCAGCCAGATTGATTCATTTGCCATGGTGAGCAATGCGGTGGCTGTGGATTATTTAGCTAGATGACAAAAGTGGTTCGCTTTGTCATAAACATGCAGAAAGCCTAGCTGTACAATATGTCCTGGCTTAGCTTAACTTGCATTTCATTCATATTTCAGGAGTCAAACATGAAGAGTCCCAGTCATTATATAATGTGTGTTTGAATAAGTAGCCAGCCTGCCAATAACAAATCCCTGTGTTGGGTTTACCACCTTTCCTACAGTTAATTCCCATCCCTGTCAACCAACCAACTTCGTTCTATGTCAACGTGCACCCTCTCTTGTCTTATGATGAAGATAGTGACTGATATGATGAGGGAAATTACTCACTGTAGTCACATTATAATTAAAAGAACAAGTTAGGTAATACCTAAGGGACTGTGCTTCAATGGGAGTACGTCCTGTAATTTTCCTCATCATGTCAGCCACCATCTGTGTGGTGATGTGTGGGGAGGAATGTTTTTTATGGTATCAAATATCCTTCAGCACAAGCTTGGTCAAAAACAAAATAGTAAGTAAAGGTACACAAGAAAATGAACCTGCCTGTGGAAATTAATACTCATGATTGAAAGCTCAACAAATCACCCAGATGAGCCTGGCAAAGAAAACTGATATAATGATTGGGCAACTGACTTTGGTCTCAGAAATATTCCAGTCAGTAATTTCCAGGCTATGGAAAACCTGAAGCCTGACAAAAGGATGAAAACGTCCTGGTTATCAGGAGCATGTGACTCCTGTTATATCACTCCATTGGTTCCTGATCAATGTTTGGGTCCAATTCAAAGTGCTGGTTATGTCTTTAAAGCCAAAAGGTTTGGGGCCAGAGTACCTGAAGGATACTCCTCTACAGAGATGTGCAAATCAGTTCGAGTTGAATCAATTCAAACTCAAATTGGGCCGATTCAAGTGATTCAAACTCAAACCAAATCACCCTTAGAATAAAGGGCCGAATTCGAGTTTCAATCAAATCGACCCTGATTCAAGCTTGAATTGATTTGAGTGATTCGAGCACCATTCTGGTGGGTTCCCCCCGCCCTTGCTGGTTGGTTTTCTGACACTGACTTCCAATTGGCTTGAGATCTACTTGCTTTTTGATTGGCTTGTTATCATACAAATCAAGTGTTGTCATGGGCAACTCTGCCACCATTGGCTGAGTAGAGGGTGAAGAGAGGAAGAACAAAACAAAAAAGGAGGGAATTTAAAAATGTTTTCAGAGGGCCTCAGGAGGAGAGGCAGAATGTGCTCTTAGTGTTCCCTTGAAGAGGATACATCAGGAGAAGAGGAAGGAAGGAATCAAGGGAGGTATGATTTTTTTGGTTTTCTTTTCTCAGCACTGAGTATAATATGCTGTGCTATTGCTGCTATATTATTAACTATCTGTTTTTGCTGGATTTCAGATTGACAAAGGCAGAACTTGGTTACCTGCCTATCTTCCTTGAGTTGTGGTTTGATCAGTTTGTGAGATGATGTTGTGGTGAGAAATGGAAAATGGCAGCTCAGCTCTGTGTATGTGTTTGTGTAATATTTCTTGGTGATTGCTGTGATGAGCTCCATGTCTGGCCTTGAGACTAACTTGTGCTTCACTCACTGCTCTGGTCTATTCTGCTATCTGCATTCTGCATTACAAGGTGTACTCAGTCAAAATGTGGCTGAAGTTGTTCTAGTTAAGCATATTGCTATGCTTGCTGCTAAGAGTGCTGCTGTGGCAGCTCTTGCAATTCTAGGAAGTAATGTAAGGAGTCATAATTGTATGTGAAAGAGCAATTTGTGCCAATGTTGTTACTGCAGTGCTAGCACTGTGGCTGGCAGTGGATTCTGGGTGAGTGATTCTTTTTTAGCCATTTTTGGACTGCCTTTGAAATGTGTGTTCTGTGTTAGGAGTGGTGGATTCCCTTTTAATGTGTGCTTCTGTAGTGTTTTTCAAGGCAGGGTTGCAAAATGAATTGCAAATTGCAATGAAAACCTTGTGTGCCAAACTCTGTGAGCGCAGCTTGTTCTGGCCATAGGGAACAATGGAGGAACTCAATGCCTCATTGTTCCCCATGGGTAGCTCCTGGGGACACCAAAGTGGGTTGTGTGTTAAGGAATGATGGATACTACCTACCACCCAACCCACAAAAGAAATGGACAAGTTTTTAATAGGATCCTATGGGGTTTGGGGGAAAGGTTTGTTTTAAAGGTTAAACATTTGTTTAAATTTGCCCACTTGCCCATTTATTTTGTGGGTTGGGTGGTAGGTAGCACCCATCATTCCTTATCACACAATCCACTTTGGTATCCCTAGGAGCTACCCATGGGGAACAATGGGGAGTTTCGAGTTTCCTCATTGTTCTCTTTGGCCGAGACACTCACAGTGTTTTGAGTTGTTTTGTCAAAACAGCCACTTTGCTTGCTGTTTCAACAAAACGTTTCGGCCATTTTGCATTTTGCTTCAAGCTCAAAACCAAAATCAATTTCGTGCACATCCCTATAGGTTAGTTTAGGAGTTCAGCTACCTGATTCTTTACCTGGTGATATATCTGTAGAGTTCCAAACTAGTCCTTTGAATTGTTCCTACATTAATTGTATGTCATTAACTTTAATATGTCATGTTAATAATTGGGGACTCTCAACAGCTTGTAATTATCTCATTTATTATTGTTGCTCATTTGACTATCATCCAGAGAATGTGGTTCTCAATCCTGCCAAAGCAGCTTTTCCTGCAGATCTCTATGAACAGCTCAAAGTCAGCTCAGATGATACCATTAGTGGTCTTATTGCAACACAAGGATTTTGCCTGCAGGAGTAGAAGTCAATAATGAAAACTTCTTCTTGTTTTTCTTACCTACTGTAAATTAACTTAATCTTACTAGTTTAGCTTTATCAGCTAGTTTCACTATTTTTTTCAGAGAATCTGTTTCTCAGTTACTGTAGTACAAATTGTATATAGACGTAGAACTACTTTTCTCAGATTTCTGAAAAAGAAGGTCCTCTGGGTGTCCTTAAAGCATTTGATGAACAGAAGATAGATTATGTGCAGGAAGTTAAATATTCCAAGTTCAAATTTAATTTGTATCAATCAATAACTTTATTACGGTCTCTTACCAACATAAGGCAAGGGAACATAATATTGGCAGCTGTTGAGGGCTATTAAAATTGAGGGAATATAAACAATAAGAAAGCTATAAAATTGCTAAATGGTTAGAACCAATAAGGTTTATAAAGACTGTATTATGGTTAGGGATGTGCGAGCTGGGCTCAACGTTGAGCTGGCCCGTTTCAGGCGGTCTGCGGTTGAACTGAGCCAGCCCCCCAAAGCGGGATGCTGGTCTGAGTCCGAACTAGACCACCTCAGGTTCTAAGAACCAGTTTGCAGAGTTGCTCAGGTATACGTGTAAAGGGGAATCCTTGAGGATCCCCCTTTACAAGTAAAGGGACATCCCTAAACTTAATGGTAAAGGCCCGGGTGGGGGTTGAGAGAAAAAGTAGCCTCTGCCAGCCTCCGTATCTTTAGCGGAGGTGGTGGCGGCAGCAAAGAAGTGGTGAAGAAGCTGTGAAGGCGGCAGAGATGGCAGGGGCTCCCCCAAGCCACCCCCCCAGTCTCCCAAATGATAGCCTGTGCTGGCTGCAGCCCAGTTCATGCACAGAGGCTGTTTTCATGACCTCCACACATGTTCAGAGGCCCAAACCAGGCCGCCCACGCCACCGCCACCACTTCTTCACCGCTTCTTCGTCACCTCAGCTAAAGTACGGAGGCCAACGGAGGGCAGGCCTCTTTTTCTCTCAACCCCCTTCCCCCACCAACACCTTTACCATTAAGTTTAAGTATGCCCCCTTACTTGTAAAGGGGAATCCTTGAGAATTCCCCTTTACATGTATATACCTGAGCCAGTCCATGAACCCTTAGGCTGGCTCACACACCTCTAATCACGGTCTTTGGCCATCATAAGGCAGGCAGAACGCAGAAACTGTAAGCGCCATGAATCAGCAGTTACATTATAACACCACAGGGCGCTTTCCAGATTACACGCTACAACAGTGTCACTACATGTCTGTTAAGTGTGCTTCTACACTGCCTGTGTTTTGACATCGCCGTACCGTCACTGTCAGCAAGGTGCAGACATTTCCAATGCCTTCTTTCAGGTTTTATCTTTGTGTTGCATTGCTACAACGCTGCAAAAC
Organism: Hemicordylus capensis; assembly: GCF_027244095.1. Classification (NCBI taxonomy): domain Eukaryota; kingdom Metazoa; phylum Chordata; class Lepidosauria; order Squamata; family Cordylidae; genus Hemicordylus; species Hemicordylus capensis. The sequence continues at coordinate 251,859,627 of NC_069657.1, forward strand.
AACAACAACCCCAAACCCTGTATTTTCCCATTGTAGGAGGTTTGCACAAGCTAGAAAAGACTGCTCCCCCTCCTGGTGGCTTTGCACAACACCCTTTATTTACAGTTTCAGTATGATCCTGCCAAGCTGAAGTAAACTACCACTGTTGTAGCATGTTATCTGAAAAGTGCCTAGGAGACTAAAAGATTTTACAAATTAGAAGAGATTAGAACTGTACAGGTTAAAACTGTTAACATTGTGGGTAAAAATAGGTGTAGGTAAAATCTATAAGTAAAAGGCTATAGGGTTAAAAACATTGTAGAATTAAAACTGAAAACTATAAAATTGTAAACAGTCTGTGGGTTACAGGTAGGGCTCTGTGCTGCATCATGTCTAGTTAGCATTTACTGGTGGTCAGAATCCGGCGTATTTTGCACTCAGCTGTGCAGAACTGTACAAAACTTAGCAACATTGTGTGTTGTAGAGGCATTGCAGTCAGAGAGTAATAGGGAGGTGTAGAATTGATCAGGGCGGCCTGGTAACCTAGTCATTTGTGAGAGAATGAAGGTATTGCAGAAGTCTCTGTAGAATGGGCAATGAAGAAGGACATGCTCTGTGTTTTTGATTTGCCCAGTGTTGCATGGGTCCAGGCGTTCCAAGAAAGGGATCTTCCTGTATTTTTCATCTAGTACAGCCGAGGGGAGGGCACCAAAGTGGGCCAAGGTGAAGGCCCTTCTGTGATTGGGGGCCGCAAGCTGTGTAAGGAAAACAGCAAGTGTTGCTATGTATCTTAGACTTTCAGAGATAAGGAAGTTTGGGACCCTGCCTAGATGAGTTTGGTACTCTTTGTCCATTATTGTTGTTGTTGTTGTTGTTTACACAGTGAGACAGGTGTTATTGACTGGTTTGTTTTATCCAGACATCGAGTCCTTCCCAAGGACCTGGGATGCCTGAATTTTATCATCAATACTGTTGGTTATTATAGATATTGTCGCAAAATATAGGCTGTTCCCAGTAAAGCTGCTTTTTGTAATTGGCTGATGGTGATTTCTGTGGCCCCTATGGTGTTGAGGTGCTCTTCAAGGTCTTTTGGAACTGCACCCAGGGCGCCAATGACCACTGGGATTATTTGGGTCTTTTTCTGCCACAGCCTTTCAATTTCAATTTGTAGATCTTTGTATTTGGTGATTTTTTCTCTTTCTCTTTCTTCTATTCTGCTATCCCCTGGTATTCCTATGTCGAGTATTGTGACTTGGTTTTCTTTCTTCTCAACTACAGTTATATCTGGTGTATTGTGTGGCAGATGTTTGTCTGTTTGTAGTCGGAAGTCCCATAATAATTTTACATCTTCATTTTCTTCAACTTTTTCAATTTTATGGTCCTACCAATTTTTGGCTACAGGTAGCGTGTATTTTTTGCAGATGTTCCAGTGTATCATCCCTGCTACCTTGTCATGCCTTTGTTTGTAGTCAGTCTGTGCGATCTTTTTACAACAGCTGATTAGGTGGTCCACGGTTTCATCTGCTTCTTTACAAAGGTGGCACTTGCTGTTTCTTGTGGATTTTTCAACTTTTGCTCTCATTGCATTTGTTCTTAGTGCCTGTTCTTGCGCAGCCAGTATTAAACCCTCTGTTTCTTTCTTCAAGTTGCCATTCTTAAGCCATTGCCAGGTCTTGGTGATGTCTGATTTTCCACTTATATTGTGCAAATATTGACCATGCAGGGGCTTCTTTTTCCATTTTTCTGCTCGGTTTTTGACTTGTTCTTTCTCGTAGGCTTGCTTTGTTTCATTGGTATTGAATAGTTTTGCGTTATTGGCACTGTATCTGATAAAAGGTATAGCCCAGGTGTTTATGGCTTGTATGGTGTTCCCGCCATTGAGTTTGGACTTGAGGATTTTTCTAACTCTCCTGATGTATTCACTTCCAATTTTTCTTTTAACTTCAGTGTGTGCGATGTTATCAGCCTGGAGAATGCCCAAGTATTTGTAATGTTCTTTCTCTTCCAGGTTCTTGATCTTGCTTCCACTGGGCAGTTTTATTCCTTCTGTTTTTCTTATTTTTCCTCTGTTCATTATTAATGCAGCACACTTGTCTAGTCCAAACTCCATTGCTATATCGCTACTGAATATAAGGACAGTGTTTAGCAGTGATTCAATTTCTGACTGGGACTTTCCATACAACTTCAGATCATCCATGTATAGCAGATGGTTGATTTTACTTGATGTTTTAGATGTTTGGTATCCGAGGCCTGTTTTGTTTAGTATTTGTGAAAGTGGGGTCATGGCGATTACAAACAACAGAGGGGATAGTGAGTCCCCTTGGAAAATGCCTCTTCTAATGCTAACCTGTCCAAGTGTCTCACCATTGATTGTTAACTGTGTACTCCACATGCTCATTGCTTTTTTTTTTTAAAATAAAAATCTGAATGTTTTTGCTGACACTAGTTATTTCTAAACATTTTAGTATCCATGTGTGTGGCAATGAATCAAAGGCTTTCTTGTAGTCAATCCATGCAACACTTAGATTTGTTTTTCTTCTCTTGCAGTTTTCTAAAATCATTTTGTCAATCAGCAGCTGGTCTTTTGTGCCTCTGGTGTTTGGGCAATTTCCTTTCTCTTCAACTGAAAGCTGTTTGTTAGTTAATAAGTGTTGCATCACTTCATCTGCTATTATTCCAGTTAATAATTTGAACATGGTTGGCAGGCAGGTTATCAGTCTATAATTACTTGGAACTGCACCTTTTGCTGGGTCTTTCATGATGAGATGAGTTTTCCCAGTTGTTAGCCATTGTTCAACATTACCGCCTTGCAAAATGTGATTGAACTGTTTTGATAGTTGTTTATGAAGGCTTGTTAGGTGTTTAAGCCAAAAGCCATGCAGTTCATCGTCACCTGGCACAGTCCAATTTTTAATTTTCTTTGCTCTTTCACTTATTAATTCTGGTGTTATTATTAGATCTTGCATTTGTTGGTTACATTTTTTTACCTCTTTCATCCAGCCTGCTTTTTTATTATAATCTATTGGATTGTCCCATAATTTCCCCCAGAATTGCACTGTTTCTTCTTTATTTGGTGTTTCTACGTTCCTTGCAGTTTCTCCTTCTATACTTTGGTAGAAACGTCTCTGATTTGACAGGATTTGGAGATTCTGCCTGTGTTGTGTAATTCTGGCTTCATACCTGCTAATCTTCTTTGACACTGCTGTTATTTGCTGCTTTATTATTTCCAGGACTTCTCTAATTTTCCTTGACTCTAGGTGGTATTTTTGGATCAGATACTGTTTGGTGTTTTCATTCTTCAGCTTCTTGTCTTTCATATCTTTCAATTTACTAGCATCTGATCTAAGGCTGGAGATTTTATTTTCTAATCTAATCTTCCATTTAGGTGATGTACTGCTTTCTTTTTTTTCAGGTCCACTGATCTTATATCCAAACTCTTGTGTTGTTATTGTTGCTGCACTGTACATTAGTTGGTTTGTTTCTTGCAAATTCTTGGTTGTTATTTCTGCAAGTGCAGCACTGACATCGTTTAATGCCTGAGCAAGTTGTTTTTTGGCAGCTGTTTTTAGAGCTGGAAGTCGAACTCTGGTGTTTGTTTGGTTCATGTGCTCAGTTATTTTTTGCTTTAGTTCTTATTGCTTTTCTGTTAAACGGCATTTGGGTTTTTGAGGTGAAGACAAAGGGGCGGTTGCCTGGTTTTGATTTTGAAACAGTTCAGCAACAGTGGCATCCTCGATTTCCGACACCTCCTGCACCTGCGCCTGAGCAACCTCTCCAGTTGGTGGTAATTCTTCTTCCATATCTTGAGACTGTGTTGCTCTTTGCAGTTCTTCCAGCTCAACCCCTGTGAATACCTTATTTCTTATTATGAATCTTCTCTGGTCTGCTAGCCTTTGTTCTGTTATTTCTGTTTCTGGATGCTTCTCTTTCCAAATTTGGTACATTCTTTTTAAATAACCTCTTCTAGTTGGACTAGACTTGTAATTATTAATTACAAGTATTATTATTATTATTATTATTATTATTATTATTATTATTATTTTGATTTCTATACCGCCCTTCCAAAAATGGCTCAGGGCAGTTTACACAGAGAAATAACAAATACATTATGCATGGTTTGAGGGGTGTTCTGGCCTGCTCATGGCCCATAGAAGGAGGTGGAGAGGGGTTAGTCCAAGTGATGCTATTTTCATCCTCAGAGTTCATTTCCATGTGGACTGGTAATTACCCTGTAGCATTAGGAGGGCTAGGCCCACCGGGAGGAAGGATAGTCTTGACCAGTAATTGAATATGAACAGCCATACTCTGGCCTCCACTTTCACCAGACCCACTGCCAGTCATAGACTGGCATTTGACGCACAACAGGGTGCTTGAAATCTTGCTTATAGGAACTTAGACTGGACAAGTTCCAGAGGGGCAAAGTTGGAGGAGTCCAGCTGTGCGCCATAGAGGAGTTGGGCCAAAGACTTGGCTTTGAATAATGTAAGGGCTGCAGGTATGTATTGTCCTCCTCTTGTGCGGAATAATTTTAGGATGGTGGTGGCATCCCTCTGGGCATTTAATGCAATCTAGTTGCCATGGATCTTTCTGGTGCCAGAGACGTGGAGGAGCACCCCCAGGTATATGAAGGATGTGACTTGCTCAATTGTATGCCATGAGTGTGTCTTTGGTCTCTTGGCAAAGACCATGATTTTGGTTTTGTGGCTGTTGATTTCTAGTTGATCCTCCTTATAGTATTGAGTGAGGGCTCTCAGGGCTTTTCTGAGACCCCAGAAGAGCCCTGAGAGGAGAGGAGAGCCCTCTCCTAGAAGACCCTATATGGGTCCCAGAATGGATTGCAGTGTTGTCTGCATAGAGCAGAGTAGAGCTGTGTTTTCCTATGAGCTTGGGTGTGTGTGAATGTCTGAGTTGTTTAGATGACCCACAATGGTGCTTATGTAGAAGTTACAGGAGTGGAGCCAGTATGCAGCCCTGCTGAATGCACTTAATGCACTTAATGGGTTGAGATAGCATCTGACCTTAAGGCATGTATCACTGAATTTAATTTGTATGCTCTACCATAAAGGTAAGCCACCTAATGGTGCAGGGGGGAAATGACTTGATTAGCAAGCTAGAGGCTGACGGTTTGAATCCCCACTGGTGTGTTTCCCAGACTTTGGGAAACACCTATATTGGGCAGCAGCGATATAGGAAGATGCTGAAAGGCATCATCTCATACTGCTTGGGGGAGGCAATGGTAAACCCTCCTGTATTCCACCAAAGTCAAGCACAGGGCTCTGTGGTCGCCAGGATTCAAAATCACTTGATGGCACACTTTACCTTTATCTTCAACTTAAGTTTTGCAAATGGTTTGCATATAAAAATACATAAATAAGATGGTCTCCTGCCCCCAAAGGGCTCACAATCTAAAAAGAAGCATAAGGTGGAGAAAGACAGTTTAAAATAAATAATTCAAGCTATATGACCATAGTATGTTGTGAGTGTATTGTCTGACACTTTGCTGTAATGTTTCAGTCTGGAGGATGGGGGAACAGAAGCGGGGAGTGGGGAATATTTTTTTGAGAAGTGCCCACTACCCTTTGCTACTCCTGGAATCATACCTCCTAGCTATACCATTTAAAGTGTGGTGAGTGGGGTTTGAACACAGGGTCTGAAAGCAAATACCTCAGAATGCAGCGAATGTGTGCATTTCAGACTGTTTTCACATAGTTTAGAGTGTCTGATTGTTGTTGCTTTTTAGTTAATAGATACCTGTGTGGAATGTATAAGCAGAAAGCACTCTTACCCAGCACAATAAACTGCAACGCATGTTGGGTTTGGCTTGAGGTTGGAACACCAATTTCCTGGTGAACAGGGCCGGACTGGGGGCACTGAGAGGGCAGTGGAATGTATGTGGGGAGGGTGCCGGGTTTTGAGCAGAATGGGTGCTTAAAGGTGGGAGTATTCATTGCTACCGGGTGCGGCAGGGTGCAGGGGCACCCTGTGGGTGGGGCGCACCGAGAATATGCCCTGTGGGTGGTGGATCAACAGAGGCATTCAGGATCATCTCCCTGGCCGATCTCTCTCTCCAGCAATGAAGCGCCAGCTGGGAAGGAGCAGGAGAAGGGCTGTGCTGCCCCATCTGGCTGCTGGCTGCATCCCTGTCAGAGGCAGGAAGACTGGCCAGCGTGCATACTCACAGCAGTAAAAGCAGGGGCAGCCGAGCTCCCTATGCCCCTGGTTAAGATATTTGGCTATTAGGGGCATTGGAAGAAGTTCTCAAAGTCTTTTGATCCAAAGAAAGTGGTAGATAGGTTTGCTTTATGTTGCAACAGGCATATTTAACTTCATTTAAAAAGTAAATAAACTAACAACATTAATTAATAATAACTTTTTTTTTTTTGCTAGCCATCCCATAACAAATTGTTCTCTGGGCAGCTCACAATAGAACACCAATAGAATAAAATATACAATTAAAACGCATAGAACAACATTAAAAATGACAATAGAATACAAAATAAAAATACAAAATAAAATTACTTTACCTCTGTAAGTATTTAACATATAGCAAAATCTTCACCCCTCCAATAATGTTGCCATCCCTTTGCTCCCCCAGACTAGTTGGTCTAGAGCAGGCCTGCTCAACTTAGGCCCCCCAGCTGTTTTTGGACTACAACTCCCATAATCCCCAGCCACAGTGGCCAATAGCCAGGGATTATGGGAATTGTAGGCCAACATCTGCAGGAGGGACACAATTGAGCAGCCCTGGTCTAGAGTCTCCCCGGATGGCTAGGCTTATTCTCATGAAATCTTCCCTGCATTTACTGAACAAGAGCAGAAAGGACCTGAGCTAGGGGAAGGGTTGGCAGCTGGCTGGCTGGCTGGCTGGCTACTGAGCCAAGCCAAAAAATTGTGAACCCACTGGATGGTCATGTGAATAAATCTAGCACTTCACAATGGGGGCCTGCAAGCATTATTTTCTCCAGGGTCCAACACTTTTCTCCAAAGGCCTGTTGATCTTAACAAGGATCTTCTATCTAGCAGCACAGTTTGTTTTTTATTGGAATTGCCTGTTCTCTGCTGAAACGTTTAATTTCAGTTTTCACAGTGTCCACTATGTGGTGCTACAGACACATTGCACCAGAACGAAGAGTTCCCTTTCTCATAAAAACACTCATGTCTATCTTTGCAACATTAAGAGGAATGTACGCAGAAACAGTGTTTCCTTCTCAGAAAGCAATTAGATTGGTGCTAATAAGCAAGGGGAAACTTGTCTGAGAGGACTTCTTCAGAGGATATTCTAGATGACTAATGGCAATACTTTTCTGATTGATTGATTGATTGATTGATTAAGTGCCGTCAAATTGGTGTCAGCTCTTAGTGACCACATAGATAGATTCTCTCCAGGATGACCTGTCTTCAACTTGGCCTTTAAGGTCTCTCAGTGGTGCATTCATTGCTGTTGTAATCGAGTCCATCCACCTTGCATAATGTGTCCAAAGTAGGATAGTTTGAGCATGGTCTTTTGTGCCTCAAGTGAAAATTCTGGATTGATTTGTTCTATGGTCCATTTGTTTGTTTTCCTTGCTGTCCATGGTATCCTCAAAAGTTCAAAAGCATCAATACTTCTTAAAATTGTGCTTCTTTGAAGTCCAGCTTTTGCATCCATAGAGTGTCACGGGAAAAACCATTGTCCAAATGAGTCTATTCTTTGTAGGTATAGACACAGCATCTAAATATCCTTCCCAAGGCCTTCATTGCAACCCTACCCAGTGCTAATCTGTGGCATATTTCTTGACTGCTGGATCCTTTACTGTTGATGGTTGATCCTAAAAGGTAGAAGCTATCCACTACTTCAATGTTTTCATTATCAGTTCTGAGGCTGATTGCTGTACCTGTTGTTATTAGTTTAGTCTTCTTTACATTTAGTTGTAGTCCCATGACTTTCATTACTAGAGCTTGCAGATCATCCACATTCTCAGCTATCAGAGTGGGGTCATTAGCAGGCAGTTACAGGGGAGGGGGACTTAGAAATCTAATAGCTCTTCCCCTTCCAGCTGTCCTGCCAGCTCTTTGATCTTGGGGAGCAGTGCCGACCACCCATGGAACCTCACCTTGCTCCTCTGTAATGCCAGGTCAGTCCAGAACAAATCAGAAACCATCCATGATTTTATTCTGGATGATGGTGCTGACCTAGTATGTATTACAGAGATCTGGTTGGGGGAGGCTGAAGGGCAAGTGTAACCTCCCTAAATGCCTGCCTGGAGTCGGTGATGGGCTGGATGAGGGATAACAAACTGAGACTGAATCCAGATAAGATAAAGGTATTCATTGTGCGGGGTCGAAACTTGAGAGACAATTTTGATCTGCCTGTTCTGGATGGGGTCACACTTCCCTGGAAGGAGCAGGTACTCAATCTGGAGGTGCTTCTAGATCCAGGCATCTCACTGGTGTCCCAGGTAGAGGCAGTGGCCAAAGGTGCCTTCTATCAGCTTCAGCTGATACACCAGCTGCGTCTGTTTCTTGAGATGAATGACCTCAAAACAGTGGTACATCTGCTGGTAACCTCCAGACTGGATTACTGCAATGCGCTCTATGTGGGGCTGTCCTTGTATGTAGTCCAGAAACTACGGTTGGTCCAGAATGCGGCAGCCAGGTTGGTCTCTGGGTCATCTAGGAGAGACCATATTACTGCTGTATTGAAGGAGCTACACTGGCTGCTGATATGTTTCTGGGGAAAATACAATGTGTTGGTTATAACCTATAAAGCCCTAAACAGCTTGGGCCTTGGGGATTTAAGAGAACGTCTTCTTCGTCATTAACCCCACCGCCCACTGAGATCATCAGGAAAGGTCCGTCTGCATCTGCCACCGGCTTGTCTGGTGGCCACTCAGGGATGGGCCTTCTCCGTTGCTGCCCCGAGGCTTTGGAATGCTCTCCCTGCTGAAATAAGAGCCTCCTCATCTTTGACAGCTTTTAAAAAGTCTTTAAAGATGCATCTGTTCACCCCCAAACAATTAATATTGTTTTAATTGTTTTAATGTTATTTTAAAATATTGTTTTAATTTTTTTTAATTGTTGTGTTTTAAATTTCTTGTTTGTGTTTTTGACTAATGTTTTGTTTTCTGTTTTTATTTTGTTGTAAACCGACCAGAGTCACAAGTTTTGGGCAGTATAAACATGTGTTAAATAAATAAATTCATACAGAGAAACACATATATCCTGTCTGTACCCTCCACTTGAGGGGGCCTATACCCAGGCTCACTTTTAAAATGAATTCATGTACAGTCTTCTTCTTTATATCTATATTTCTTTTAGATATACCTGTAGCTAATCCCATGTGTGGCAGCTCTGGGGTGATGGGGATGGGTGGGAGGAAAGAAAATGGTGGCGGCAGCCAGCCGGCCAGCAGGGAAACAAAATGGCGGCAGCTGGCCGGCGGGCAGGGGAAGAGGGAGGGCTGGTGGGGCCTGGGAAGAAAACAGAGGCAGCGGTGGTGGCAGGGGGTGGGTGGGTGGGGGCAGGCAGGTGGGTGGGGGAAGCATGGGGGGAACAGTGATGGAGGCTGGCTGGCTGCCTGGCTGGCTGGTGGATGGTGGGGGAAATGGCGGTGGAGGTGGGCAGGCGTGGAAGAAGACAGTGATGACGGCAGCGGGGTTTGTGTGTGTGGCGGCGACGGCAACAAACTAGAGATGCAGATGTTTTGTATCTGGCCCAACTAGTTCCTATAAAAACATGTACACATATACAGACATTTGTACATGCATTCAGTGTGATGTCTGAAAAGGGCTTAGGAAGAGATATATTCAATGTCTGAACTGTAGTAATGGCAAGCCTTTCTTGTTTTAAAACCTTATTGTTAATTGAATTTTCCCAATGTCACACTGCACAGTACAATTTCAGTCATTTAAAGTGTTTATGCGGGGCAGAGGGAGAGATCTAAGGCATCTCAGACCAGGGACTCCAGCAAGAGGCTTTAGGTTTTACTTCCTGTGCCCCAGGGCAGAGAGACTTCTTAGCCTGCTCTCTATGCCTTCCACATAATGGCTGGAATGGATATTGCGGATCTTAATCCAGGTAACCTGAGGGCCAATAGGGACCTAGTATATTCACAGCTGCTACAGGTTTGGTTCCTCCGTCTGAGCAGAGTTACTTGACTGAGCAACAGCCTCTCCCTGTCCACCCCAGCATTTCTGCCTGTGATCCTTCTGCTTTGTCAATCCAGCTCTTAATCCCAGTCTGCCTTGACCATGTCTGCAGCCTCTGGCCCTTTTGCTCTGGTCTGCACTCCAACCTCACCTAGCCCCCAGCAGTCCACCTTGGAGCCAGGTGCAGGTGCAGCCTTTTGTGTCAAGCCAGTTCTCCACCAATACAAACTGGATGGGGTTAGTTGATAAACATCATTCAAGTTGCCTGGGAATCTGCTTTGCAACCACGTGGAACTGTTTCCATATGGCTGTATTTCAAATGGCTGCCTCAGTGCAATCTTCCCAAGTTAGGACTTTAAATTAATTATTTATTTGTTTGTTTGTTTGTTTGTTTGTTTGTTTATTTGATTTCTATACCGCCCTTCCAAAAATGGCTTAGGGCAGTTTACATCAAAATAAAAACAATTAAAATCTACTAACAATTAAAAGCAAAACTAAATCAATTAAACAATTAAAATTATTAACATTAACAACATTTAAAACCAACACTAAAAATCTAAAACCATAAATCTAATTAAAAGCCTGGGTGAATAAATGTGTCTTCAGTGCCTTTTAAAAAGTTGCCAGAGCTGGGGAGGCTCTTATTTCATCAGGGAGCGCATTCCAAAGTCCAAGGGTGGCAATGGAGAAGGCCCATTCCCGAGTTGCCAGATGAGTTGGCAGATGATCTTAACAGGCGGTGGGGCTCATTGTGAAGAAGACGTTCTCTTAAATAAGCCAAGGCTTGGGATTATGGGACTGATTTGTTGAGAGAGAGATTCTCAAGGCTAAAATCGTAATGACGGAAAGGTTTGCACATGCATTTACTTGTGAGAAAAGGCCAAGACTCTGTGGGTGGTTTGGCAGATCTGTGTGTCTTCTGAGCTGACATGTTCATAAATCCAACCCATGTTGTTTTTGTCATGCGATCAAGAGGAAGGAGCATTCAGGTGACTTTAAATGAGGGGCAGTTTAAATGTGATGACAGTCTGATAGACTGGTTGTGAAGATATGTGATTTTTTGGGTAGCTTTTGTATAGCTGTCACATTGAATATGGCCCTAAAGCAGCTGTTTTATAAACCACTAAATCCTAGAGGCTTGTGTTGATAAATAGTAGAAGCTCAGTGATCACTCGAAACAGAAACTTAAACAGGACGTAACCTTGAAAGTTGCTAGAAGACGTCTGTGTTAAATTTCTGTCTTTAAAGGCTGTTTTATGACTCTGATTCTGGCTCGTGGTTTAGAAAGAGATATTGTAACCAGTGGTTCGACATTTGTATGCATCAGGGCTTTGTCAAGCTACCTACTTTCTGGTTTGTATATGGCTTTAAATCTTTGCATGTCTCTGTAATATAAATTATGTACTTTGACAAGCTGTCAGCAAAGCAGAGCGAAAGGAAACCTGACACTTTGCTCACCCCACCAGGGAAGCAGAACCCTGATATGTTGTACACACGCAGGGTTGTTTTTAATGCAAGGAGGCCTTCATTCCATTATGACATCACTGACTCAAAAGGCACCAGAGGTGCTCTTGGATCTGCTGTTGAGGACTCAAAAGGGCTGCTCATTCCAGGGGAGAAATATTTAGAAGCTGACCAGATTTCCCTCAAAGGCAGTAGTAATGGTGTGGCACTAGATTGCCAGCCTTTATATTTGGAGGCAATTATAGTGGCCAGCTCTTGCTTCTCTGAGGATAAGGATAGTCTATCACTCAACAATCTAATATTATCTGATCCTTGAGACCTGATATAAACCCTGTCTGAACTGGATGAATAATGGTAGGGAGCACAGTCTGCACCTTAAGTGCCACTGTAGCTGTCAATATGTTAGCATCCACATTTAACAAAGAAATAGGTCTATAGCTAGTACATAAACTAGGATCCCTGTCCAGCTTAAGGAGGACAGTTATGTAAGCCTCATTAAAAGGAGGAGGGGAATGCTTGCTAAAGAAAGCATCATTATGGATTTCCAATAAAATAGGAGCCAGAAAATTAATATATTTCTTGTAGGACTTCACAGAAAATCCATTGGACCGGGGGCCTTTCCAGATTTCATGGATTTGATTGTGGTCATTATTTCCTGTAGAGAAAAAGTTGCAGCTAGATGGTTAATCTGATCTTGTGTTAGATGTGGAAGATGCACATCTGCATCTTCTGCAGGAAACAATCTATGTCTGCATCATTGTCAAATGTACTGCTTGTATACAGTTTAGAATCTCATAGGAACATAGGAAACTGCCATATACTGAGTCAGACCATTAGTCTATCTAGCTCAGTATTGTCTTCACAGACTGGCAGCGGCTTCTCCAAAGTTTCAGGCAGGAATCTCTCTCAGCCCTTTCTTGGAGAAGCCAGGGAGGGGACTTGAAACCTTCTGCTCTTCCCAGAGTGGCATCATCCCCTGAGGGGAATATCTTGCAGTGCTCACACATCAAGTCTCCCATTCATATGCAACCAGGGCAGACCCTGCTTAGCTATGGGAAAAAGTCATGCTTGCTACCACAAGGCCAGCTCTCCTCTTCCATTTGTCTAGTGAATTGCAGATCATTCAGCAGGAATGTATTCATACAGAGATGCTCTTACCCCTGGACTTCAGGGCTGAAGTCCAAGGCCTCCACAGCCCCTGGGGGGTCCCCAAATCCTCTTTAGTCTGTCCTGGGTGTTATGGTCACCTGGTGGAGCATGATGATGCTTAATTTGCAGGGGAGGGGGGCCTCCAAAGGCCCTTAGGTCCAGGCTCCAAAATTACCTAGGTGCACCTCTGTATTCATATACCACCTAAACGAAGTACTAGAACTACCTTCCAAACCAACAACCAACTTAACAGGGGCATGATCTGAAATTGCTATAGCATCAATGTTACATGCCTGAACTAGAGATACTAAAGAATGAGACATCAAAAAATAGTTCAACCTAAAACAATCTGTATGGACAGGAGAAAGAAAAGTATATTCTCAGGAATTATTTAGAAGATGCCATATATCCATTAAATTTAAGTCACAGGCCTTAAGTATGATATGGGTGCAAGAGTATAACCTAGGTGGTATGGTGTTATGATCAAGAAAGATGTCAAGAGTTTGACTCAAATCCCCTCAAACAATCAAGTGACCAACTATCCAAGTGTGTAAATGTTCAAAACAGCTGTGTATTAGTTCTGCAGAATCCATAAATGGACCATACAGATTTGTTAATGCCAAGAGTTGACCACCCATACTAATATTAAGTATAAGAAAGTTACCTTCACCATCTGTTATTTCCTGTTCAACAGTTAATTTGGAGCCAGGCGGTATGAGAATTAAAGCCTGTAGAGTCAGGCAGTATATCAATCAATCAATCAAACAAACAAATATAGAAGAATTGTGAATTATTACTGCATTATGATCACAGTACAGCAGTACAAAGTAACTTGCCAATTCAACCAGCTATTCCATATCAATAGAGATGGACCTCTTGCCACATCACTTGCTCACAACAGATGGAGGATGGAATGGCAGCACATCCATCCCACAGTCACGTTGAAAATGTGCACACCCACAAAGTTGTCAGAAGCTGAAGACTACTGCATGACTGAGCGGAACTGTGTTTTCCCACCCAAAACATGAGTCTCTCTCTCTTTGCCTCTTCTCAGGCTCCTTCAGGAAGAACCTGCCTAGGCCTTAGTCATATTGCTGCTAACCTGCCTGCAGACCTGCTCAACAGCATATTTCGCAGGTAATGACCCATAAATGTAGGAGGAGTTGTACATGGGCATGGAAAGATGAGCAATAAGGAGGACCAACTTAAAATAGGTTGTAGGTGTTCAGTGTGTGTGTGTGTGTTTGTGTGTGGTGGGGGAAGTTAGCCAGCAGTGCTTGATGTAACAAATTGTTTTGTTACCTAACCAGTGGTGCTCATGTACCAAATTGGCATGGAAAGCATTTGTCCTAATAAAGAGGATTTGATATTGTTATGGGGCTGGCTTGGACAATTAGCCTCCCCCGCTCTCTGCCGCAAGGTGACATGCCAAGAGCATTCCCATTAGGAAGGTGACATGCCAAGAGCATGCCATCAGAACATCCTCCACAGGTCTCTTGGCACACCCCTTTATTGTATGTGTGCATGGGGAAGGGGTGTTCATCCAAGTGGCCCTGATACATGTCCTCCATGTACTTGTTTAAACAAATATTTGGGCATGTGTACAGGGGCCATGGACAGTCCCCACCCCATGCAATAAAGAGATGCACTAGGAGGGTGTTGGACTGTCTGTGGAGGATGTCCCAACGAGTGGGCTGCTAGCAGGTCCTTCCTAATCACATGTGTCGGGGCTGTATCATCTGAACCAGTCCATAGGGGGTATACTAATGTAATAAAACACTATAGTCCTATTCACACATTAAGTTCAATGCATGTACAATCCACGTACAGTGTATATATTCAGAGTATGTACATGTATACAGTTTTTTTGCACATTATGATCAGCTTATAGTATATTTTCCATCTGTATCCTCTGTCTGAGCTGGGCTGTACCCAGGTTCACTTTTAAAATGAATACAGTCATTCATACAAAAAGATGTACATGTGTACAGACACTTGTAAGGCTGTAGAACATAATGTTTGGACATAAGAACATAAGAAGAGCCCTGCTGGATGAGGCCCAAGACCCATCTAGTCCAGCATCCTGTTTCACACAGTGGCCCACCAGATGCCGCTGAAAGCCTACAGCAGGAGTTGAGGGCCTGCCCTCTCTCGTGCTGTTACTCCCCTGTAACTGGTAATCAGAGGGATCCTACCTTTGAGGCTGGAGGTGGCCCTCCAACTAGTAGCTGTTGATAGGCATCTCCTCCATGAAGTTATCCAAAACCCCTCTTAAAGCCATCCAGGTTATTGGCTGTCACCACATCTTGTGGCAGAGAATTCTACAAGTTGATTATGCGTTGTGTGAAAAAATACTTCTGTTTGCTGGTCCTAAATTTCCCAGCAATCAGTTTCATGGGATGATCCCTGGTTCTAGTGTTATGTGAGAGTGAGAAGAATTTCTCTCTATCCACTTTCTCCACTCCATGCATGATTGTATAGACCTCTATCATGTCTCCCTGCACTCTCCTTTTTTCTAAACTAAATAGCCACAGGTGTTGTAGCCTTGCCTCATAAGAAAGGTGCTCTAGGCCCCTGATCACCTTGGTTGCCCTCTTCTGCACCTTTCCCAGTTCTACAATGTCCTTCTTTAGATGTGGTGACCAGAATTGTACACAGTTCTCCAGGTGTGGCCGCACCATAGTTTTGTATAAGGGCATTATAATATTAGCAGTTTTATTTTCAATCCCATTCCTAATGATCCCTAGCATGGAATTGGCCTTTTTCACAGCTGCCACACATTGAGTCGACACTTTCAATTAGCTGCCCACCACAACCCCAAGATCCCTCTCTTGATCAGTCACTGACAGCTCAGATCCCATCAACGTATACTTGAAGTTGGGGTTTTTTGTCCCAATATGCATCACTTTACACCTGCCAGCATTGAACCACATTTGCCATTTTGTTGCCCACTCATCCAGTTTGGAGAGATCCTTTTGGAGCTCCTCCTCTCAATTCATTTTGGATTTCACTACCCAAAAGAGTTTGGTATCATCTGCAAATTGGGCCACCTCGCTGCTTACTCCTGCTTCTAGATAATTTATGAATAAATTAAAAAGCACTGGTCCCAGTACAGATCCCTGGGGGACCCCACTTCTTACTTCCCCCCATTGTGAAAACTCTCCATTTATACCTACCCTCTGTTTCCTGTCTTTCAACCAGTTAGCAATCCACATATGTACTTGTCCCCTCATCCCATAACTGCTAAGTTTTCTCAGGAGTCTTTAATGAGGAACTTTGTCAAAAGCTTTTTGGAAGTCCAGGTATATTATGTCAGCTGGATCACCTTGATCCACACACTTGTTGACACTCTAAAAGAACTCTAAAAGGTTCATGAAGCAAGATTTACCTTTGTAGAAGTCATGCTAGTTCTCTCCCAGCAGAGCCTGTTCTTCTATGTCATTTATAATTTTATCCTTGAGGATGCTTTCCATCAATTTGCCTGGAATAGACGGTTAAGCTAACCGGCCTGTAATTTCCCAGATCACCCCTGGATCTCTCTTTGAAAATTGGTGGTACATTTGCTACTTTCCAGTCCTCTGGTATAGAGCCTGATTGCAGGGATAAGTTATATATTTTAGCAAGGAGGCCGGCAATTCCACATTTGAGTTCTTTGAGGACTCTTGGATGGATGCTGTCCAGCCCTGGCGATTTGCTAGTTTTCAGTTTTTCCAGACAGTTTAGAAAATCATCTCTTGTCACTGCTATCTGACTCAGTTCTTTAGCCTCCATCCCTAAAAAGCCTGTTTCAGGAACAGTTATACGCTCATTATCCTCTGCCGTGAAGACGTATGCAAAGAACTCATTTAGCTTCTCTGCAACCTCCATATCCTCCTTAATAATCCCTTTCACTCCCTCATTATCCAAAGGTCCAACCGCCTCCCTGGCAGGTTTCCTGCTTCTGATGTATTTAAATAAGTTTTTGTTATCCCCTTGATGCTTTTAGCTAAATGTTCCTCAAACTCTCTTTTTGCCTCCCTTATTGTCACCTTGCATGACTTATGTGCTCTGCTAACAAAGTGTATGACAATGAGGACACTGTAGCCTAGCAACTTACAAATCCATATGTGCCACACAATCCGAAGCACATATATTCAAAATTAAGTCCTGATGAGTTTGAGGGGGCTTACTCCCTAGTAAGTGTGCAGAAGATCGCAACCCAGCCTACTTGAAGGAAATTGTTTCATTTATCTGGGTATTCTAATTATATGTAAATTGGAGTTGAGTATCTACCTGCTAAAATATATTATGAATTAATGGCTGGGAAATGTTCTAAGAAAATATGAGTACCATAGACAGATCCTTTGGACTGTTATACAAGCTTGGCAGAACTCACTGCAGTGTTCATAATTATCTTGTTGACTTCTCTCCAGGGTCTCTGTGTGTGCAGCACAATTGGACACATTAGTCTTGGCAGAGAGTGTAGAGGGAATCTAATCACTACTTTTGTATTAAGTAACGGAGTTATTTGCTAATTTGATCCCTCTTGTGTAAAATGGAATTGGTGTTGCTAAATTCTTCCCTGGGAAGGCAATTCTTTGAAATGAATCAGGCAACTAATTTCAGCCATTTACATTAGACTCATAAATGAAGGCAGATCCTTGGCCTGAAACAATTAGCACAAGATGAGCTGTCCTGTTCTTACCACCGTTATTTCCAGTTATGGCTTCCTTCAGCTTCTTGATCAGTACAGACTTTGAAGAAAGTTTGTGTCAACCTGCTTAAATTGACTAGAATTAATAATAATCAGTTCTGTTTATTTGCATGTAGATTTCTGAGGGGCTTGGAAAGGCAAATTAGCTAACCACAGCATATTAAATGAAAAGTAATTTAAAAAGCAGTTACTGGGCGTGTTGTAATGGATGACTAGCAATGGAATGCTGGAAATTGGGTTATATGAAAGGGTATGTGGCAATGAAGCAGAAACAGACCTGTCAGATGGAATTTAAGGGAAAGATGCAAAAGTGAGATGGATTCAGACCAGGAGCTGAAGAATGCACGTGTGACTGAATGAGACTGAGTGTCTACCATTCCAGTGCTATCTTGTGTCCTACCTTTTAAAAAAAAATGTTGGGTGCTTTGTTGCCAGGTGGCATTCAGTCCCTGAGATTGTCCCTCCCATGCCCTTTTGTGGGAATTAAGATCAGCTTTAGTGCCAACTGTTCTAAAATGTCATCATCAGAGAGCCTGAGGCAGAGCATTCTCTATGCAGGAGTTACATCTTGGGAAACATGCTTGCTCTGATCAGCGCTGACTTGGTGATGTTAAAGATTGTGTAGAAGACACATCCATTTAGACTTGCTTATGCTAGTCTACAGGGGTTGAATGGCAGTGGCTTTTAATAACTTTGTGGTTTTAACCTTTTAAAAATTCTAGATGAATTATTTATATGTCCATGTACAAGGGCCTTTGGGGCACCCTGTATATTTTTAGAAGTCTCTGTTAATAACATTCATGCTATTCTTCCCCCTTCTCTGGCCTACATTGCAATTCTGAGCTCTAGCAATCCAAAACCCAATGTCAGTGTGTGTGTGTGTGTGTGTGTGTGTGTGTGTGTGCATGTTTAATAAGAGCAAGTAAGGTTACACCTGCCCCTTTGGACAGAGGGCCTTGTTCAGCTTTTCTTCACACTGGGTCTCATAACTCTGAAAAGCTTTCTCTCTCTGAAAAGCTTGTCGATGCTGTTCAAGAAGGGCTACAAGGTGTTTCCCCATTTTCTGCCCATGTTCTTCATATTGTGCATAATTTTGTAAGTTTCAATCATGCTCCCATTAGTCACCTTTTTATTAAAACGAAAAAGCCCTCAAAGTTGTAGCCTTTCCTCATAAGAAAGGTGCTGTAGCTCCCTGATCATTTGGGTTGTTGTCTTCTGCAGCTTTTCCAGCTCTACACTATTGTTTTTGAGATGTGGCAACCTGAACTGAACACAGTCTTCCAAATGTGGCTGAACCATAGATTTGTGAAAGGCACTATAATATTAGCAGATTTGTTTTTGATCCCTTTTCTAATTATGTCTAGCATGGAATTCATCTTTTTCACAGCTGACATACAATGTTTTGACATTTTCATTGAGTTCTCCACCATGAGCCCAAGAAGATGCCCATGTTCATGGCCTGAGCACCTGATGCTCAGAGTGGCAGCAAAGTAGAAGGTAGAGAAAACCCAGCAGAATAAACCTCAGTATCTCTGCCTCAGAGAACAGGAAAGTGATGTCATAATCGCATCAACCAATGGGGATGTTTTTTCAGTCTCTTTCCAGGATTGCAGTTTTCATCTAACTCTAAAGTACTAAGGAAAACTATAACAGCTAGAACAATGATCCCCCGCTCTTTTATAGGTATAATATGGATAACAATAATTGACAACACAATGAATTCTGAAATATAGGGGAAATCCCCATTACACAAGGCTTTGTGCCCACAGTTATGCAGGCCTGCCTTGGGAATGAAGCTCTGCTATGATCCAGAAAGAAGATTCCTCTCCTGTCCTGAACCCCATTTTGCACACATGCACACCCTCTGCCAAGCCTTCTGCTCCTCAGAAACTCTATTATCCACATTTACTGGGACCCCCCCCCCCCCGCCACCACGTACTGTAACACCTGTGTGAATAAGTCTCCCTATAAGTCCTTCCCCTCCCAAACATCACGGTATGGAACGATATATGCAGGACTTGTGGGGTAGCAGGCTTCAACACCGTGTTCATCAAGGGCAGCGAGTGGTAATATGTCTAAAGCACAATCAGTGTATTTTCCCTCTAAAATACATTAATTGACCTCTAAAGGTCTGAGGACCCAGATGTTTAGACTATTCCTCCTGCCACTTGGAGAAAAGATATGGCCATGTTGTCCCCCATTGTGTCCTCAGTGACTGACCAGTTTGGATCTGGGTCTGCAGGATCCCGGTCTTTTTACTGGCCTGGCTCCTGTGCCTTTAAAAACAGATTAACATACAAAAATTAAACAGGTGAAGCTTTTGCTGTCATGGAAATGAAGAGATGGAGAAATCTTCAACAGTTTAATTTCTACATGCCAGGTTTCTTTGAAAGGCCCAGGATTAGTTAGAGAGTTGGCAACTCAGCCTGCTGGTGCCCCATTTCCACCACTGGGGCCTGGGCATCCTGCCATACTTGTATAGATTCAAAAAGTGGCAGTTGCTGTGCTGGATCCCTGGGCTGGGTGTCTTTACCTGGTTGCCATGGTGTTGTGGTTCTGATGGATTGTGGTGGGGGCTGGAGGTTCTGCTGCTCCCCTTGGGCTCTCTGGACTCGGCCGTTGGCAGGAGGGCTTTCTGGTCACTCTTGCTGCTCATGCCAATTTTTCATCCATATTTGGCTGAGGGGGAGTGCTGAACATGGCCTCAAGGAAAGGTAAGTCTTCACCACTGTGCCCCAAATAGCTTTGTGTGGTTGGGGGGCGGGGGCGGGGAGAGAATAGCCCACTGAGGGTTGGATTTTGGTCAGGGTGGGGAATTCTAGAATGTGAGTCCATCCTGGCCTCTTTGGAGTGACCCAGGTGGACACTAACTCACCCAGCCCATCTTCACTTCTGTCTCAGATGGATTTCTGCCCTCCTCTCTCCTTTGTAGGACATGCAAAAGGGATGCCTGTTACTTCATCGTGTGGGCAGCCTCGATGAGGAAGTTCCCATGGCTCCCCTCAATTAAGATATCCTGCTCCCCATGGATTTTTAGGATCAATTTAAATTTAAATAAACTGTTTGTTTATTTGTAGTTACATTTGAGTCCTGCATGGCTGCACAATGGTGGGGGTCTCTATCAGTTCCTCCTCGTCCTGCTGGGCTCCCCCCGGTTGCCCCTGGGCTTTTTCGAGCCATTTTTGGCCATCTGGGGGTGCTTTCTGCCCTTTCTGCCATGGCAGTGGCCATTTTGGAGGCTGCTGTGTATGTGCCCTGGCCATTTGCATGGTTGGATCACACCCGGGCCACGCAAATGGCCAGGGCGCATGTGCAGCAGCCTCCAAAATGGCCACTGCCATGACAGAAAGGGTTGGAATGCCCCCAAAATGGCCCAAAAAAGCCTAGGGGCAACCGGGGGGAGGCCAGTGGGGAGAGGGGGAACTAACCAAGACCCCCCCATGGCTGTGGCACTACCCCCTGAGGCCACCAGGGGGGAAAGGTGGGGGGAACTTTAAAACAACAACTGTTGGACCCTCGAACTGGCCTTGAGCCGGCCCAGGCGGGTTCAGCTCCACCTTGAGCCAAACAGGCTTGATGTCAAACCAGGTCAAAGGTCAGCCGGTTCATACATCCCTATTGAGGGTCAAATGATTAAGCAGGATGGCCACAGGAAGGGGGCAGCAAAAGATAAGAATGCTCTATGCCTTTTTTTTAAATAAGAAAAGAAAACCCAAAACAAATAAAAGCAAAATATGGATTATAAAATAAAGAAAATGATAAATTGGATAAATTATGAGCTGAATGAAAAAAAAGTGTGGGGGAGAAAATTAAGTGAAAATGAAACTCTTTTGCAATCTGGGACAGGATGGCTGTAAGAACCCCTCATCCCGTGCAAAGCCCTCCCTTTATTACTTAAGCTGCAGTTACCATCAGTCTACCTTTGGATTAAAAAGAAAAACAATGGAAAAGAACGTGGTTTGTAATTTGGTTTGTGTGGGTGTGGGAGGTAGCAGTAGACAAGCAGAGACTAGACGTAAGGGAGCCAAAACAAAATAATTGTATTGTAGGGAGCAGAATAGGAGGAAACTTTGGGTTAATATAGGATCTGCTGAATTTGCTTGCTTGTTGCAGTTTCAGAGAAGTGAAATAATTAAGTCAGTGTGGGCTGGGTTAGCACTTTCCCCTCAACCGCTTGCCAAAGCCAATTCCCCTCCTTGCTAACTCTCCATTGTTTCCCCCTGATAAAATCCTTCTACCTGTGCCAGTTCCCCTGAACTGAACTGACTTGTCTCCACCTGGTTCACCCCACAGAACCTGGAGGATTCTCCTCCCATGGCCTCCGGCTTAGGCTCCCGCCTTCTCAGGACACAGCTGAAGGGCTGCTTCTTCTGAGTGGGGGGACTCCTCCTTCCCTCTACATCCTTCCCCTCTCACTGCTCCTCCTGGGACTTGCTCAGCAAGATGGCCTTACTTGGCCTGGGATCTCAGCCACCCTCTGGCTCTCCTGGCTGATGGCCACCTTGGTGCTCTCCGTCCTCTCAGGCAGGCTGCTGCTTCTCTTCCCATCTCCTGAGGTAACCCCACCCCCCAAAGACTCCCTCTCTTCTATCATTAGCTGAAAGATCTTCACCAAGAAACTCTCCTCTGAGTGGAGGACAGGTTTGTGGATCCAGAGCTTTTCTTCTTTCTCTCCTTTTTTTGGGTCTATCTATCTATCTATCTATCTTTATAATACATAAACATGAATAATAAAGCTGATATATAATGACATTCATTAACCATCCTTCCAGAGATGTAAATAATTCTTTCTCTCCATCTTAATCCAATCCAAATTCACCCCCTTTGGGGGCATAACATTCACATCTCTAGAGTTGTTCAAAATTTACCCCAGACAAGTGTCTTTCAAAAGCCACTACTTAATCCCCCAATGACTGACAGCTCCAGCGAAGTATCTCTGCCTTTCACTTCAGGCCTTAACCTCTCATTTCTCTGCCTTCTGCAGAGTAAGGGGGAGAAAGAACATCCAACCGAAAAATAATAATCTGCACACAAGCCTCCATACAGAGTCTTAAACCAATCAACAAAAGTGATTAAGAGAACTGGAAGTGGTCCTTGGAGTAAGCAAAACAGCTCCAGGGACCCAATAACGCACCAGAGCACACTGTGAGTCAGCTTTAGGATGTAACATTTCATCTCTCAGTTATTTGGCTCTGAAGCAGCCATGCTCCTATACCAAATCATCCTTTCCCAGCACTGTTTTGGGATGCAAAGGGACCACTTCCAGCCCACTTCTGGCTTTCAGACCATCTGCTAAGGACTGGTTGAAGGAAATGTGAAGTTTGTCCCTCAGTAACCCTGGAAAGATCCAAAGGAGCACCCATTTCTCTCTTCTCTCTCATTCACAGAGCTCAATTACTGAAGAAGCCACGGTTCCAGGCATCAGGACCAAGGATGAGAACCTAGGCTGGGAAGATGCCCTAAGTTCCCTGATGTCCTTTGTTCTTAAAATTCTGAGTACCGTGCAGGGATATTTTCTGTCCCCCTCTCAACACTGGATCTGGAGCGCATTCAATACAGTCAATTGGCAACAGGTGCAGGGCAGGCAAAAACCAAGGATGTCCTCCAGCATTGTATAATTACTGTAGCTGATAGAATTCACTACTACAAGACATGGTGATGTCCGCTAGCTTTAAAGTCACCGTGATAATTTCCTGGAGGCATCTGACTGTTTACTGTTGGAAGCAGATTGTGGGTTAGATTTGGTCTGATTGAGCAGGGCTCTCCTGAGGTACTCATGCCACATGTGTTGCGTCTTGCTTCTCATCACTGTGTCTTGAAGCCAGAGGAAGATGCTGAAGAGATGCTGCTAGAGACCGTCACCACTGAGTGGTCTTGTGAGGTGTGACATGAGAATCCAGTCCCGTACGGAAGGGCTGGGCAGGAGGATAGGAGATTCTGCATTTCCATCCATAGTAGTCTGACAGTGGAACAGATCTAGATTGGGGGACAAATGTAGTTCCTGCATGTTGTCGAGGAATTCTGATTGATGGGATGAAATCCAGGGCTCTATTACACATGCACACCCTCATTACAAAACATAGGAAGGAGGTGGTTTGAAATATCACTATGAAACAGCATGTGAAGGATTTGGAGTTGAGTGGTTCTATGTTGAGAAAGGTTTTTAATGCTCCTGAGAACCCTGCTTTCCCTCTCCCCTTTCCCCACTCTGTGGGCTTTCAGATCGATTTTTTTGCCAAATGTATCTAGAGTCTCACATGGGGAGGAAGCCATCTGGGAGCGGAATTAATGACAGGTCATGGCCAGGGAAATATCCTGTACCACCTCTCCAATTGCTTTATTCTAACCCCGCCCCCCGCCCCCATTTCAGGTTTGTGTAACTTGGGTGTGAGGCATCGAATGATTCTCAAGCTCCTGATACATGTTGTGTGGTATGGGGGACATATTTCTGGCAAATATACTAGGTATCTCTTGATCAAAGAGGCATTTCATGTAGAAAAGGGTCATCTCCTCATGTTAAAGCCCAGAGTCCTATACAGCACAATGGAGGACCCACACTTCTGACTCTCTGACTCACATGGTCTCCTCCTCTTGAAATGCACTCCAACCCTACTCTGGAAAGATAGGAGAGAAGAGGGCATTTGGATTAAGAAATTTAATCCATTTGGTTCCTCTTAGGGCCAAACTATGCAAGAGTAGGCATATTCATTCCTTTCTTAAACAAATAGCAATAGAGATATAAATGGGTTCCATTCCTGTTTTGTTTCCATTCTCTCAGAAACAAATGCACCCCAGAACAAATGGCAGTACATGGCAAATAATAGACTTTCCTTTTGGATCTCCCAAGTCACAGACTTTTCATTCAATTGTTTTTATTTTGGCAAAAAGAGAAGAGAGAAATGCCATTTTTAAACTTTAAAATGGAGCTCCAGATGCAGCCACTACCTACTGGAGGCCATTTTGAATCATGGTGGCCATTTTGTTGACAGCAGTGCATTAGTGGCTCACTGCTGGACATATGATAAAACAAAATAGCCACTGGGATTGTGGTAGCTATGCCTCAGCGCTCCTCAGAGAACCCAATAGTTAAGGCTATTGTATCCTGTTCCATTTTTTATAAGAAAAATTAAGAAAATATATGAACCTATATTAAACAAATGAGAAAAATGAACTAAATGAAAACAACAAAGTAAAACTGAAAAAGAAAATCAAATGACAACCTAAAAGCCTGTGGGGCTGTAAGTTCCTGAACCCTCGGTTGGGTGATGGGGCTTGATGCATTACATGGATAGGAAACGATCCTTTAAAGCCTCTGAATATCCATGGGGGCTGATTCTGTATGGGATTTCAGATTATGATGGGGTAGTGTAGTGACCAGCCTTCCTTCCTTCTATAGGGTTAATAGGAAGTGAAGCCCTGTTTTGACTGACAGGCTGGTGACCTCCAGGGCTAGACCAATCAGTCCACCAGGTGGGTGGGACATGAGAGCTGCAGGGGAACAAACAGGAAGTCTTGGCTGAGAGTGCGGACTAACCTGAAGTCTGTGCTGGGAGCATGGAGGACATGCAGCAATGGAGTTTGCTGCAGCAGGATGGCTGTAGATCCTTGTAAGACAGGATTGCAGGAGGTTTGATTCTTATCATGAGTTTGGTGAGTTCAAAGACAGGAAGCCAGGGCTTTTGCTTTGGGAATTTAGCATGGAAAAAGTGTGTTTAGTCAGACTTCACATCAGGAATTTATATTTCTTTGTGTGTGTGTTTTGCATTTTCCTAAATATCTGTTCATTGTAACTAAGTAACTAAGATTTCAAAGTGTGCCGCCTTAGAACCAGCAAGGCTATTGAAGCATTCTTGTAACCAAGTTAAACATTTTTAGGAGTATCTAAAAGCCTCAGATGGAACTAGTCTGTAGTAATTTTAATAAACAATCTTTTTTCTGTTCTTTACTTTTTACAAGCCTCCAAGGGTTGGTTATTAACCCAGTAGGTGAAAGCGGGGGCATAAGGGGGATTTTTCTGGTGCAAAACGCATCTCAGTGAGAGCTTGGCCAAATTAACAATTAACTCCACACATGCAGGCAGACGCCAGGGAGAACAATGGGATTTATACACTTGCTTGTTAGCAAGGGGGGAAAGGCAAATGGGGATCTTTGATCACGCCAATGCCCATTCAGAGTAGCCTGTAGGAGATATCTGGTGGCAGCTACCAGAACTTCTACCTACCAGAACCTCTGCGTTTACCAGAATCTTTTTCTTAGCTTTCTGGGTTTTGAAAGTTAAGGATTTTAAAACGTTCATAGTCTGAGCACTCTGCAGAAATGACTCCTCGCTGATAGGAGTCATTGCTGAGCTAGTGGACTGAGAAGGCTGCTAAGCTGATTAAAACCAGTTCAGCCAGTTTATTCATTGACTGGCCTGAATCAGGAAAGGAAATTTCCACATACCAATCCTCCACAGGCAGGTTAAGTCTTTATCTTCCTACCTTTTTGCACTCAATCTCACCTCCGAAGCAGTGATTTGCCTTGGAAGGAGTCATGCTCTCTTGAGGGATGCAACACCACTGTGGATGTTTCAGGACCTAAGATGGACACTTGTGATCCAGTTCCTACTTTAAGCCCATCTGCTAATGATGTGGTGAACATCATCTGGAGTTTGGCTCTCAGAAGCCCAGGAAATATCAAAGTGAGTGCAGAAGCACTCATTTTTCTCCTCCATTTCATCTGTAGGATTCTAACATCCCACACGTTAGTACTGAGGATCAAGAGCTGGATGTGGAATGCATCCTGAGGTACTCTTTTCTCAGTTAAAGGGCAACTCCAGTGCTCATGGAAACAGAACACCTTCCTTAAGAGCCCAGGGAATTGAGGGGATGGTTAGCCTGTGGGGGGATAAGAGCAAGTCTCAAAGCTCTGAGCACCATGGAGGGTTGTGTGTCTCCTCCTTTCACAACACTGGAAGTGAAATTTACTTGATGCACTTGAAAGGCAGCAGGTGCAAGACAGAGAAAAGCAAGCCTTAATGATGACAAGGCATTATGAGATATATGGAACTCACTGCCACAAGATGTGAGGGCAACTAGCTTGAAAAAATAGTTGGTGAAAGTCCTAATGGATAAAAGCCAAATGAAAGGCGTTTAGCCATGATGTCACTGGAACCTCCATATCTCTGAGATGCCTAGAGAAATGCTGGGGGGGGGGTTCAGTTGTCCCCATGCCTAGCCTATGGGCTTCCTGGAGGCATCTGGCTGTCCACTCTTGGGGAAAAAGGGAGTTGGGCTGCATGCCCCATTCATCTCATCCAGCAGGGCTCTTTGTAAGCACTGATGTTCTTATCTCACGTGTCTTCTTTCTTTTCTTAGCATCCAGAGGCCACTGAGCTGCATTCTAAGGAGGCCTCTAAACATCGCTGCTGAAGAAAAGTAATCCCTTGCAGGTGTCAGGAACAAACATCCAATCCCTTAGGAATATAGAAACACAGGACGCTGTCTTATACTGAGTCAGACCATTGGTCCATCTAGCTCAGTACTGTCTATACCAGGGGTGTCAATTGGGTGCTGGGCCAGATTTGATTCCAATACACCCCCAGAGAGGCAGTGCATAGCCCTGTACTGCCTTCCATTGCCTCGCACCCACCTCACACCAACCTCTATCCTCCTCCTCCTCCTCCTCCTCCTCCTCCTCTTGCTTTCTCTCATTCTCTTCCTTTCTTCCTCCCTCATCCTTTTGTATGAAAACAAAAGGACCCAACAAGAACGCACCACCATACAACAGCCTGAAGATGATGATGATGATGATTATTTTAAATGAATTCTTAAAAAAAATATGCATGGAGCATTAAAAGCTATCTGATTTATAAATGGTGGAAGTATGCAATACTTCCAAATATCATGAAGTAAAAAAGTAACATGAAAATAAATATTTAGGAACATAGGAAGCTGCCATATACTGAGTCAGACCATTGGTCTATCAAGCTCAGTATTGTCTTCACAGACTGGCAGAGGCTTCTCCAAGGCTGCAGGCAGGACTCTCTCTCGGCCCTATCTTGGAGATGCCAGGGAGGGAACTTGGAACCTAGATGCTCTTCCCAGAGCAGTGCCATCCCCTGAGGGGAATATCTTACAGTGTTCACCCTTCTAGTCTCCCATTCATATGCAACCATGGCAGGCCCTGCTTAGCTAAGGGGACAAGTCATGCTTGCTACCACAAGACCAGCTCTCCTCTCTATAAACACTCTTCTAACGCAGATGTAGACAATGTATATAAAACAAGTTGTTCTAGTAAGAACCAATCAGCCTACTTACCGTTCTCTGTCTCTACAACTGAACTATATTTGGTTCAGATTGAGGTTCATAAGCTAGATCTCTTGCACCTTGGCTATTGCCGGCTGTTTCAATGAATCAACTCAAAACATTTCGAGTGATTCAGCCATAGGGAACAATGGGAACCTCGAATCACCCCATTGTGAATTACCCATTGTTCCCCATGGGCAGCTCCTAGGGACTCCAAAGTGGGTTGGGTGGTAGAGCATGATGGGTGCTACCTACCACCCAACCCACAAAAGAAATGGGCAAGAGGGTGGTTTTTAATTTTTTTTAACCTTTCCCAACCCCCAACCCTCCCAAGGATCCTATAGGGTGTTTTGGGGGAAAGGTTCAACTTTTTTTTTTTAATAGCCAGCTTTCTGGGGTGTCACTGCTTGGCCAGAATCTTTCCAGCCAAGCTAAATGTTAAAATAATTCTCTGGGTTGGACTTTAGTAATACAGAAGAGGGTCAAGGCTCCTGAAAAGTCACAGTAAAGTCACCGTCTAAAAAAGCTCCAGGGCACATAAGGAAAGGGAAAAGAACAGCTGCCCAGCAGGTCTGTCTCAATTCCAAAATGACAGAGGTTTGCAGTGAAGTGCTCTGGATGAAAGTTAACTATTGAAACCGACAGGAGCGTAGGAAGGTTGGCGGTGTCCCGTGTGTGGCCGCCGCCATGGTCCCCTGGCCCCACTCCCGCATCTGACATCAGATGCAGGGGCCCAGTTAGCCATGCCCCTGTGTCTGACATCAGATGCGGGCCGTGGTCTCCCTTCCAAATGGGGCCACACAGACTGACTCTTCCTGCCAGAGTGACTCTTCCTGCCTTAAAGGCAGGGAGAGTTGTTTCGGCCGCACTCCCAATGCAGCATGGGCCAATCTCCCTCCTAAATGGGGCCGCACGGCCCCATTTGGGAGTGAGATCGATTGGACCCGCTGCATTGGCAGCGAGACCAGGAGTGGCTCTCCCTGTCTTTAAGGCAGGGAGAGTCACTCCCGCTGTGCTGCCAAAGCAGCACAGGCTGATTTCAGTTCCAAATGGTCCATGTGGTCCCGTGTGGGAACAAAATAACACCCCCACGTTTGACGTCAGACATGGGGGCTCTCGTGTCTGGGGCTCACGGCCCCTGATTGGTGGCGGCCCAGGTTCTTTGAACTCGTTTGCCCAGTGGTGGCTCTGCCCCTGGAAACCGGGCATTTTGCAAACTGGGGACATTGCCAGATCTGATGCAGATCAGTCAGTCCGGTGTAAAGTGGGCTGCAGGTCCCCAGAGAGTCTCCAGCATCCCTGTAGTGATGGTGGAAAATGGGCAATTTCCACTGCTCTCCTCTCCTTCCCCCACCCCCCATCTTCAGGAATATGTTCCTGTGGGTCAGCCAGCCCTCATTGACAAATTCCTGCAGGTGGAAAGGAGAGGAGAGTAAGGAAGCAAAAATTGATCCCCCTCCCTCTGTGCTTACTCAGCTATGCAACAGAGCCAGCGTGGTGTAGTGGTTAGAGTGCTGGACTAGGACCGGAGTTCCAATCCCCATTCAGCCATGAGACTAGCTGGGTGACTCTGGGCCAGTCACTTCTCTCTCAGCCTAACCTACTTCACAGGGTTGTTGTGAGGAGAAAATGAAGTATGTAGTACACCGCTCTGGGCTCCTTGGAGGAAGAGCGGGATATAAATGTAAATAAATAAATAAATAAAATAAGCGAGCCCTTGCTGCAGGGACACTGGGTAGGCCTGCAGCCCTTCTTACACTGACCTCCTTTTGTGTACCATCTGACCATGGTATTCACATGCAGCTTCCCCAAGGACATGCTTGAAAGCCCTGCCCCCACCGTAATGCAGGTGAAAACTCTACTGCCCGGTCTCTGCGGCTGCCTCATTTGTTGACAGACATATGCTACACCCATGGAGAAATCGTCCCTGTGATGCAGAATGCTGGGGCGCCACAGCACTCTGACCAAAGGAAGGCTTTTCCCTCTAGGGCAGCCTTTGTCTCTGCAGACAAGTGCTGTATGCATGGAAAGCGCCGGTAGGTGGGTTTTGCACACATCACGGTGGGGGTGGGAGTTTCAAGCACGCTTTGGAGGATGCTGGATGCAATTCCAGTGTTCCCCGTTTGCATAACGCCTAAATAGGGTAAGGGTGGAGTCCATGCCATAAAACAGATTTTTCTGGCTTGTGCCCTGGCAACCCCACCTGCCCAATCCCTGAGTGAAGCTGGGAGGGCACTGGGCTGCTGGAGTGGATCCAGAGGAGGAGCAGGACAACGCCACTGACACCACTTCGTTCTTCTGTATGCCTTCAGGGAAGGAGAGTGGAAGATGCCATCCATTCACACTGTCAACATGTCACCTGGCCTCCAACCTTGTGAGGCAGGGGCAGCTTTGCTGTACCAGCCTTTAAAGTACAAGAGACTCTGGGTGGGTTAGAGCTGATGGTGGGCAGAGAGTCCCCTGGGCATTGCTGCCCTTCCAGTCCTCTGCTCATTTCCTCCCTCCCTCCATTCCTTCCTCCCTCCCCAGAACAGAATGGGCTTTGCTGGTCATCCTATTGGGGGCTGAGTAGGAATTTCTTCGCTTTCCAACAGGTTGGCCCTGTTTTTGCTGGTTGAATGACCATAACAATAAAGATTTGATTTTGATTGGCCCAGTTGAAAAGTGTTTTTGCCTATTCCATTCTGCCCTGTTTTAGTTTAAAAGTTGCATAATTACAGCAAATCTAGTGAAGTTTATTAATAAAGCCACAACCCTTTCATTCACATACAATAGTTACTTAGTTCTTATTTGCATCTGGTCTTGGTGGCCATTTTCTTTATTGTTCGATTTGTGCCACATCATTTCAGTAATTGTTCTCTGTTATTGACCTACAGTGTTGTTGCTTGTTATATTATGCTGCTCTCAGTCTTTTGTTTCACTAGAGACGGCCAAATGGACTCTAACACAGAAAGCTGGAGTGAAACCATCTCCCCATAGCACCATTTTGCTCCTTCCTGGTCTTTTGTTACCCTGCTTCCTTTGACTCCGTGGAGCCTGTGAAGGACAGCTGTAGAGGAACCAGGCACAACTGCCCTGATGGTTCACCTACAGCAGATGGGGAATGGCACCCTGGGACTGAGTGTGCCTCAGTGGGCTACACTGCTCAAGAAGGCACACTGCGAACATCTGATGTAGTCAAATAATTTTACCTTTTTTTAAAAAGTCAAAGGGTTCAAAGGTTTTTTTAAAAACCCTGGCCAAATAGATTTTTCCCCCTCCCGGTCAGTTGACAATTCTAGGTGAGAAATGAAAGTTACAATCAGGTACAGCATTTGAGACACTTTGGTCAAGGGTGGTAGAAAAAGAGTTCCTCAGCCTCCCTCCAGTATCCCCCAAGAGCTGCTACTGACTCATATACCAAAGGCCTGCAGTATCAGAGAAAGAGGGAGTTCCCCAGTTCCCCGCCCCAGCAGTATCCCACCCAAATCAGAGCTGCAACCTCCTCATTAGCTGGTAGCAAAGTTGGATGAATCCATCCCCCACCGTAGTTTCTCACCTTAATAACTGTGGGACCTGTTAGTTGGCCAGTGACAAAAATATACATTTTCCAGTCAAAGGTACAAAGAACATCTTCTAAACTTGCCATCATGATACAAAGAGCACAAAAATAAGAAAATATTGAAACGTTCTACAATGCTGGCAACTTAAAAAGTCTTCTATTATCCAGTGTAGCAAATTATCCAGTCCCTAGCAAAAATGTTCTTCTGTTTTCCCCAAATGTGTTTCCACGCTTGTCTACTACTTTTCCTTATTTTTCGAAGAATTCGCTTGGGGCCTTGTTTTGCATGCTGCTAAACTAGACATACTTGTTTATAGAAACTAAATACTTTCAGGGGTAATCTTCTACATGTATTAATCATACCTTAAAGTGGGCACATTTGTATCTATCCATTTGCAAAGGGCTGAGTTTCTGATGTTAATGTTAAGCCATAGCACAGTCTGTTTATATATGCAAGGGTGTTAATAATTGGATTAACATAATTATCTAAATCAGATATCACCAATTTCTGCATTAGGGTCTACTCTAGAAAGCTTGATCTGTGTGTACCTTATACTGAAACCAAGTATTTCTGGCCACTACCCTGTCCATTTCCAGTTCTCTGGCATTTTGATCTGCCATTACATTTTATGTTATAGGGCCTCCACCCTAAGTAAGAGCAACTTTGAAATTCACACAAAACCCTTCTTTTATACTTACATAACTATTATACCACCTGTGGTGTTAACTTCTGTTAGATGATCAGTCAGTTAACCCAGCACAATCTAGACTACTGTGCAAATATGCCACACACAAATAATGAAGTATATGCAGAACTCTAGATCACTCAAGTAGAAGCATCAAGCCACAGATTGTAATACATGATAAGTCAAATGCATGATTATTAGGAATTAGGGGTGTTCATGAAACACATTCCAACCCATCTGAGTGCCATTTTGAATTCCAAAATGGTGTTCTTCTGGCCTCTGCACAGGCATGGTGGCCATTTGTGTGGCAGTGCTGACCACGCAAATGGCCAGCATGCATGCACAGAGGCCAGAAAAGCGTGATTTTCAATTCCAAAATGGCACTTGGAATAGGTCAGAATGTTCTGCCTTAGAATGGGCGTTCTATTCCGAGTTTGAAACAGGCCCTTTTTAAGGGTGCTTTGTTTCATGCTCGGAACACTTAAAACAACCCATTCCAAAGCAGAACATTCCAACTGTGGAACATTCTGCATGTCCCTATTAGGAATTAAGCATTTATACAATCAGACAATATCCTAGAAAACATTTCTTCCACTTTAGAGCTAGGTAAAACTGAAACTGTAAATTGAGTCTGTCAGCTCATGGCAGAGAACAACCATTTGTTCCTCACTATTATAGCTGGAAAACAGAGGTTGAGAGATTAGCCCCAAGACCAGTCCGTGAATCAATGAGAGAGAAACCTTACAGTAAAATAGCCCCTTGTTGTGTGATTCACCTTTCTGAAGAATCACAGGTGTGCACAAGCCACAGTTAAGGTACACGGAGCATGCAGCCACCATGACCAACAGTCCTGGGTCCTGGGGCAATGCATTGGGTTTTCCATGGCACTCCACCCCTGGCATACCCTCCCAACCTTACCTGAATGTTGGCAGTGGGCAGGGAGACAACTTCTCTCATGGTCCTACAGGGAGATCTGGAAGGAACAGGAAGTCCCTTTCCTGAGGGAGAGGGGAGAGCAGGGCAAAAGCCGTGGTGCCACAAGGCTCTCAAGCCAGTGATGCTGTTTCTGACCTGCCTCCCCATCCATAAATTGGAGACGTTCACATCTATGAATGGGATGGTAGGTGGGAGAAAGCAGTGGTAGAATAAGAGACACATGGCTCTGTGGCCTAGTCCCAGGATCCCCCATATGGGTTCCGGAGCATTGGGTTGGCTGTGAGCCCCAATCCAGGGCTCCGTTTGGCTGCCCTGGGATGCTGGCCCTGTGTGCAACCCCCTTTCAGCTGCTCATGTGATCATGAAAGCCACCCTGTGCAGAAAGGCAAATGCCATGGCCTGCTCTCACCTATACAACATTAACTTACCTAGCTCAAGTCAGACTTGATAGCTTGACCTGATTGACAGGCAAGCACTTTTGGCATACAGAGAAGACATGAGAGCACCTCTAATGTGAAACTGGCACTGACCGGATTCCCCAGCAACTGGCATGGCTATTGCTCATCTACTGTCTGCTGTGGCTGCTGCTTGGACTGGCACTAGAGTCCCCTGGTCTGGAGAATGCTAATCTGGACAAGCAGGCAATGTTTGGAATGGTGCTATCTCACAGTGATGCAGGTGAAAGGCCAGAGGTGATTGCTTCCCACCCCCAGTAAGTAACCATATTCCCTTCCCACAAACGGGCTCTTTATTGCACACTGCACACTTGTAAAAATGAAGGATATGATAAAGTGTGTGTGTGTGATGACTGACACTTCTGGCAACTCACCTGATGGTAATAAAAAGTGAGCAAGCTGTTTCAAAGTTTCGCTTTTTCTCTGATCAGGTAGCAACTCTAATGGGACTACTTTGAATCGGCAGTTCGATAATTTTAAATATTCCATGTAAAATTTCCACACAAGTTGCCTATGCTGGTGTCCTAATATGCTGAAAGCTCTAATTTTGGCAGCCATGGATCTGTTGTAAACAGCTCAAAAACAAACCCTGTTTTTCTATCTGCAGTTATGTGTTTTGATTTGATCTCATCCATGCAAACAAGTGGGTTGTTGCTTGGTTTCACTGAGAAATACAAGTTATCTTTTGGGGGAGGAGTGTGAAATTGTGATTTTGCAAGAGGCAGCTGTAGTCAAGGGTCTCTGCATGGGATGCCAGCCTTTGCATGTTAAGGATGATCAGTGAGACAACTTGGGTCCTGATCTTGCAGGTGCTGGGAAACGCAGGCCTTTATCTGCCTTCCTGCCTTCCTTTCTCCTTCCCATTCATTCCAAGAGCCTGCCTGTACACTTGATACTCATTCCCCCTCCCAAACTTGTACTTGTGCTGTAATCAAGTTGGCATCATGCCAGCCTCTAATGCAACCATTCAAGAGCATGATGCTGTTGAAACAAATGCATGTCTCTTTGTCTTATAAAATCAGTCCCACAGATTCCAAGACCAGTCCTGTCCATATTTTATCCATATCTGTTGGAGAGGTTTTTGTCATCAACTCCTTCTAATGCTACGAAAATAGAACTGTGATCCTAAATGGCCCCTTCTTTCTTTCCTTTGCCTCAGGTCTTCTCCTTTACTTCATTTTTGCTGCTGCTTAATTCCCTTCCTCGGCTTCTTCTCATTGGGGTTAGTGGAGTAGTGGGTTACACTACGCAGAAAACCCTTTCAGAAACTGCTGTTATCTTGAGTGCTTTAAATAATATAAGTGGTGCTCTTCAGACAGAAGAGGTTTTGGATAGCAGCTCTTCAGTTGGCAGGAGAAGTGAACTAAGGACACAAATCAATCTCCTCCTCTCAGACTAAAAGTATGACGATAGACAAAAGCATTACTCTGACCTTGCCTGCAGGACTGCATAGATAGAGCAATGTTTCCCAAGCCTTTCTGATCCTGAGACACACTTAAATATGGCACACTGCCCCCGCACCCAACACGCCCCCCCCCACCTTTGTTTTTGTGGTGGAAAAGTCACAACACATTTTTATTTCTATATTTCTTTATTTAGAGTCAATTCCAAAAGTGGGGGGTTAAATTCCCCACTTTTGAGCTGACTCACCCCATAACACACCCAGAGGGACACACCCCTTCAGTTGCATAAGAACATAACAAGAGCCCTGCTGGATCAGGCCCAAGAATGCCCATCTAGTCCAGCATCCTGTTTCGCACAGTGGCCCACCAGATGCCCCGGGAAGCCTACAGGCAGGAGCTGAGGGCATGCCCTCTCTCCTGCTGTTACTCCTCTGCAACTGGTACTCAGAGGCATCCTGCCTCTGAATTTCTCCACTGTAGCTGCCTGAGGGGGTGGGAGAGTGAGCAGCAAAGAGGGCCACAGAAGTTGGGAGCTGCCAAGGGCAATCCTAGCCAAGACATTTTGAGAGGGTCCCTGGATCATGCTGGATTCAAAAGCAAGACATTTAAGCTCCCCACTTTTGGAGCTGGCTTGAGCCATAATGCACTGGAGGGATATACCCCTCCCAAGTCTCAGTGCATTATGGGGCAAGTCAGTGCAGCATACTGGCCTGTATTCCGTGGCATACTGGTTGGAAAACACTGCTGTAAACTGCAGCTACTGCTGCACTGCATGGACAACACTTATTAAATATAAGATTTGTGTGAGGGGGGAGCTCCCCTTCTCACTCTTAGTGCCTCCATCCATCACACCAGTTGCACAGGTGAAATGTAGTGGGTGGGAGCCTTGATTCAAGGGGAACAGCCATGTGAGATGCCTACATGCTGGCTCCCACACATCTGGAATAATTTTGCTCCACAAAAATGTATTGGATCAGGGGTTCTCAAATCTGGGTCCCCAGATATTGTTGGACTGGGTCCCCAGATGTTGTTGGATTGTTGCATCATCCCCAGCTGCAATGGCCTTTGGCTATGGAGGCTGTAGTCCAACAACATCTGGGGACCCATGTTTGAGATCCCCTGCATTAGATAATTTATTTTGCTAGTCCTCTTCAGTTGCCTGCACCCATGGCACAGTCCCTCTGGCTATCCCAAGTGAAGCTGATTTAATTTATAAGGTTTCCAAATAAATCTTGACTGGATTATATATGTCACATGGGACAATTCTGACATTATAGTAGGAGTTGCTATTGCTGGTAAAGTTGGAGCATATGCCAGTAAAAAGCCCGTGCAGTGTGAGTTGGGCTGATGGGGTGAACTGGGAAACTTGCATTCAAATTTTGCTTCAGCCAAGAGATCAATAGGTAATCTTAGGCATGCCCCAATGTCTCAGCCTCTTCTTCCCCTACACCATGCAATATGTGGCTATAGAGATACCAAGTATTAAAAGTGTTATGGGATATCACTTTGTCTGTCAGAAGCTATTAGAATGTACACAAACTTTATATACAATAAATATACTACTTTCCAATATAGTCATCTCTCACCAGTCATGGTTTTCCCAATCATGGTTTTGAGTACGACAACCACGACCCAAGTATCTGCAGTTGGTGAGATTTATTTGTGATGGGGTCCTGCCCCCCCGTGATTTTGGGAAGTTCAGAGGTTCAATCCACTCATTCCTCTTGCTGACCCTGCCAATTCCTCAAAAAATAAAGTGACTTTGAGTGATTTTGTTGGATTCATATGTGCTTTTTAGTGATTGGGGGGGAGGGGTTTCAAAAGATTTCCAGAGGTTCACTCTGCTCACTCTTCTTGCTGACTCTTGGCATTTTTAGGGAAGTTTTGCTGATTTTAGTTGATTTTCTAGTATTGTTCTTTATTTTTAGATATTTTCATAATCTTAGTTCCCCTAACCCCCTATTTCCCTTTGGTTTTAATGCCTCGCCAACCACGAATTTGCAGATCACAGGGTTTTCCAGGAATGGAACCCTTGTGGTGGCTGAGGAATGACTGTATACACTAAACTGCAGCCAGTCCAAATGGAATCTTGGCACTATATCCCGCCACATACAGGTGAAACTCGGAAAATTAGAATATCGTGCAAAAGTCCATTAATTTCAGTAATGCAAATTAAAAGGTAAAACTGATATATGAGACAGACGCATTACATGCAAAGCGAGATAAGTCAAGCCTTAATTTGTTATAATTGTGATGATCATGGTGTACAGCTCATGAAAACCCCAAATCCACAATCCCAGAAAATTAGAATATTACATGGAACCAAGAAGACAAGGATTGTAGAATAGAACAATATCGGACTTCTGAAAAGTATAAGCATGCATATGTATTCAGTACTTGGTTTGGGCCCCTTTTGCAGCAATTACTGCCTCAATGCGGCGTGGCATGGATGCTATCAGCCTGTGGCACTGATGAGGTATTATGGAAGACCAGGATGCTTCATTAGCGGCCTTCAGCAATTCTGCATTGTTTGGTCTCATGTCTCTCATCCTTCTCTTGGCAATGCCCCATAGATTCTCTATGGGGTCAGGTCAGGCGAGTTTGCTGGCCAATCAAGCACAGTACATTGTATACTTTTCAGAGGTCCGATATTGTTCTATTCTACAATCTTTGTCTTCTTGGTTCCATGTAATATTCTAATTTTCTGGGATTGTGGATTTGGGGTTTTCATGAGCTGTATGCCATGATCATCACAATTATAACAAATTAAGGCTTGACTTATCTCGCTTTGCATGTAATGCGTCTGTCTCATATATCAGTTTCACCTTTTAATTTGCATTACTGAAATTAATGGACTTTTGCACGATATTC
The DNA here is from genome assembly GCF_027244095.1 of Hemicordylus capensis. NCBI lineage: Eukaryota > Metazoa > Chordata > Lepidosauria > Squamata > Cordylidae > Hemicordylus > Hemicordylus capensis. The sequence goes on from NC_069657.1 coordinate 251,897,217, forward strand.
TAATTTTCCGAGTTTCACCTGTACACATTTCAAAACACTGGCCAAAGAAGAAGCACTTGAAATTTTTGTCATGCTGTGGAGGGTGTACTTTCCTTTTCCTGAACAGGAAGGCTTGCTCACAGTTCTTAAGTATATGCAGTTATATTTTAGCCCCTCTCTCCCTGCCCACCCCCCTGATCACGTGCATGTCATTCTGACAGCCAAGAAAGCACAGAAAGAGTGATTCTGAAAACATGTTTTCAGGTTATACATGATTATGGCCAAAAGAAATGGAACACCACCAAACTGGGCGACCAGGTAGAGCCACTTGGAACATTACGTTATTCAGATGTACACCAAAATATCTGACTTGAGTGAGAGAAGCATATGTTTGGAAACCAAATAAATGGATGGATAATGTTTTATTTGGCCCTTAGAGAGCAGCAAGCGGAATCTACATGTCTTTTTCTCAATTACACCCCCATTAACATCTGGGACTTCTGCCACATGGTCCTATTTTTATAACCCCCCAAGATCAGATTTCTTTTGGATCGTGGCATAATTGCAGACTAGAAAGGAATTTGTCTTCTCTCTTACCCTTGAATGGCAGCTTGGGCACGTAATTCTTGTGCAGTGGAAGTAAAAGGAAAGGAAAGGAGAAACCTACAACGAAGAAGAACTTCCACAATCGGTTATGACTTTCCCAAGAACTGAGCTTGAACAAGACCTTTAAATGATAATTACAATTACAGAAGTGTTGAATCTCTGTCACTGAAGCTATGAGAGATTAATTAAAAAGGGGGGGGGGAAGGACGACAGTGAAAACCATGCTATGACTCACCATCTGCGTATCAGCAGATGTCTGATTGACACCCAATTTCAATATCCATGGATACTAAAGGGTTAAAACCCATGTATCCACAATTCATACAGGGCTGAAAGTGACCATGGAGGTCACTTCTGGCCATTCTGTAAGCAGGACCATTTTGTGGAATTGTGGCATTTTAAAAAGGCATCCCCCCCCATGATTTTTCACAGTTTTGTGGAGCGTTTTGTGTTTGGGGGGGCATTGCTTGACACAAGGAGGGCACAAGGAGACCCTGCAGAGCATGGTGTAGTAGTTTGTTTGTTTTTTAGTTTGTTTTTTGCTGTTTCCCCCCATTTTCCCCATCAAGGAACCTAACCCCCTGTTTTCCATAGGCACTATGCCTCATTAGTCAGTTTCGTTACTCGCAAAACTGTGAGTGAGAAACGGAATCCCCGCGAGTAACCAAGTTTGCCTGTATTGTGTTGCCACATGCATAGTAGACATGCATAATAGAGAATTATGTTATTGTTAGGGATGTTCACGAGCCAGTTCGGTGCCTCCTCTGGGAAGTGCTGAGCTGGCTTGGGTGCCGGTGTTTGAACCAGCTCACCGGGGTGAGGAGCAGTTCCCTTAAAAAGCAGATAAGGAACTCCTTACCTGCTCATCCCCACCCCACCACTTCTCCAAATGGAGAGCAGGGCTGTAGTGCTGTTCTTTGCAGCCTTGCCGCAGCGTCAGAATGCATGCATACCTGTATATGAGCAGAAATCACCTGGTCAAGCCTGATCAGAATCCGAGTCAAGAATCAAGGTGCCAGGGATTGATTGACAGATTCTTCTCTCAGCCAACCAATCCTGTGAAAGCAGCCCTTCCTGCTTGTTTACTTCAATCTTTGGCATGTATTGTCATGAAGCTTTCTCTCTGGCACTCATTAAGAAGGTCTCACCTAATAGATCAAGAACCAATCCTCTCCATCTACAATAAAGTATCTCCTGTGATTTCATTTCTATTTGAACCATCAACTGTCTGCAATCTCCTTCCTCCTTACATGTGAGTTATTTGCATGCTTTGGAAGAAATAAACCCATTTAAAAACGAGTTTGGATTCTTGACTGTTCAAGTTGACACTTAATGAGATCACTAAGATCAGGGGCGGAGCTATCATTGGGTGAACGGGTTCAAAGAACCTGGGCCGTGCCCAATCAGGAGCCACCATTCGCGGCCCTGACACACACACCCTGTCTGACGTCAGACGCAGGGGTGGGAGTTTAGCTCCCGAGTGGGGGCCGCGCAGCCCCTTCGGGAGCTAAACAAAGGCTGGCACTGCGAATGCAGCGCCAGCCTAACTAGCTCCTGAAGGGGCCGCATGGCCCCTTCAGGAGCTAAGATTGGTGCTGCGTTCGCAATGCAGCCCAGAAGCGGCACCAGCCTTCGTCTAACTGCTGAAGGGGCCGCGTGGCCCCTTCAGCAGTTAAGCTGCTTCTCCCAAACGGAGCCTCAAGGCTCCGTTCGGGAGCCAGACCACGCCCCCCTCATCTGACAGCAGACTCGGGGGCGTGGCTATCCCCTGCGTCTGACGTCAGACGCAGGGGGCAGGGTTATCGGGGCACCCGCTGCGGCCACACATGGGCCGCCAGCAGGCTAGCTACGCCCCTGACTAAGATGCTTATGACATCTATCAAAGCACCGGTGCTATGGGAGAAGCACCAGTGCAGCACTGGTGCTTCTGAAGAATTGAATTTCCGTGAACTCCCCCTGGAAGCAATCTGGGTCACCGAAAAATATGTTCTTGAGCACATAGTCATAGTCTTTATTTTGGTCTTTGACCAGCACAACAGCAAAATATACAAAAACTTTTCAAACAATCTACTCCGACAAAATAATAAAAAGTCTTTATAAAATTACGTAGTATAATAAAGTAAAAGCAGCTAGAAGTTAAAACTATGAACATAAAATATAAATGTTAGAACACTAATAACAGAAGGATACTGAGTATAAAGGTAGCAAGACAGCAAAATTATGTAATTAATACAGAGCAGTGTTAAAGTTCATAGAATATTTAGTTCTTAATGAGCTCTAAATGAATTTTGCTAGCTATAAGGCAGCATTTAGGCACATTATAGGAGCTAGAGTCATTCTGATCTGCCAAGAGGAAATTTAGGTAAAAGGAATCAGTACAGCCTGGATATGAGCTACTATTTGAAGAGATGAGCTTATGCCGAATATCACGGTAATAGTGACAGTACAAGAGTACATGAGCCATCGTTTCAAGCTCACCTGAGCCACAGGGGCAAATACGCTTTCCATATGGAATTATTTGATATCTCCTTTCCAACACAGCTGTGCACAAGGCATTGCATTGGGCCAATGTCAGGGCTCTGCGGTACTTTGGGACTGTTAGCTGATTTAAATAGTTGGTGGGGGTAAAGCTCAGAATTTGATTGCCCAAAAGACACTAACCAGAATGGAGCCCTGATCAATTTGCCACTCCATATCATAAATTATTTCCCTTATTTTGAGTCTGGCATTTTCATAACCCAGGGTTAGCAGTGCAGTGGAAGAAAAACTGTAATAATATAGCCTTTCCTCCCCACTCCCCCCCACTACCTTGAGTTATATATGTCCTTTAGCACCGATGGAGCTAAATCAATGGGATGGAAAATCAGCTTAAGCCATAATTCAAAAATAATAATCCAAGTCCTAGCCTCTATTTTGAGCAACCCTGCTTCCAGCCGTAGAACCTCCCTAGGAATGCAGCTGGGGACCTGAAATATATTCTTCAGAAAATTAGATTGAACCGCTTCTAATTTAGAGAAATTAGGGTATATGCCCAGCTGCACTCCATACAAGAGCTGTGCACGGACTTTGGCCTCAAAGAGTTTAATAGCTGCAGGGATAAAATGGGCACCCCTGTCCTTGAGCACTGCACAACAGTCAAGGACATATTTTTGAGTGGTAGGGATGAACATGGAACTGGTTCCATGAACACCTGGGAGGGCAGGGGGGTTCTTTAAGGGGCAGGGGAGGTACTGCCTACCTGTCAGCCCTTGCCCTGATGCTCCCCGCCCCCCCGCCGCTGGCGCTCTCGGAAAAAGCAGGCACATGGGATTGCAGCATCCGTCCCTATGCCCCGGTCAGCATCGCCAAGTGGTGACACTGACCCGGGTGCAGAGAAGGACACTGCAGTCCAGTGTGCCCGCTTTTTATGAGAGTGCCAATGGAGGGAAAGTGGCAGGGCGGGGGCTGACAGGTAGGTAGTACCTCCCCTGCCCCTTAAAGAAACCCCCTCGCCCTCTGAACTGGCTTGAACGCGGTCCACAGAACCAGTTCGGTGCTCCTAGAATGGAGTGCCAAACGGTTCTGTGCACATCGCTATTGCATGGTACAGAGCATTTTCAAGAGAAAAGGAAGCTGTTGAAAATTGCTCCTCCTGCCTGCTGCATGAGTGCAGAGGCGCATCTAGGTGATTCTGGAGCCTAGACTAGACCTAGAGGCCTTTGGAGCCTCCCACCCCCCGCAGGTTAAGCATCATCCCCCGTACACAAACACCATGACATACAGAGTATTTATAACATGTGGGTTCTTGAGGGCACAAACAGCAACTGAACTCACAAAAATGTTGGGCTAAAAAACAGGTATATTTTTGTAAATATGCATTAGCAGAAACATTTCAACACATAACATATCCCCAACCCACATATGTATTATTTATTATTATTTATTCGGTTTCTATACTGTCCTTCTAAAAATGGCTCAGGGTGGTTTACACAGAGAAATAACAAATAAATAAGATGGCTCCCTGTCCCCAAAGGGTTCACAATCTAAAAAGCAACAGTGACGGGAGGTACTGTGCTGGGGGTGGAGAGGGCCAGTTACTCTCCCCCTGCTAAATAAAGAGAATCACCATGTTAAAAGGTGCCTTTTTGCTAAGTTAGCAGGGGATATTTCTTTCCCCACTCCCCTCTCTGTCTCTAAAGCAGTGGTCACTTTTGGTGCCCAGCACAGGTCACAGTCATGCTTGGCTGCCTGGTGCAGTGCTGGTCAGTGGCGCGGCAGCCACACCACCCAGGACAGAGTAAAGAAGATTCGGGTGGTGGGGGCAGGGGGTGTGAAAGCCCTGGACTTCAGCCTGGAAGTCCAGGAATAAGAGTGCCTCTAAAAGAGTAGTGGAGCTGAGTTAGCTGAACTGTTTAGAAGAAACGGGTCTAATTCCATACCACCAATGTTTCTAAAGAGTCCTGCTAACTCAGCCCCATGCAGCCAAGGGTGGCTGGCCAGTAAAGGTCCCTCTCTCAATCAAAAACAAACACAGGATCCAGCAAAATATTGGACTTACCAGCTGCCTAAGAACTCTCTCAAGCAGGGAGTTTTCTACAGCCCCTCCTCCTTGTGCTTGTAACATTTGGGCTGGAACAGCTGCTAATCAAGCTGATCTGCTTCTGATCCCTAATGGGCAGCACCTGGCATCGCCCACTTAAGGAAGTAAAACTCAGGTTTAAAATACAGCCCCTGAAGCCAGAAGGAGCTATATTTTTTTGCTGATTTTTTTGCCTTTTGGGGGCAGTGGCATGCCAGTGCCCCCTGACAATCAGACTGGCTGGAGCAGCTTGATGAGCAGGCTGTTCCAGCCAGTAAGAACAAAACAGGAAGTTAGGGGGAAGAGGGGTTGGAGGAAGCTCTCTTCTTGGGAGAGTTCACTGGCTGTTGTAAGTCTGAGCTTCCTGTGTTTGTTTTTGTTTGGGGGCATGGAGAGAGAGAGAGAGAAAAGAAGGGTTGGGTGGTAAGGCTTGGCGAGAGAGAGAGAGAGAGAGAAAGAGAGAGAAAAACTTGGTGAGGGGGATAGAGAGAAAGAAGATTTGGTGAAAGAGAGAGATGCTTGGTGGGGGGCTTGGTGTGTGTGAGAGAAATAGAGGGGGGCATGGCAAAGCTTGGAGAAGGAGAGAGAGAGGCCCCTATAATTGGCTCCATCACTCCTTATGTCTAGTTCTGCCCATCACCTGCCCAGCCTAGGGCCCCCCTCCCCTCTTCCCCAGTCTCAGGAGCCACCAGCCGCCACTGCATACTGCCAGTGCTTCATTAGCTTGGATGTCAGTCAGTTCACAAGACTTCCGAAAACAGAACTTGAAAACAGAGATACCATTTCCTAGGAGTTCAACATTTACAGCTGTAAAACTGCCTTTCTGGATCATCAGGCCAAGGGTTCACTGAGTCCAAGTTCCTGTTTCCAGCAGGGGACACAAAAGCCAAAGGGAAGCACCAAAATTCGGCAAGAAACAAAAGGCAAAGCCAATAGGAAGCCAGTGCTCTGTGGTGTGTGTGTATGTGTACATTACAAAAGAAAACAACTTTGCCATTTGAATGCTCTGTGGGCGCCAGGGGTCAAAATTGACTTGACGGCACACTTTACCTTTAGAATGGGAGAAAGTCAGATGAGGAAAAAGACAGTAGGCAGATGAAGCTGGAGCATTGGAGGGCAGTGGCTTTCTTTGGAGACAGTGTGCTTGCCATAGGACTGCCTCATTGCCTCCAAGATGCTCTGTTTGGATATTTGTATATAAAGCAAAGGTAAAGCTGCTGTAAGTCTCCAGTGCTCTCTCATCAGAAGGAGACTAAATGCCACAGTGTTGCCCCTGGAACATCTTGCCACATGGGGAAGTTGGGAACATGTAGCAATATGCTTGAGAAAGTGCATTTAGGGACACAGCTTGTTTTTGAAAATCGACAGAATTGGCTTTACAACATAAAGTTCTCTTCATTTATTCATTCATTTAACTAGAACTATTTTCCTTGGGGTTCTCTGTATCCTGAATGCACCTGGACTTGACTTTCTTGCAGGTTTTAAAAATGTGATTCTTAAATTCCTTTTGAATTAACAAGCTTGAACTCTCTTCTTCCAGATGTATTAAAAGTATCCCCCCCCCCAACAAAGAGATTGCAGTGTGGTCCTGTTGTTACAAACCGGGAAAAGACCACTTCTGCTGATAGGCTGGAAACATTGACCGCATTCACATGTAATGCAAAACTGCGGGTCAAAGTTCCGCGCCCCCTACCCCCACTCTCCTGTCCACATTTGGACAAAACAGAGAGCAGCCTCTCTGCAGAACTGGCTGAGCAGGCTTCTTTCTTGCTTGAAGGATAGCCCGCACAGCCAATCATGCATGGAGAGAAGGAGGAGCTTCTTCCCTCAACTGTCTTCCCTGACCTAATGCAGCCTCCAGTGCTGTAGTCGGATTAACAGCAGCAGGCTGAAACCCTGGTCATGAGCAGCGAAACTCTCTACAAACAAAGGGTTCAAATTGGAGTCTGCTGAGCACAACTTCAGGTCTCTGGATAAGTGGGACTGGAGTTGTATGCGTTCGGATATAACGGTAGGGAACCCTCTGGCCCATGCAACTCCGGTGCCACGTTATGTGTGAATGTGGCCAATACTGACTGTGTGTGAACCACAGGCTATTGGAAGCACAGGAATTTGATGGCCTTAATGAATGAATTCCCCCCATTTGATAAATAGGGGAGGGGGGAGAAAAAGAACCCATGAGCAGAAAGTATTTGAGGGGAAGAACTACCAAGCAATTCCTCAATATAAGTTTGCTTGTAAAAAAGATAAATAGATCAGATTTTGAGTCTGCTAATTTAAACTTTTCTTCATAATTCTAATTACAGATGCTGTAGAATTTGGGGAATTTAGAAAAATGAAGGTATAAAAATATTGAATAGGGTATGTTTGATCATCAGCACCATTACTTTACTTTAAACAACAGTTCACAATATTTAAACGTTTTTAAAATACCCCTAAAAGGTAATTTTCAAAATTGAGTGAAATTTTGAAATTTTGCCAAATTTCAATGATAGTTGAAATTTATTTCAGCCTTAATGTCAGCATTTAATACCTTTCCAGAGATGTCAAGTGTCACTGCCTGGCTTAGATGCCTATGTGTGTTCTTTTTCTAGATTAGCAGCTCTCTCTGCTAATTTTTTCTACTTGCTCACATGATAAAAGGAATTACAATATAACCGTGTGTGTGTGTGTGTGTGTGTGTGTGTGTGTGTCACTGTGCATGCAAGAACTCTCACAGGCCTGTTTATAACCTCTTTTGTAGTGGCAGCAGACACTAGTACAGGTGTGTGCACAAATGTGAGTAGCCATCAGGCAGGGAAATGCACTGTATATCTTTTAAAGATCAGTTACATTGCCTGAGTCCTGTATGCTGTTTTGCTACCTCTAGTGCACATGGACTTTTGTATAAACAAGTGTTCTGAAGCCAGAGCATCATTGGGGGCTGCTTTTATGGGGCAATTGCAGAAATGGCTGGGGAAAGCTCCCAGCAAGCAAGGGCTTTTTTCACATGAAATCCAGGTCAGCTAGTCTTTTGCATTAGCAAATCATTACGTTTAAAGAGAAGTCATTGACTGGTGACATTACATAGCTCTGACAGCCATGAAAATGAGCTTCTGCATTTGTGTCCCCTCTGTGGTTTTTCTTAAAATGTGAACTATTGCATGAAAATACTGAAAAACGCAAAGACTGGGCGGACAGTAATGTATCTGTAAGCACTTGATTATTCTAGAAGTCCTTTCGATTAAGCAACAATTAGAACAAGGCAATGTGGAATGTTAAATAGCACTCTCACAAATAAGTTTTGCATGTGCTGTCACTTAATTATACAGATTTTGGCTTGTCATAAGGCATGAATGTCTACAAGATCACCCAGCTGTCACTCTGGACTTGGGAGGGAGAGAGGACTACCAGTTCTGACATCACCTTTCTCAAGTAGCTTCCTGAAAAACCACACAAAAGGAATGGGACCGAACATGACTGCACACTCACACAGACACACACACTCCCCTTCATAATGGGTAAGACTCAGACATGAGTCTGGCAAAGTTCCCAGATGCTGCTGTGCTATCCATGTGTCTCAGCCTTGCAGCTGAGCAGAAGCGTCATCAGATATGGCTTCATTCCATTTAAACCAATGGATCACTTTCTTCTGACGTGAGTGAGCCAAGGATCAAGACATTTAATCAGGAGGGGCTGAGATGTGAAGGCAGTGTCAGGAGGCTCTGCTAATTCTTTTAGGCTGGCTCTAAAAGGGCATACCTTGCTTGATGTCACTGTCCATTTATTACGACAGGGCTCTGAGCCAACAGTGAGGAAGCAGATGAAACTATGTCAGGAGAACAGACACCTGAATTAAACACAGTCCCATATTTAATTTGGTTCTAGATGCTTATCTTTTCCTTTATGCATCCTGTACCTGTAAAGTGATTCTGCAAAGAGTTTTGTGGCTGACTGGGCAAAATAGATGTGCAGGTGATAAGGAGGAGGTAGGGATGGCAGAAGCATACAGCAGCAACCCACATGATGCTCCCTATAATGTCAGCACCTGGAACACAGATCTCTATTGGATGAGCCAGTATTTAAAGGCACAAGGTTAGTTGAGCAATGATCATGGCTGCAAGTGACTTAATAGGTCTCATTGCCTTCCACTTAAGGACTTCCATCAGGAAACAAACATTTCACAGCAGTTCGTCCAGAGTCTCTTTCTTATGTCTCCAAGTGACAAGTCCCAGCCGTATGCCAAATATGACACACACCACAGCCAGAAGCACAGCTAGAAGCAAAAGAGAATGGTCTTTATTTACTTAAGGGGAAGGAGAAAGTATAGGCTTTATTGTCGCTAAGTAAGACAATAGTGCTAATATTTGTTACCTTTTTAAAAAAACTTGGCAGAATATTGGTGGTTGCCGACTTTTGGTAATTGATCATTCAAACATTTATAATATTCAGTGACGGTAAGCATCACTGAAAAGTTTGTCATACAGGTGAAACTCGGAAAATTAGAATATCGTGCAAAAGTCCATTAATTTCAGTAATGCAAATTAAAAGGTGAAACTGATATATGAGACAGACGCATTACATGCAAAGCGAGATAAGTCAAGCCTTAATTTGTTATAATTGTGATGATCATGGCGTACAGCTCATGAAAACCCCAAATCCACAATCTCAGAAAATTAGAATATTACATGGAACCAAGAAGACAAGGATTGTAGAATAGAACAATATCGGACCTCCGAAAAGTATACAGTGTACTGTGCTTGATTGGCCAGCAAACTCGCCTGACCTGACCCCATAGAGAATCTATGGGGCATTGCCAAAAGAAGGATGAGAGACATGAGACCCAAACAATGCAGAATTGCTGAAGGCCGCTAATGAAGCATCCTGGTCTTCCATAATACCTCATCAGTGCCACAGGCTGATAGCATCCATGCCACGCCGCATTGAGGCAGTAATTGCTGCAAAAGGGGCCCAAACCAAGTACTGAATACATATGCATGCTTATACTTTTCAGAGGTCTGATATTGTTCTATTCTTCAATCCTTGTCTTCTTGGTTCCATGTAATATTCTAATTTTCTGGGATTGTGGATTTGGGGTTTTCATGAGCTGTACGCCGTGATCATCACAATTATAACAAATTAAGGCTTGACTTATCTCGCTTTGCATGTAATGCGTCTGTCTCATATCAGTTTTACCTTTTAATTTGCATTACTGAAATTAATGGACTTTTGCACGATATTCTAATTTTCCGAGTTTCACCTGTATTTTGGTAGAAGTCATTACACTGAAAGTGGCCCTAAAAGAATTTTATTTTATTTACAGTGGCTGGCACCATCAGATTTGTGCTGTGGAATGGTGGTGTTAGGGACACACTGGGACTGAAACACTCATGGCAGGCAGCCTCAACCCAACAGAACATAACAGGGCAGTTGCACAATGACTTAAAACAGTGCCCACACAGTTACACAGTGCTGCTTTCATTGGAAACAATGGCAGCAGCACTCTATAACTGCTAGGAATCTGTTTCAAGTTGCTATGCAACTGTCTGGTTGCACAACACCATCAGGACTGCCTGCCACATGAATAGCAGTCCCCAGATGGTCCCTAACACCAGCAATCCACTGCACTGAGTGTCAATCAATGGCGGACACAAACTGCATCGGGGCTGCTGCAGGTTTATAAGGCAGCCCTGACACTGCTGAGAATGAGCAATTGCACAATCATTGTGGCAAATGGGAGTAACTGTGGTAGTGCTGATTGTGCAGCTGCTCATTATCGACAGCCTCACGGCTCCACAACCATCATCACCACACTTGGGACTGAGCTCTTTTGTTCTTCTTTTAAATTGTATTTATGTTTTCAATGTCACCTTCATTTGTGAAATAAATCATTAATTCCTCAGATTTTGAGCTCCTTCAACAGATATAGATATACAGATATATAAACACCGAACACTGCTTTGAGCCCATGGGGCAGAGTGTTATATAAACTATAATAAAATAAATAAATAAATAAATATAATAAAATAAATAAATTACAATACCATAGCACCCACTGTGGTAAAATTGACTGACATACCCAGCTTTACCTAGTGAGGGAAATTCCAGACAAGGTAGAAATCAAATATTGGATGGAGGTCCCATTTTCCCCCATACTAATACATACTTACCTAGATATCTCCCTATGTAGGCCCCATTTGTTTTAGTTTCTGTGTGTCGGTTCAAATGATACTTTGTCCATCGGCCCTAGCATTTGTGATAAGGGACTTGTACGCACCGTGAGCACACAGTCATTCCGCGCTCCTGGTGCACCAGGGTGCTTTCCCCTGATTGTGTGGGAATTACTATAAACTAGCATTTGCAGTGTGTGTAGACAGCAATTTGGATGAACCATCCTCTCCCACAGTTAGAGAAAGACCCTGTCCTCCTTTCCATTGCATTGAAAAGAGGCAACAAAAGGGAAATCCTAACAAAAAATAACTCCTATATAGTAGCCTCTTCATCCCCACTTCTTTCTCCCTAGAGATTTCTGCCATTTCTAAACTGGAAATTTCTGCTGGAACCCCCCAAGAACTGTGTGTGCTTGGTCATACTGCCTTTTTGGAGGGCAATGGCCATGGTGTGAACATATCCACAGTTGTCCCAGCTACGCTCCTGGTAAAAATGAGATCAGTGAATCTGAGTCATCAGATTCTAAGCTTGAAAAACTAGTGTTGAGAAAACTGTATGAGGATTTTAATCTTTCTCCTCACATCCCTCAACAAAAACTAGTTACGGAGCATAGACAGAGTGGAAACCCCAAAGTTATAGATAAAAATATTTTTCCTCAGTTACATGTGGGGTGAAATTTGCTACACTCATGATAAAACAGAAGAGCAGCTGATAAACACCATTAAACCTAAACATCTGAGACAGTAAATCATGAGAACAGCTTACTGAAAAAGAGATGGAGATGGGAGAGAATACAAATTATATTTTGGACCCAGAGTATTCTATTTGCAGTTCTCGTTTGACTCTATGTGATCAGCAACTAGCAGCAGGTAGCTGGCTTGTCAGCTTGATTCTAGAAAAGAAATAAAACAGAGGCCTTCCTGCTATTGGATGGCAGACATGTTTGGGTTTTTGTTTTTGATTTTTTAAATTTGCTACAACTTTAGCACCTGAGGTCTTATGGGGTTTCCAAAGTGAGGGTTTCTCTAGGAGTGGATTGCTGTTGTTGGCATTCATCCTCCATCTAGAACAAACTTCTTCTGCCCAGGAAATGAATGCAAAACACAAGAGGCATGACTGGATATCCCATATTATTCCACTGGTGGAGAAAGTAGACCCATGAACTTGGCACTCTAGATATAACAGTAGTACAATGTACTTGAGAAAGATAGCAACACATGAAATCTGAGTGCCATGACTACTCAGTCAAATCAACATAATAATAAATTTCTCCTCCTTGTGGTGGTTTTGTATTATCACTTTTAATAGAAAGGGTGTGCTTGTGACCTGCCTCTAACATTGTGCAATGCTAGGATGCAAGGATGAGAAATTTGGATGTATCTGTTCTGTTCTGTAAAATGATGCAAAGGTTATTAAAGGCTCACCTGTAATAATGCTGACTGTATTTGGAGAGGAAGAAGTATAGTTCTTCTGCAAGGTGCCACTTAATGCTAAAATGACCACTGGGTAGACGGTGAGGTTATAACGCACATACTTATCAAACAGGAAATTCTCCAGATAAAACCTGATGGAAGAAATATTGAAAATAAGATAGCAAGCAGTTTAAGAAGTGGAAATGCATGTGGTATTCCTGAAGGCTGGAGTTGAGTTGGTCTTTTTGTGTTGCTTATCTGACTAAAGTAGACATTGAACAAGTTAAACACCATTGGTGATCCCTTTAAAACCTAATTTTTATCTGTGTAATGATCAAAGCTTTGGTGATCAAAGATCTATGTAGTGTTACTCTGAGCTATGTAGCGTTACTTTGATAAGTTCACACTACAGGGCAGCACACTCCTGCCCACAATGTATTATCTTTAATGCCAATAATGCCAGCAAAATATGCTGGAGATCTGGTGGTATCTCCTGTTGCTAACATGAGCAGCTTTTTCTAAGGCGGTTTTTCTCAGAGCTTTTTCATGGATTTGCAGTTCTGGGAATGACTTTATTTCCACCTTCCAAGCTATAGGATGCTGCTTGGTCTTTTCATGGTAAATGTAAAATGGGCAGTGAATTGTCACATCAGTTGACATGTTGCAGGGCCAGCTCAGATTACCACTGTTCACAATACCCCGTCCTGACATCACTGGAGGGTGTTGCGATGTGCTGTAGTGGCATCCCTTAATTGTGTGAGGGGAGGTGTTCATCTGAATTGCTCCTCTACATGGGCTCCATAACTGTTCAAACAGGGTTTTGGAGTACATGTACAGGGACAATTCAAATGATCACCTCAACAGTGCATTGAGATGTCCTCCAGTGATGTCAGGGAGGATGCATTCTCAGTATAACCT